>NC_059136.1:39603054-39908625 GCF_020740605.2 Lemur catta
ATGGAAGCAACCTGAAACCCACATCAGAAGCAGATGCTGAGCTGGGGATGTGGTGGTGTACACCTGTAATCCCAGCTACCTGGGAGGCTGAGGCAGGAGGATCATTTGAGCCCAGGAATTCAGGACCAGCCTGGGCAACACAGCCAGACCCTGTCTAAAAAAAAAAAAAAAAAAGCAGATGCCGGCACTACGCTTCTTGTACAGCCTGCGGCACCATGAGCCAAATAAACCTCTTGTTTATAAATTACCTGGTTTCAGGTATTCCTTTATAGCAACACAGAATGGACTAAGACACCATTGTCATCCTCCTGCTCCCAGAGTCCCCTTTTAGGGTTGTTGATAGAGGAAGAAGCATGATATTAATACAATGAAAGTTATAAAAAACCCTTAATGTCTCTCTCTGCTAAAGATCAGAATAAATGGGTGCAGTTTGTCTTTCCATTTACGTCCTTTCCCAGAAGGCCTAAGCCCCACATAATGTAATTTACAACTGGGCCCCGCACACAACCCACCTTGCCACAAACCCAGTGAACATAGCAGCAGCCCAGGATTTTGAGCATGCTCATATTAGTCAACACCACTTTATTTTTGTCTTTTCCCTCCAGTTTGCATTAAGCTGCCTGCATAATTTCAACCTTAGGTGAAATCTCTCTGTGTTCCTTATTTCCTACTTGAAATACATTGATTTTCCATGTGAGTCAGGAGATAGGCAAGTAGGGGGTGGGGTGTGAGGTGTGACTGTGCAATTGGGTTAAGAGGAGGTTAAGACCCAACACCCTCAGACTCAGGTAAGACAAAGGCAGCAAAAAACCCGTGATAACGTATTTCTCTGGGATAAAGATATGGGAATATGGGACTTACAGGGGGTGTGTCTGAGTGAGGCCATAAATGGGTACACCTTCTTCTCCTACTGCAAAGGGCCTATTATTTAAGTTTTTCTCTTTATGCAATGTTAAATCATCCCTGTTTTGCTCTAACTGAAAAGACAATAGGAGGTATGAGTTTTAATCGCTAATATGCATTTACTGAGCACCTACTATGAGCGGAGAAGGCTCTATGTGTTGAGGACAAAGTCCCTGCTCTCATTGAGTAGGAAAGGAAGGCAGTTAAAATACATGTCTGGAAGAGGAAATGTTCCCAGTGCTGTGAAGAAAAACTGAGTGGGAGAGTCAGAGAGGGTGGTAAGAGGATCTCTGTAGGAGTTAGGGGGGGGCTATGCCTTTGGAAGGAAGATTTAAAAAAACAATAGAAGATGCACTCTGGAAACTTAGAAACGCCCCAGGAAACTTAGAATTCCATGACTACCTGACTGAGGACAGGGATTCGCTGCCCAGCTCAGTGCTTTGGGCCAGGAGGGGTTCAATACACGGTTGCTGACTGGGTGTCCTGTGGCGTTGACTGAACCCCTCATCCTGGACACCAGGACTTTTGTAAAATTGTGAGAAGCGCCAGTGAGTGAGTCCTGGGCAAGTCCGTGCAAAACCACTGCTGCAACTGGAAGAACAAGGCTGGGAGCAGGTTCTGCTGAACCAGGGCGGGAGGCAAAGGTGAGGTGGGGAAGGGCAGACGCGGGGGGGCCCGCCCGCCTGGGTGAGCACCCCAGTGCAGCCGTTCTCCAGCAGAAGGACCTCAGCAAGTGACTTAGCGTCTCTGTGTCTCAGTTTCCTCACCTGCAAAAGGATTATGATAATGATATCTATCTCACAGGATTACTGTCAAGCTCTAAGGAGTTAACACAGGCAAATGCTTAGGATAATGCTGGTCACACAGAGAGTCCTCAGTAAGTATCAACTGCCATTAATTTTCTGTGGGTGAGACATATCGGATTTGCTTGTTGGTATTTGGACTTGAAGCAAAAAAGAAAAAAAAAACACACAAAAAAACCCCCAAAACAAAAACTTCTACAATGTGGAACTTGTGAAGGGTGAGAGAGTAAAAAAAATGAGAACCTTGATGGGGTGACTGTCACTGGCTGGGCACAGTGGCTCACACCTGTAATCCCAGCAATTTGGGAGCCCGAAGTGGGAGGATCACTTGAGGCCAGGAGTTTGAGACCAGCCTGGGCAACATGATGAGACCCCATCTCTACAAAAAATTCAAAAGTTACCTGGGCATGGTGGCGCATGCCTGTAATCCTAGCTACTCAGGAGGCTGAGGTAAGAGGATTGCTTCAGGCCAGGAGTTCAAGGCTGCAGTGAGCTGTGATGACGTCACCACTGCACTCCAGCCTGGGTGACAGAGTGAGACTCTGTCTCTAAAATAAATAAATAAATAAATAAAAATGAGAAGCAGGTGGACTGGGCCTAGTTCTGCCTCTGACATTGGGAATTTATATCTGCAAACTTCACTCCTTTTTGTCGTTTTTTTTTTTTTCTTTTTACATAGAATTTGTATCTGTTAAGTGGTTGTGGATTCTTTTCTGAAAGTGAGTCATTAACATCACCACATCCAGAGAGGCAGCAAGCATTTTCCACTGATGGGTAATCCCACCACCTCCACCACCACCACCACCATCGCTGTTCCCTGAGGCTTTCTCTACCCTGGTGGTTTACCAAAATGACAAGAGCTTTGGAATAAGCTCAATAACTCCATAGCTGTGGAACCTTGGGTAAGTCACTTCACCTCTACGAGGTTAAGTTTCCTCATCTATAAGCTGGGTTTTTGGTAAAAACTACGAAGCACCTAGGAAAGGTTTGTCACGTGCATGGAGGTCTGAATAAACAGTGGCTTATTTTCACAGTGTGAACAGATCAGTCTCTGCTGATTTCCCTTTTAAGGTCCTGAAAAGCTTCATTCACTTAATGAGGGCTGGCCACCATGATTGCTCCTCATGCATTTGGGTTTCCAAATTGAGCAATACTGCTTAGGGCCTCTAAGCCAAAAATGCAGCCCTCCAGTGATTCAGGCAACCACATCTGGCAAGAACAACAAAGCTGTCCTCACACACTGGATGGGGATTTGTCCCCCCAACCCGGTCACCCTTTTGGCCCCATTTCCAGCCATTTGCCTAGACAGAGTTGACTGGGTAGGAGGTGAGGCTTCACCACAGACCAGCTTAAAGAACTACAAACTTTTCAGTTCTTTGTCAGGAAAACAGGAAAACCATGTCATGTGTGAGGCCATACCCTGTGATGCTAACCTAGTCTTCAGTGTTCCTGTCCCTTTGACAATCTACTTCAGCAAATGGAAACTAAATTGCTCTATTAAATTTCTAAATGCCACATTGAAGAAATAAAACAGACAAAAGACTCTGTCTGAAGGGGATAAATCCCAAACCAAATAGTGGGACACAATGTTTTCCAGAAACAATTAGACTTGATGTTCAGACCAAGAAATGTAATCATCAGTGATGTCTTAGAATTGCAGGGTTTTGTTGAGTTCTTTAAGAAAATAATGAAGCTACAGGGCTCGACAGCACTGAGTCATGGCTGTTACTGTTACCTCCGGGACAAGATCATTTAATTCTGGTAACCCTATGAGGTAGGTATTATCATTCTTCCCATTTAATAGGTGACACAATTGAGGCACAGTGAGGTTAGTAACAAAATTATTAAGTGGGGAGGGGGAATTTTAGTCATGGTTTGTAACCATTATGCTGTCCTGTTTCTCATGATGTAGAAGTGACTTCAGTGCCCAGTGCCAGGAAAAGCCCAGGCTCCCAAGACACTCAGGGCCTATCAGGGTGCCAAGGAACAACTCATACTGGCTCAGGACACTGCAGTTTCTAAAGTGCATGCCCACATCCTGGGTATCTGGAAACCCATCATAACCTTCAGTATTATACTGTTGGCTCTTGAACAATATGAGGTTTGGGGCACCAACCGCCTGCACAGTCAAACATTTGTGTGTAACTTTTGATTCTCCCAAAACATAACTGCTAATAGCCTACTGTTGACTGGAAGCCTTACTGATAATAGTCAATTAACACATTTTGTATGCTACATGTATTATGTAATGTATGCTTACAATTAAGTACGCTAGAGAAAAGAAAATGCTATTAAAAATCACAAGGAAAAGAAAATACATTTACTATTCATTAAGTGAAAGTGGATCATCATAAAGGTCTTTATCCTCATTATCTTCATGCTGAACAGGCTGAGGAGGAAGAGGAGGGGTTGGTCTTACAGTCTCAGGGGTGGCAGGGGCAGAAAAAAATCCACACATATGTGGACCCTGCAGTACCAACCAGTGTTGTTTAAAGATCAACTGTCTGTATCCCTATTTCATAGCCATGGAAACTGAGGCTTGGTGAAGTTAAATAACTTCACTGGGGTCACCCACATAATTTACATTTATTATCTCCTAATTTCCAGACACCATTCTCTCGCTGATGATGTGTAACCAAGTCTAAGCATGAACATGTGAGGATTGGGGAAAGCTTCAGACATTTACTAAGCCCCTTCCATACTTAGTATGTGCTCAGACCCAGGGAGGCAATGAGGGCAGCAAGAGCAGGGACTGGCTCCAGAGCCAGGCAGGTGGCTAGGTGACCCTGGCCAAGTGACTGAATGTCTCTGAACTTTGGTGTCCTGGTCTATAAAATGGCACGACAGCAGCTACTAGACCGTAGGTTCCTTGTCAGTAGGGAACCTGTCTGCTTTGTTTATAGCTGGAGCCTCAGCACATTGCATAATATTCAGCATGTAGATGGTCAATAAAAGTTTTTTAAGAATAAATGGACCAAAAAATCACTTTGTAGTGCTTCGATAGTGATTAAACAATAGTGGATAACACAGGACTAGTGCTCAAAAAATGCCAGTTACCTCCATCATAGTGTCATAGGCTTTTCTACTGAGTACCCTGTTGCATCTTCCCAAGAACCCCATGAAACAGGTCTTGCTATGCTCATTTTCTGCAGAAGGAAACTGCAGAAGAGGGTAGGGAGTAAAAGAAATCTTAAAGAAGAGCTCATTCCTTTTTAATAAAAAAAATCATGCTTTAAAAAAAGTCATAGCAAAGAACTGTAGGAAGGTTCTAAAGTCAGTCCAGGGAGAAGAGAATGGCTGTGGGACTTGGAATTTTAGGTCTAGACTGCTGGGTGTTTCTTCCTCCCCCTTTCATCCTCCACCTCTGAGGGGCATCCCAGGACTGGGTAGGATGGACTCTCCACCTTTGCATTTGCCATCAGCCCCTCCTGTCAGCAGAGAGCTCCCGGCTGAGACATAGTGCCCAGCTGTGCTATTAACGACAATAATAGTAATTCTAATGAATTGCAGGCTGATGAATCGCTGATTGCAAGAGAGACAAAAATTAAGAGTGAGCTGATTGAAACTCTTAATAAAGCTTATTCATTGGGAAAGGCCTGGCTTGGTAGAATGGAGGACTGGGGATATTGGAATCTGATAGGAGGATTTTTAGATGGTTCTGACAATCAAATTGCAGAATACTCCTCTTCTTTACGCTTATCTTGGCCAGAGATTTTTTTCACACAATATCAAAATTTCCTGGTTCCTAGACTGTGGGTACTTAAAGGGCAGGGATGACACCCACTTTGTTGCCTTGCATCTTAACAGAGCATCCAGAACACAGCAGGTATAAAAATATCTGGTCCATATCCATGACACAAGGAGTCTAAGTGCCAGTAAGAACAACAAAACAAAAAAGAACAGAAAAAAAAAGTCACAGGGTGAGAGCACACAGATTTGTTTGTGAATTCCAATTGCAAAAGGGCTTATAGAAATTGATCCTAAACTTCAGCCATGTAAAGCCAATCATGCTGGAAATAATCCTAGTGGTCATACAGTCTTCTTTGTTATACAGTAGCATCTCCTGCAGCTCATGTAAAGAGAATCCAGCTCCCCTTAGGCAGGCATTTCCCTCTGGGTATCTCTTCTTCTAAAAGCCTATTTCCCCACCAGCAGAATTGTCACCTAATTTAATTGCAAACGCCCTTGCCAATGCTCACATCTCCCCTATGATGCAATTACTATTGGCTCTTCAATTTTCTACCACCTGTGTACCCCCTTTAAAGAAAGGGAGAGGGCAAGAGGAAAACAAATGTCAACATTAATTGCAATTTAATACAGTTCACTGGAGACGACTCTGGGGAGAAGACAAGGGAAATCAATTCTGGTGATTGGAAAACAATATGAGAAATAAAAGAGGCTGTAGCTGAAATCTTATGGAATGGAGAGAAAAATGCCTCTCTGAATTTTCTGCCCAAGGATTGGTCAAGTCTCTTACTGATTTAATGCAGTGCGATTCCAACATTTCTTGAGAACATGCTTTGTGTCAGGCACTGTACCAGACTTGGAGGGGGACAGAGATGACCAAGACATAATCTGTGTCCTTGTGTGGGTTTCTGTGAGAGTATTTAGAGGATGGGGGTCAAGACACTAAGACAGATTAAAAAACGAGAAGACAAAATTAGGAAAGTGGCTAATGAGAGAGAGGAATGGCCATCCTTCCTTTCCATGTACGACATCACTCTATCAAGGATGTGAAAATGTCAGGTGTGGCAGCTGGATCTTTGTTTTGTGATTTGGGTCAGAGTGACCTGACCAGAAGCCCTCAGGAATCTGGGTGACACAGGGAAGTTCGTTCTAGCACATTTGAAAGGAGAAAAGGCCAGTGACCTGCTGCCTCAACCAGCAACACCTAGCATGTACTCCTTAGGGCCCAAGAACCAGCCCACCCATCATCCCTTGCCCACAGCAAAGCTGAGCCACTGCCTCCACAAACACCCACATTTTAGGCCACTGAAGCACTCACAGACACTGCTGACATTGATTATACCCAAAGAAATCACATGGAGACTCTTCTACTGTACCCACCCAGTACCAAGCCAAAGCATCTACCCAACCAAAACAATAGGACACATCTATAGGAAAGTCTTCCCTATGAAAGCTACTCCATAAAATTGGAAGAGGTAACTGCCCCAACAGATGCACAGATACCAACATAGGGACACTAGAAACAAGAAAAAAAAGTAAATACACCACCTCCAAAGGAACACAGTAATTTCCCATTAACAGACCCCTCCAAAAAAGAAAATCTGTGAAACAACTGAAAAGGAATTCAAAATAATGAACTCAGTAAGATACAGAAGAACACAGATAGACAATTCAATGAAATCAGGAAAAAAATTCATGATCTGAATGAGAAATTCAACAAACAGATATCATACAAAGAACCAAAGAGAAATCTTAGAGCTGAAGAATTCAATGAATGAAAGAAAAATTACTATCAAGAGCTTCAATAGACTAGATCAAACAAAAGAAAGAATTTCTAAACTTGAAGATAGATCTTTTGAAATAACCCAGTCAGGAAAAAAAAAAAAGAATAAAAAAGCATGAAAACAACCTGCAGGACAAATGGGGTACCAAAAAGTGAACAAATATTCACATTATGGGAGTTCCAGAAGGAAAAGAGATAGAAAAGGGCATAGAAAACCTATTTAATGAAAGAATAGCTGAAAACTTCTTAAGTCTTGGAAGAGATAAGGACATCCAAATCCAGGAAGTTCAAAGGTCTCCTAATAGATTCAACCCAAATTATCACATATAAGGCAATCCCCATTAAACCAAGCAGATTTTTCAGCCAAAACTTTACAGGCCAGGAGGGAACAGGATTATATATTCAAACTGCTGAAAGTAAAAAAAAACCCTGTTAGCCAAGTATACTATATGCAGCTATTATTCAGAAATGAAAGAGAAATAAATTCTTTCCCGTACAAGCAAAAACTAAAGGAATTTATCACCATTAGATTGGCATTACAAGAAATGCTTAAGGAAGTCTTATATCTGGAAGTGAAAAGGCAATAACAGCCATCATGAAAACATGTGAAAGTATAAAACTCACTGGTAGATTAGACATACAAATGAAAAAGAGAAAGAAATCAAACCTTACCACTACAGAAAAGTAGCAAACTATAAAGAAAAATTAAGTGAGGAAGAAAAGAACCAAGAATATACAAAACAACTGGAAAATACTTAACGAAATGTTTTCCTCACCTATCAATAGTAACCTAGTAAGTCCTCATCTATCAGTAATAACCCTGATTAAATTTTCCAATTAAAATATAGACTGGCTGCATGGATTAAAAAAATACCCAATTATATTCTGCCCACAAGAAAATCACTTCACCTTTAAAGACACACATGGACTGAAAGTGAAGAAATGGAAAAAGATATTCCATGCAAACAGAATCTAAAACAAGCAGGAGTAGCTATACTTAGAAAAAAGAGACTTTAAATCGAAAAGTATAAAAAGAGACAAAGGTCATCATTATGTAATGATAAAGGGATAAATTCAGCAGGAAGATATAATAATTATATATACACCAAACACTGGAACACTCAGTGATATAAAGCAAATACTATTAGATCTCACGGAGAGATAGATTCCAATACAATAATAGTTGGGGACTTCAACACCCCACACTGAGCATTGGAGAGGCCATCTAGGAAGAAAACCAATAAAGACATATCAGATTTAAACTACACTATAGATAAAATGGTCCTAACAGACATTTCCAAACATTTCATCTAACAGCTACAGAATACACATTCTTCTCATCAGCACACAGAACATTTTCCAGGACAGACTATATGTTAGGTCATAAAATAGTTCTCAAAAAATTTAGAAAAATCAAAATAATATGAAATATCTTCTTAGACCACAATAGAATAAAACTAGAAATCAATAACAAGAAGAAATTTAGAAACTATAAAAATACAGGGAAATTAAATAACATGCTCCTGAATAACCATTGGGTCAATGAATAAATTATGAAGGAAATAAAATTTCTTGAAACAAATAAAAACATAAACACAACATATGAAAACCCATGGAATACAGTCAAAACAATCCTAAGAGGGAAGTCTGTAGCAATGAACACCTACATCAAAAAAAGTAGACAGATTTCAAATAAACAACCTAATGGTGCACCTCAAAGAAATAAAAAAGAACAAACCAAACCCAGAATGAATAAGAATAAAAGGGAAAAAATAATAAAGACCAGAGCAGAAATAGAGATTAAAAAATACAAAAGATCAATGAAATGAAAAATTGGTTTTTTTAAAAAATAAAATCAACAAACCATTAGCTAGACTAAGATAAAAAGAGAGACGGCCCAAATAAATAAAATCAGAAACAAAAAAGGAGACATTACAACTGAGACAACAGAAATATGAAGAATCATTAGAGACTATTATGAACAACTATAAGCTAAGAAATTGGAAAACCTAGAGGAAAGGGATAAATTCCTGAACACATACAATCCATCAAGATTGAACCTGGAAGAAATAGAAAATCTAAACAGACCAATAATGTGTAATAAGATTAAATCAGTAATAAAAGTCTCCCAATAAAGAAAAGCATAGGACCAGATGGTTTCACTGCTGAATTCTACCAAACTTGGGGATATATACATACCTAATGGTTGTAGTGCACACCATCCGGGGGGTAGACATGCTTGAAGCTGTGACTTGGGTGGGACAAAGTTAATATATGTAACCCAAACATTTGTACCCCTGTAATATGCTGAAATAAAAAAAGAAGAACTAATATCAATTTTTCTCAAACAATTACAAATAACGGAAGAGGAGAGAATTCTTCCAAACTCATTCTATGAGGCCAGCATTACCCTAATATGAAAATCAGGAAAGGATACAACAACAAAAAGAAAACTATAGGCCAATATCCCTGATGAACACAGATTAAAAGTCCTCAAAAAACACTAGCAAACCAAATCCAACAGCACATCAAAAAGAATATATGCCATGATCAAGTGGGATATATCCAAGGGATGCAAGGATGGTTCAACATACACAAGTCAATAAACATGATATATCACACTGACAGAATAAAGGACAAAAACCCATATGATCATCTCCATAGACACAGAAAAAGTATTTAATAAAGTTCAACAGCTCTTCATGATAAAAACTTCCAACAAATTAGGTGCAGAAAGAACATATCTCAACATAATAAAGGCCATATATGACAAACCCACGGCTAATATCATACTGAATAGGGGAAAGTTGAAAACTTTTCCTCTAAGAATTGGAACAAGACAAGGATGGCCACTTTCACCATTCTTATTCAACATAGTACTGGAAGTCTTAGGGCAATTAGGCAAGAGAAAGAAATAAAGGACATTCACATTGGAAATGAGGAAGTCAAACTGTCCCTGTTTGCAGATGACATGATCTTATATATAGAAAAACCTAAATACTCCATCACAACTCTTAGAAATGATTGACAAATTCAGTAATATTGTAGGATACAAAATCAACATACAAAAATTAGAAGCATTTCCATATATAAATAACAAACTAGCTGAAGAAGACATCAATAAAGGAATACCATTTACAATAGCTACAAAAAAATAATAACCTAGGAATAAATTTAACCAAGTAGGTGAAAGATCTCTATAATGAAAACTACAAAATACTAATGAAAGAAATTGAAGAGGACACACACAAAAAGGAAAGATACCCCATGTTCATGGATTAGAAGATTATTAAAATGATCATACTGCCCAAAGTGATCTACAGATTTAATAAAACCCCCTTCAAAACACCAATGATATTCTTCACAGAAATAGAAAAACCACTCTAAAATTTGTGTGGAATCACAAAAGACCCTGAATAGCCAAAGCAATCTTGAGCAAAAGCAACAAAGCTGGAGGCATCATATCACCTGTTTCAAAATATACTACAAAGCTATAGTAATCAAAACAGCATGGTACTGGCATAGAAACAGACACATAGACTAATGGAACAGAATAGAGAATACAGAAATAAATTCACATATTTACAGCCAATTCATTTTCAACAAAGGTGTCAAGAACATACATTGTGGAAAGGACAGTTTCTTCAATAAATGGTGCTGGGAAAATTGAATATGCATATTATTAAGAATGAAACTAGATCTCTATCTCTCAACATATACAAAAATCAACTCAAAATGGATTTAAGACTTAAACGTAAGACCGAAAATGATGAAACTACTAGGAAAAAACATAAGGGAATGAATTGGTCTGGGCAAAGATTTTATGAGTAAGATGTCAAAAGTATAGGCAACAAGCTGGGCATGGTGGCACGTGCCTGTAGTCCCAGCTACTTGGGAAGCTGAGGCAGGAGGATTGCCTGAGCCAGGAATTTGAGGCTGCAGTGAGCTATGATGGTGCTACTGCACTCCAGCCTGGATGACCCCATCTCAAAACACCCAAAAGAACATAGGCAACAAAAACCAAAATAGACAAATGGGATTATATAAAACTAAAAAGCTCCTGCACAGCAAAGGAAACAATCAACAGAATGAAGAGATGATCTTCAGGATGGGAGAAGATGGAGTTGTCCCTCAGAATATGTGGGGGATTGGTTTCAGGGCCCCGTGCATACCAAAAACCGTGCATACTCAACTCCCGCAGTAGACTCTGTGAAGCTTACATATGTGAAAATCCATCCCTATATTCGTGGGTTTTATATCCTGTGAATATTGTATTTTCAATCCATGTTTGGTTGAGAAAAATCCATGTATACGTGGACCTGCTCAATTCAAACCTGTGTTGTTCAAAGGTCAACTGTATTTGCAAACTATTCATTCATCAAGGGACTAATATCCAGAATATACAGGAACTCAAAATTCAACAGCAAAAAATCAAAATTTGATTAAAACCTGAGCAAGTGATTTGAATAAAGATCTTTTCTCAAAAGAAGATGTTCAAATGGCCAATAAGTATATGGAAAAAATGTTCAACATCACTAATCATCAGGGAAATGCAAATCAAAACCACAATGACATATCATTTCACCGCAGTTAGAATGGCTATTATCAAAAAGACAAAGAATAACAAATGCTGGCAAGGATGCAGAGAAAAGGGAGCCTTTGTACACTGCTGGTAGGAATGTAAGTTAGTATAACCATTATATAAAACAGTATGGACTCTCCTAAAACAGCTAAAAATAGAACTAGGATGTGACCCAGCAATCCCACTACTGGGTGTGTATTTAAAGGAAGGGAAATCAGTATGTCAAAGAGATAACTGCACTCCCATATTTATCACAACTCTATTCACAATAGCCAAGATATGGAATCAGCCAAAGTGTCCATCAACAGACGAATAAATGAAATGTGGAATATATACACAATGGAAAACTCATCAGCCATTAAAAAGAATGAAATCTTGTCATTTGTAGAAACATAGATAAGCCCAGAGGACATTATGTTAAGTGAAATAATCCAGGCATGGAAGGATAAATACTGCATGTTCTTACTCGAATGTGGAAGGTACTAAAGTTGATCACACAGAAGTAGAGAATGGAATAGTGGTCACCAGAGGCTGGGAAGGATAAGGGGAGGGGAGATAGACAGAGGCTGGTTAATTGATCCAAGGTTATGGCTAGACTGGGGGGATAAATTCTAGTGTTCTATAGCACTGTAGGTTGGCTACAGTTAATGGTAATTTATTGCATATTTTCAAACAGCTATAATAGAAGAGAGGATTTTGAAGACTCCTGACACAAAGAAATGATAAATGTTTCAAGCGATGGATATGCTGATTACCCTGATCAAATCATTACATATTGCATGCATGTATGAAAATATCACTATACCCCACAAATAGGTACAATTATATGTCAATTAAAAATAATTTTAAAAGAAGAAAAAGGAGAAAGGGGGCTGTTTATGTGTTTCTGGACTCTGGCCTCAGCAGGCTCTATCTGTAGTTCCAGAGGCAGCTGCCTGGATCATGGGTCGCTTGTCCCCATCTAAGACTGGGATGACTGCTGCCTGGTCCTCACAGGCCCTTTAAAAAGAGAACACCCCTGGAGACGGGGGTGGGGAGTGGGATCCTGCTGTGTGGCTTGGAACCCTCTGGACAACCTGGGGCCAGAGAAGTTATTCAGGACCACCCAGGGCAGAAGCCTGGCTACAAACGCAGCTCTTGGGCTGGCCAGAGCCCAAGGCAAACACTGGTCAGCCTGGGTCACCGCTGCACTGTCCACGATGAGCCCCGAGGGCGGCAACACCCACAGGAAGAGACTCAGACACAGGGCAGGGAGCAGACAGGGGATGCCTGGGAAAACCATCCACAGCCCAGGGCCCAGGCCTGCAGCTCCAGGCAGCTCGAGGCCACATGGCTCCTTGCCCTGATCCTCTGGCCCCTACCACCTCCCGCTTTCCATTTTCTTCCTTTTTCTCTTTCTCCGTCATTGGTGTATGTGTATACAACTACATTATATGTGTATATATACATTTGTATATATGCTCTGTGTATATATACATTTGTATGTATATACTTTACATATATATGCGTTTATATATATGTTCATTTGTGATGCATTTCTTTCTTATTTCCTTCTATCCATTCATGCTCACCAATCACCACCCCATCACCCTGTCTCTGTGTGTCACACTGGCCCACACATGCTCACACACCCACTCCCACTCATGCACTCACTCATCCACGCACTCCTGCAGTCTCACGCTTAGTCATATGAACTTACGCACACTCACACACATTCTCACACCCTCCCCACACACTTATACCTACACACACATGATGGCAGGGCAGTGTCAGGTACGTGGGCCCAGCAGTCAAGTAGATCTGGTTCAAATCCTGACTCTGAAGCTCTGTGACCCTGGGCATGACTTAATGTGGGTCTCCATTTCCTTATCTTATAAAATGAAGATAATAACGGAGCCTTCCTTGTAGAGTGGTGGTAGGTACTAAACACAGAAGGCTCAAAAATTTGCTTGGACCTGAGTAAATGCTCTTTAAGTGAGAGCTGTTCCTTCTTCTTAGTTCTTCTGTTATATTTTCTCCAACAATAATGACAGTGACAACTTTTTATTATGTGTTTGCCTCTTTGGAAACAATAAATGTCCATTGTTATGATTATACAATAATAATTTTGTCAATTCTGTTAAATAATATCGCTTAACTTTTAAAAAATTTAATAGGCTTTAATTTTTAGAGCAGTTTAATTCTACAAAAAAAAAAAAATAGGCAGGAAGTACACTGAGGTCCCACATAACTCCTGTACCCTTCTTCTCCTGGTTTCCCTTTTTATTAACATCTTGCATTGGTGTGGTACATTTGTTACAACTGATGAAACGATATTGATACATTATTGTCGACTAAAGTCCACAGTTTACTTTAGAGCTCACCTTTGTGGTGTTGTCTAGTCCTATGGGCTTTGACGAATGCATAGTGTCATGTACCCACCATCACAGTATCACACAAAACAGTTTCACTGCCCTAAAAATCCTGTGTTCTCTACCTGTTCGTCCTTCCCTCTGAACTCCTGTAACCACTGATCTCCATTTACCATCTCCATAGTTTTCCCAGAATGTTATTTAGTTAGACTCACACAGTATCTAACCTTTTTAGATTGGCTTCTTTCACTTAGCAACATGCATTTAACGTCCCGCCATGTCTTTTCAAGGTTGAGTAACACCCCATTGTATGGACGTACCACAGTTTGTTTATCCACTCACCTACTGAAGGACATCCTGGTTGTTTCCAATTATTGGCACTTAAAACTTTTCATGGCATTCTTGTGTATTTTTCTTTTTTCCCCGAATTGGCAGCTTTCCAAAAACCCTGACCCAGATATACGAGAACTGAACTCTTCATTAACACTTCCCAGACATACAGAGTAAGAAACTCCTGTATCAGGCGTAGACACTAGCAGGGCCCACCAGGCCACATGGCCAATGATACAGACCACGGGATTTTGCAACATTCTTTCAATGTTGGATGTTGATCATATTTTAAATCAGGGTTTCTCAACCTTGGCAGAATTGACATTTTGGGCCAAATAATTCTTAGTTGAGGGAGGCTGTCCTACGTCGTGTAGAATGCTTAGCAGCATGCTAAAATCTTTTACCCACTAGATGCCAGTAGCAACCCCGCCTCAAACTGTGACAACAAAAGATATCCTCAGACATTGCACAATGTCCCCTGGGAGGCAAAACTGATCCCTCACTCTCCCTTAATCCACTGCTGAGAACCACTGTTTTAAATGTTTTATTATTGCCCATACTGTTACCTCGAGAACTTTCCACGCACCCAAATCTTCCAGCAAAAACCCCCACCCTCTAGGAGCAGGCTTTTCCTACGCAAGGCAGAAGGGAGGTACGCGCAGTCCCAACGTCTCCCTACGTTTCACTCTTGCTGGGTGTGTTTGCTTGGATCACAGCCAAATGCTGTCTCTATGCAGACTGGCCTCTGGCTGGTTCCTCTAGAGATGACAAATTCAACATCTTGACGAGTTTAAGCTTTCACTGACTTGCCAAAGATCATTCCGCTGGCTGGGGTCAGGTCTGACTCCTGACTGCTATCCAGTGACTTTTCTGTGAGCCAAAATGGTCTCACCAGCGGAGTTATGACAGGCCGCAATCTGCTCTTCCAACTCACCCCGATTTATCCATCGGCAGCTCCTATTGGCTTTTTCTCCAAAATATGTCCTGGATCTGACCGCTTCTCACCAGCCCCGCTTGTCTAATCCCAATCCAAGTCGCCACTGCCTCTTGCCTGGTCTCCTGTTTTGACATGAGTTCTTCAACAATCCGTCTTTTTACCCTGCACCAGGGCAATATTTAAAATATATACATCAGATCATGTCACTCCCCAGCTCCAACAGTGTCCCATTTTTGTTTGTAATTCCAAAGTCCTGGGATGAGTTTTGCAGTGTTGCTGCCAGCTTGTCGATGGTCCTTGGCTCCATCTTCCGAAGGGGGAGTCTGGCGGAAATCTGAAGCAGGAGCTGGATACGTAAGGCCCGGGGAAAGGCAGGTCTGGAGCCAGAGCATGTGTCTCCCTAGATCTGCTCAGCCCACCACCCACTCCTGACCCCATCAGGGGCAGGACTGTCTCCCCAGTCGTCCCTGCCCCTTCTGCGAGGGCCAGGCTTCCCCACCAACACTGCACGCACCACATGGCAGCTGCTGTGGCTTTGTGCTCAGATTACCCTGACCAGACCCAAGGGCTCTGGCTTCTTCAGTAGCTGCCCAGAGCAGCCAGGTGACCCACCTGAGTATGACCAATGAGAGACACAAAGGGGAGAGCTGATAAATAAAGTCCTTACTCTTTCTACCCCTGATGAACTTTTCAGACACACATACTGTTAGTTCTGCTGTAATGCTTGCAAATCTGTTCCAACACAATTGATTTACTAGAGAACCAGTTGAGTATATCGTGAACTTCGCATTTGCTTGTGCCTGAGTTCCTCAGTGAGAAACAGTAGGTGAGCACAGAAAACTTTATCCAACTGAATGGAGCCACACAGGAATGTAATCATTCACGATGTGATGACGCTTTCGTCAATGACAGTCCGCGCATACAACGGTGGTCTCATAAGATCATGATATCGTATTTTTACTATACTTTTTCTATCTTTAGATATGTTTTGATACCCAAACACCTACTGTTGTGTTGCAATTGCCTGCAGTATTCAGTACAGTAACGTGCTGCACAGGTTTGCAGCCTACGAGCCGAAGGCTACACCACGTAGCCTGGGTGTGTCGTGGGCTGGGCCATCTAGGTTTGTGTGAGTACACTCCCTGATGTTCATACAATCGCACTTCTCAGAACATATCCCCATCATTAAGTGACATGACTACAAAATACACACAAGCACATACCTCAAAGTCTGCCTGCTACCTCAGTTTACCTATTGTTGTGAGCCACACCCATCTACACTTGGTGTTACAATTTTTGTCTGATTTCACCCTCTTTCTACCACTTTACCGTAACTCAAAAGCTGCAACCCTTCTGACATCTGGTTCCTCAAGCAAACGGGTCTTTTTGCTCAGTAAAGTGCCACGTTTATTGTAGTGTTTGTGTATTTGTAAATCATGTGTAATATGTAAAAGTCTGCTATTACTTCTATTATCTTTTTTCTTTTGAGTATTGCGTCCCTAACCACATTTTTCCCATAAACCCTGTGATTTGTATGTTCAAGTTTGCACGGTGGTGGTTTTGGGGAACACGTATGCTGCATTATAATGGTGTTCCATGTTGATATCGCCACTCTGAAGAGTCCCGCGTGTCAGAGCAACTGGCTAGTGTTTATCAAGATGTGATGGGTCAGCTGACTAATGCAGTCATGGCATTTGTTTTCTCTCACTTCCCTTTCCCCTCACCCTGTTCTATTTTTGTTGTTTGTTTGCTTGTTTTTGTTTTTCTGAGACAGGGTCTTGCTATGTTGTCCAGGCTGGCCTCAAACTCCTAGGCTCAAGTGATCCCCCAGCCTCAGCCTGGAGTTGGGCCAGGCTCAGCTTCCCCTCACTCTTCCTTGTGCCTGGGCCTGCCCAACCCCCTGTCCCCACAAAGTATCACGAGCTGTGCCTCAGCCTCTGTTTCCTATGGAACCAGGCTCAGGCAGAGCATTCCACACAGAGGGAGCAGCAGATGCAAAACCGTGAGGTGGACCCCGCTTGGTGGACCTGAAGAAGCCAGCCAGCATGGCTGACGTGGGGGTGTGGGGGGAACGTGGCTGGAGGGGAAGGCAAGGGTGAGCTCTCTGGGGCTGTGGTAAGCCAGGGAAAGGAGTTTGGACATCAGGCCAAGGGCAATGAGAAGCTATTAGATGGTTACAATGCCTGGGAGTGACATGATTTGGGTTGTGTTTTAAAAAGATAACGTTGGCCGAGGTGTGAAGGAAAGACTGTGGCAGCCAGACTGGGACTGGGGAGACCACTCTGGCCAGGTGGAAGGCGGCGGGGTCCATGCCAGGGTGGCAGAGAAGTGCTTGGGAAGTGGCCGCACCATCATCATCTGACGGAGAAAGTCTAGGGGATTCAAGGTGCAAATGTGTGTATTTCATTATTATCCAATTTTGGGCAATTCGCTCTTCTCTAGAGAAAGAAAGAAAAAGCTTTCAAAATATTAATGAAGGTTCTCAAGGGTGGAGGAAAAGGACCATAGTCACAATGTTTGCAAAAGTGCAAAGCTCGTCCGCTGGGTTTGGAAATAAAAAGAGGGCGTGTGTGTGTGTGTGTGTGTGTGTGTGTGTGTGTGTGTGTGTGTGTAGGGGGAGGGTGAGTGTCTGAAGAATGATGCAAGTAAAGGCTATTGTTTCCTTTCATTCCTTTCAGGAACAATAACCACAACATGACCAATGAAGAACCGCAATGCAATGCCTGCCTATGTCTGCAACGTGGTCAAAGAAAGGAGACATTAATCACACGGTGAAAGGTTGGTATCTCAGGGGCAGATTAAGACAACAAGCTGGCAATTTTGAGTCTGATTAGAAACTGCTAAAATCAGAACTTCCAGTTAGGGACTATACTTAAAGCAGCCCTCTTTTTCGAGGGGAGGGATGGAAGCAGGGAGGGAGATTGATTTAAGTTAATTAAACCTAGTGCTTAATTAAGTGTTCTTAGATACAAACTGTATCCTTCCTGCATGGCTAATGCAAATCTGGGTGCACAGCATCATTCAATTTGCCGACTGAATGTTTTAAGGGGATGGGGGTTTCCATTGGACATATGGATGCAGGTACTTTTTGGATAGTGAGAGTCGTGCAGTGGCCTAATGGGTGACTTAGGAAGGGGACAGAAGCCCCCTCTCAGGAGAGTCAGGTAGCTTGGAAAAGCAGAAAGGGCATGGATCTTAGGGTCTGGAAAGCTGCCTTCTGGTCCCCGTGTGGCCTTTCACCAGCAGGGTGACCTTGGGCAAGTCACCTACTCCAACAGGCTCCTAAATATTTTCATCACACGGGATGCCTTTTGTGATTCCACTCCCATGCCACAAACTACATTTATCAAACTCTACTCCACTTTTGCTTATGATTAATGTAAATGTGCATAATAATGCCAAATAGGTAATATTCACCAAGCATTTCCTATGTTTATTGCGGATATTGTTCTAAGCACATGAAATGAATTAATTCATTTAATTCTCATAACAACTCTAAGAGGTAAACACTATTACCCCCATTTTACAGAGGATAAAACAGAGGTGCAGAGAAGTAAATAACTTGCCCAAGGTCACACAGATAGTAAATGGTGGAGCACACATATGAACCCCAAATTTTGATTAAAGGCAAAGAAACAGAGCTTCAGTTAGTTAGCGTCAGCCTTTACCTCCTCAGTTTTCTTATCAGTAAAATATGGACGCTCATCTCTGCTGAAATCTCCCTCCAGGAATTAAAAGGCTCTGATGTCAAGGTGCTTGGCAAGGCTTTATAGATATCATCACGCACCAGGACGAGGGTGGAAGGGCACGTGGATACATCAGCAATGCCCGCGTGCCCGGCAAATGATCTGTCAGCGATGTCGCGTCCACGTCAGAGGAAGTCAGTCATGTAGGTCACAGGGTGTTAATCGAGCGCTAGGACCTAGAGAGATGATGCCACTGCTTTCTGAGTCATTCAGGTTCATTGCACTGAAACTTTGGATAGGTTTTTTTCTCCTCTCTGTTGTTTACTGGGACGTGAACTCAGTGGTTCTCTAACTCAATTTCCTATTGTTTGAAGGGATCACATGACTGGGCAGCATCTGTTTTAGATGATCTTTAGGGTGGTGGCAAGGTTTTTACCTTTGCTTCCATTGTGGTGTGTTTTCCCTTACGAATGTGTCTGTATCAAAGTTCCAAAGGGACAATGACAGCTGGCATTTATGGCATCCTTGCTGGGTCTCTACATGGGAAGCAGAAGAGGTGGAGCTACATGCTCTAGACCAGACAGCCTGCGTCCAAGTCCCAACCCTACCACAGAGGGACCTCTGGAAGTCACTCAGTGTCACTGGCCTCAGTTTCCTACCTATAAAAATGGGACAGTAATAGTACCTCTCTCAGTGTTGTTTTGAGAATTAAATGAGATAGTGCTAGGTACATTCTCAATTACAGGGCAGCACTTGAGAATCATAGTCATTAATTTTAAACTTATTTATTCCTCCTAACAGCCCTATCAGGGAGGTAAGATTTTTCTCTAGAAGCTCAGTGAAAGTAAGTGATAGAACCCAGTCCACATGTCTGCAAGAGGGAGAATCAGGATTTGAACACAGCATTAAGAGTATGCAGTAAGGTGGCTCGAGGGCTGAGTTAGAGATTGGTGATGGTGGAGAGAGAGAGCGAGCTGGGGTAACACCTGCCTTTGCCACTGAGGAATTCACTTAAAAATGTGGGCCTCAGTTTCTTCATCTGTGAAATGGGAATAATGCTAGTCCTTATAGTTTAGAAAGCAGCAAATATGAAATAAGCTCAAGGTATTGGGACAGTACAGAAAAAAATGATGCAGAATTAAAAAATCCTTAGGGCTTTCTTTCATTTGACCTATATTTCTAGACAGACTGCCTTTAGGGAAAACCCTGGGTACCAGCTTCTGCAGGGAGGCGAGTGGCTAACCTTGGGTTCCCAGGCTGTGCTGTCCTGCTCCGCAGGGAAGCCACTCAGGACAAGCAATGCATCCAACCCTAGCACTATGGAGAGTACGCCAGGTCCCCATTCCTCTAGCAATGAACTCTACTTGTCATTGTAGACACCTCGGGTCAGGGATCGGATGTGATATGGAAGACAGGTGCTGACTTAAACGCCCCATGTCAAAGTCTCATTTTGAGGTCAAGTCTGAATATCCTAGGGGTGTCCCTGAGGACTCCTCCCATATGGCTTGAAGGTTTCCTCAGGTGGATTTCGGGAAGCATGTTATTGGTGGCAGTAGCAGTCCCAGTTCTTGAGCCCTCCCTGTATCCACGTCATCCACGCCCTTTGACACGTAACCTTGTAATGCAAAGAACGTGACGCAAGCCAAGCCTTGCAAAAGCTCCTGCACCTTTCTGCAAGAGCACCCTCGCTCCTCTGCCGCTGCCACGAGCTCATGCCTGGGCGAGACAGCTGGAGGGTGAACGATGTGTGGAGCTGTCAACTCCCCCCGCCATCCCAACTGAGGTCACCTCAGATCAGCCAGCGTCCAGCCAACCCCCAAAGACATAGGGCGAGCCCAGCTAAGATCAACAGAGCCCCCTAACTGACCTCAGGTGTGTGAGCAATCCCAACCCAGGGCGGCTGACATCAGCCAAACCCCGTAGGTTTGTGAGCTAAGCAAATGTTTCTTCCTCACCACTGAGGTTTCTGGTGATATGTTAACGGAGCACTACGGTGACAGTACATGATACACACATACACATATTTTAAAAAATGTAATATACTATGGCTTTCGTTGTATTTTGCTGCACAGTTCAAACCTTCCTTCGTCTCTTTCTCTACTTTTGGAGGTATTGGCACGAAATGTTTTTATGTTCCCATACACACACAGCTGATACAATCATTCTCAGATGACTCCACCCAATTAAATCTCAATGCAAGCAAATGGAAAACTCTACAAGCTTTGCTCGCCCCCTTATGTCTCACTCTTCCTCTTCCAATCTATTTATTTTAAATAAAAATCCAATGTATATTTTAAATAAACGGGTCCTATTTGCTGACGACAAGCTCCCACCCAGGGCCAAGAATCCGCCTTTTGAATTGTCAATCAAGCCAAATGAGGCTTCCCCTCCTGCAGGCCTTAGCTCCCGAGTCCTCCTCCACTTTCATATCCCATCCTCTGCCTGTGAGGACATATGGGACTTCAGGACACCTACAGCCACTTCCCCTAGACGCCCTCCTGAGAGCCACCAGCCAGGCGCCCTGTGCTCCCAGAGCACATTTGTGTGCTCCTTGTGAACTGCCCTTTGCACGTGATGAGGCAGCGAGTCCACGTGAAACTGGATTCAAGGGCGCTCTTACTAGCCTCGGGACCTTAGGCAAGTGCCCCGCACCTCCTGAGCCTCAGTTGCCTCATCTGCAAGGTCAGGATAATGATGATACAGTGTATATCTCAAGGGGTTGTCTGTGAAGATTAAATGAAATAGAACAACTCCAATACTTAGCATAATGCCTGGGGCACATTAAGTACTTACTACATGGTAGCTGTTATTGTAATGGTACATATGGTACCATGGGAACCTGAATCCTAACTTGCTTTTATCTACTGCTTACCATGTACCCACTGTTTTAAGTATTTTAAGTACAGTTCTAGTGCCTATGTGTTTGTTTCATTTTAAACCTCATGGGAACTGTTAAAGCAGATAGCATTATCTCTGATTTATGGATGAGAAAACTGAGGCACAGAGAGGTTGAGTAACTTACCCAAGGTCACACAGCTAATCGATCACCATTGCCATCCTCCACTTTATTATAGTTATTCATTCATCTCTCTCATTGGGGATCTGGAGTGTGTAATTAATTTTTGTCTTCAAGTGCTTAGCACAGTGCCAGGCACAGAGACCAACACCGTGATGGAGACTGCCACAGAGTGGTCTGTGTCCCCATGGTCTTTTCTGTCTTGACATCCACCTTCTTCAGGGCAGAGGCCTGGGTTCCCCAATCCCTGCACCTGCTTGTCACTGAATCGACTGGGCAGGACAGATGGCACCTTGCAGAGGAAACACGGGCTCCCTCCCCACGCTGGCGCACGCGGGCTCCGGGCTTTCCACACGCTGTCTTACAATCCAGCTCGATTCAAGACGCAGGGAGCAAACAAGGCTTTCAGCAGCCTCAGGCAAGCAGGGGTGAAATTAGCAGATCGGTGTACAAAGGAGTGTTTAATAATGCTATCACGCTACCCCATCCTCGTGGGGCCGTTGTGACATTCTGCATTAAAAAGAAGTGACAACCCTCAATTGCTGCACGTAACCGAGGCCTGGCCTCACGTTGGCGCACAGGCCCAGAGCCCTCGAGTTTTCTGGCTATGAGTGGCATCTGGGCACCAGGGGAAACCGATGGCTTTGTGCAAAAACGTCCTCTGGACCCCTCTGGGTCCTCTGTAGTGTGGTTGCTCTTCTGCTCGCCTGTCAGGAGCATAATTTTCATTAAATATTAAGGAGCTGTTTGTTAAAATAATGTTGTCATGGTAACCAAGTGAGGGGAGGGGGTGCTAGAATAATTTGGTGCTGCCCGAATTGCAGCATATTAATCAAGTGCTTGGTACTATTTAATGAGCTTCCCCGTGAGCCTCCTGGTAACAGTGAATTTGGAGGACCCGGGGCCGGGGTTTGCCCCAGTTGTCAGTGTCAGAGGTGTGGGCTCTCATGAGTTCCTGGCACCATGGTGTGTTTGTTGGATGGATGCATGGATGGATGGATGGATGCCAAATCCAAAATTTTAGATGTCTGTGTCAGAGTGGTTTCTGACAGCTCTTCTATTTTCCAGTTGCCCTTTTATAATGGAAAGGAATTTTGGCAGAGAACTGGGGAAAAGGGGTCAGGGAGAAAATGAGGGAAGGCAAAGATTCCTCTCGTTGGAAGGGAGAGCTAATGGCAATGATAGGGAGGCAACGTAGAAAAGTTTAGAGTTGGACCGCCTGGGCTCAAATCCCGGCTCTGTCTCATCTCATCTATGGGTGAGTGCCCTGCTCCCCCAAGCAGCTTCTGTTTCCATACATATAAAAAGGGGTGCAGAGCTGTGCTGACCTCAGAGGATTGCTAAGGGGATTAAAGGAGATGATGCTCAATAAATCCCAACCACCACCTCTACCGCTACTGGCACCTGCTACTGCTGCCGTGGCTACAGTTGTTATTAAGGCCGACACCGAGGGCGGGCCCCAAGGTGCGCTCACGGTCCAGAGGCCCAACGGGGCCCTGAGCATCCAGTGCTGCCTCCAAACCCAGGGCTCGCTGCCTCTACTGCCCCTGCTCTTTCTGAGGTCAGCATATTTTTTCTATGAAGGGCCAGATAGCAAATATTTCAGGCTTTGGGGGTCATGTGCAGTCTCTGTTGCATACTGCTCTTTTTTTTTTTTTAAATCACCCTTTAAAAATACAAAACCAGTCTTAGCTCACAGGCCACACAGAGACAGGCACAGTGGGCCTGCTGCGCTGCCTTAGGAGGAAGGAGAGGGGAAAAAGGAGGGCAATGTAAAAGGAGATGTATATATGGGTTTTTCTTCCACTAAAAGCAGGTTGAAGATGTACATAAAACAGAGAAACTTGGATCCAGGAATTTGTCTGACTTTAAAAATAAAAGTAAAGCCAGGCATGGTGATTCACTGTAGCCTTGTATGCTCATTTTATAGTGGAGGAAAAGGCAGGCAATAGAGAGGTGTGGTGACCTGCCTGAGGTCACACAGCTAGTAAGGGACAGAGCAGGGACATAAGCCCAGGTGGCCTGGAACCTGAGGACTTCCCCACCACCCCATCTCCCTCTATTAGTGCAGGAAAGAATCTCTATTTTTTTTTTTTTTTTTTACTATTCTCAGACTCCTGACACCCTCCATCGACTGACTTTCTGCTTAAAAGCCCAGACTTCAGGGTCTGGCAGATCTCTGGTCCACTGTTTACTGGGTCTGTAACTTAGACATGATTAATTTTTTGGTGCCTCAGTTTTCTCAGTGGTCAAACGGGGACATTGACTGGACCTCCCTCTTGGTGGTTATGAGGAGTTAATGAGTTAAGGCATGTAAAGAACTTAGCGAATGGCCTTGCACAGAGCAAGTGCTGGATAAATACTAGAATTGGTGATTATAATAATAGCTGTAGTAGGCGGAGTAATGGACCCCAAAGATGCCCATGCCCTAATCCCCAGAACCTTTGAATGTTACTTTAAATGGCAGAGAGGAATTAAGATTGCAGATGGAATTAAGGCTGCTAATCATCTGACCTTAAAATAAAGAGATTATCCTGGATTATCGGGGTAGGCACAATGTAATCACAAGAGTCCTTTAAGGATGGAAGGAAGAGGCAGCTGGAAGTCAGAGCCGGAGTGATGCAGCAAGAGAAGAACTCAACCAGCGTTGCTGGCTTTGGAGAGAAGGGAGCCGTGAGCTGAGGAATTTGGGAAGCCTCTAGAAGCGGGAAAGGCAAGAAAATAGATTCTCCCTTACAGCCTCCAGAAGGAACATATCTTGCTTGTTGACACCTTGATTTCAGCCTAGTGAGACCTGTTTTGGACTACAACCCCTAGAACGTGTAAGATAATAACTCTGTGTTAAGCCACTAAGTTTGTAGGAATTGGTTACAGCAGCAATCAGATCCAATACACTTGTTTGCAGTACAAACCAGAGACCTCCTCAGGGTGGAAGCAGCACCTGAAGCAAAGGTGGCGTCCTGCACTGGCTGCAGGTCAAAGGGTCCCCATGCTCACTCCGATGCTGGTCAACCGGCGACCACTCACAGAGTGCTGGGCAGGGGCCACGTGCAGACGGGGAGTGGGGAGCAGTGGAAACACATGAAAGACACGGCCCAATGCTCCAAGGGAGATGACACATCTGCACGTAGTGACAATGTGGTGTGGTATGTCCCACATGTGGGATACCCCACTTCTGTGCAAACATCTCACTACCTGGATGTCATCCTCATGTGGATGCTGGACCACGAAGCCCAGCCCAGGTTCCGAGTTCCCCACTGACTCTGCTCTGAGAATTAAAGCTGCAACGATCACTCTGTCTTAACCACTAGGCTCTTAACACCCTGCAGGTCTTACATGTGGTACTTTGGCCCTGGTATCTTCCCTCTCCCCAGTTTCCCCCCCACCTAACCTATTCTCAGTCCATGTGTTCCCGCAGCGCCTGGACAACTGGCACAGTCCACCCCTTAGGCCCAGCAGTTGGCTCAGGGATGGACGTGTGACCTGAGTCCCTCGACCCCAGGGCATTTGCCAGGAACACTATGGGAGCACAGCCCTCTTTCTCTGGGGGTTGCTCAGAGAAGGTGCCAGCTGTCGGAGGGAGAAAACTGCCTGAGCGAAGCCCACACAGAAGAACGCCGAGTGAGAGAGGAGAGAGACGATGCCTGCAGACATTGCGTAGATCCAGCTGGGCTCCAAGCCAGACCAGCTCAGACTTTTCAATAACACGAACGAACTGCCTTTTTGTTTTACACTTATGTCAGTTTGAATTGGATTTCTATCTTGTAACCAAAAGTCTGACTAATATAATAAAATACCCACTAAAGTATTATTATCTACTAGTTTCAGGTATTATTTCCTTGTCCAAGGAACCCCTATAACGGGGTTTCATGTCTAGTCCACTAGGGTGGAGTGAATTTCATACTAGTGGCACATGGGACAGTGATAGCCCAGTGTCCTGATGGTGCTGTGTCTGGTCCTGCTTCTTAAATGCTGATGCTGCCCCCGGGTTCTGTCTTCAGCCTGGCTGTCTTCTGTCTCTGAGCTGTCCCCGAGACAGCTCAGTCACCCCATGGGTTCACCTGTCTCCTCTATAAGCTGTCTGCCTGTCTTCGTTCTTCCTCCACTGGCCTGAGGGATGCAGGTTGTGCCCTTTGGTAATGGTGACACCTGCCCACACTGATTTTTCCCCGGACAGCAGGGGTAGGGGTTATTGCAGTTGGGGAGGAAGACGCAACTTGGAAAGCACCCAGGTGATACTCGTTTCTTCCCTCCCCAGAAACACACCGACGGTTGGTAGTCACTAGCCCACATACACTGGTGTCTTCCAAATCCATCCATCCGTGCCTTCCTGGACTTGTTTCTGTGTTCCAGGCCCACCTTGGACATCTCCACTAGGATGACGACACAAACGCTAATCCCAAAATTAATATCAATGCTAATACTAACATAATGCAAGCTCACACTCATGGGCACTCCCTCTATGCCAGACATCATACTTAGTACTTTACATGTATTGATCCATAAACCTATAAGCCCCTTCCGATGGGTAATAATAACAACTGAGTAATCTACATTATGCATACGAAGAAACAGAGGCTCATGAAAGTTACATGAGCCCCTCCACCAAGGTCACACAGCCAGTAAGTGGCTGAACAAGGATCTGAATTCAGGTCACCTGGACTCCCGAGACTACCTGTTTAACCACTGTTCCTGGGCCATGCTCGCTCCACAGGCGCATCAAATGCAATGTGCCAGAACCTTCTGCGCCATCTATTGTGTTTTCTGCATCTGCCCACTAAGTGGTTAACAGGACCACACTCTCTTGGATTCCGAAGCCAGGAGCACGGGACTCGATCCGGACCCCTCCCTCCTCACTTTCCACATTGAAGTCCAGCCCATTCTTTCTCTGAACTGGAGCTCTGGAGCGGGTCTCTTGCTCCAACCCTGCTGACTTCCTGGGTCTAGAGGGTCAATCCCTCTCTCCAGGGTCATCAGAGCAGCTGCTGCCTCCTGACCGCTGCCTTGCCTTGGGCCTCTCCCACCTGTGACCCCCAGGCACTCTGACCACCTCCCCTTTCTACGCCCAAGGTTGCACCGTGTCATTCCCTTGGTTAGAAACTTCTGAAAGCTGCTCACAGCTCCCTGCAAACTGTTGCATCCGCAGCATGGCCTTTGAGGACCTTGCCTGTCCCGACTCTCCTACAGCAGGAGTGAAGTCCAGTGTTGACACTTGTGGCATTGAACGGAAGATGTGGACATGGCCCAATCCCTGTGTGGCTCAGTCTCTGCTACAGAAACCTGCTAAGAGACTCAGTCATATTGCAAAGACATTTGTCCACATGCATGTCAGGACCCTGGGAACTACTCCACTCAGAAGACCACAGAAACTCAAGTCGAAGATTTTAAGGCAACACTTCCTATTGCAGAATCATCAACAATATAAAAGTGCCTCTGAAAAACTCACAGGAGTCATTTGAAAAGTATGATGCTATTTTAAAAAATCTACTGTAACATCATTTCTTGAACATATTGCAAGAAGAAAGCTTCGCTTTCAGTGTGAATACAGATGGGAGGTGGTACTGGGGGAGAAGAAACTGCATTTCCTGACCATCGTTTGTGAGCGAGGTTGCATGCTAGGTCTCTTCCACGTCTTATCTCATTTACTCTCCCAAGCAACCCTGTGAGGTGTATTATTTCCCCTTTTTACAGACCAGGAAACTCACGAGAAACCTAGTTCTGGACTATTTTGTCTCATCTTCTGCATATCACTCTGGACAAACAGCTTATTCCCAGATAGTGCAAAGCCTCTAATTCAAATTCCCTGGCAATTAGAAGTAGAAGCAAAGTTGCCCATTGAATGAGTTTCTCCTTCAAACAATGCGCTGCTTTTGTTAGAGTTTCAGAGGTACCCAAGCCTAAGCACATAAAAAGAGTCAACTGGCCTAAAAGTACAGGCCAGGTGCTCTCAGCCATGTGGTCAGATCTGCTAAGTACAAGTCCTGTGGCCACTGCACCAGCACCAGCTAGCTGGGCAGGACTCAGTCCCTGTACTGAAAGGTGATAAAGCTCCCCTGCATGGGGCCAACACCCTGAGATTAGGACCTTCCACTCAGTAGGGTTGGTCCTAAAGTGGTGCAGATTAATGAAGTTTTGCTGTGCTTTGCCTCTCTGATATAAAACAAGGCTGCTGATATACAACCACAAAGTGTGAATGCAGGAAGGCGGACTCGGAAATCGCTTTGCCAAACGCTGGCACTCATGCTACAGTTCTCCTCCTTGGCAGACATCACTAATGCATTGCAGCACACTCTTTCCTGGGCGTGCCTCAGCACAGTGTCCCCCAGCAGCCATAACCAGCCAATCCCCTCTCCCTGCCCGCTTCCCACCCAAGGTGGAAGTGAGATTGTAGCCACTGGGCAGACTGGGTGGGGGGGTCACATGGGAAAAGGAAACTAGGATATTTTAGATCCCCTAGGCACAGAGGCTGTGCTTGTGTCATCCTACTGTCCAGCTAGGGGCAGGTGCCTGGGCAAGCTCATGCTATAACCCCAGGTCTACTACTAATGCAAGAAATGTGACCCTCACAAGTGTTTCAGGCTAATGCAATTTTAATTTGAAATATGCTCCAAATCCCAGGGTGGTGGGTGGTGCTTTCTGCAAAGTGAAGCAACGTTCTGGAAATCCAGGGACAAGCTGTTGGTCTCTCAGCCGTGGAGACAGCCAGACCTCACTGGGGAAGGGACGGGAAGGATGCTGACTGTGGGGCTTAAGGCAATGCTACCCATGATTGAGCTTTAATGATTCTTCATCTGTATCAACCAAATCTTTTCTTGGTGTTGGTGTTTTTGTTTCCAAGACCACTCCCACAAGGGAAGGAGGCCAGGACTGGGGTCTTCATTCACTGGGGCAAGCGGATGTTCTGAGCAGTCACAGAGCTACTCTCCACGAGGCCCCCAGCTAGGAATGAATGGCACAGCTGCCCCTGCCTTTGGACCAGCCTCAGAACCAGGAGGGACCATCCCGGGGAGAGAGCAGTAAGAACAGAACCACCCTAAGGCCTCCTCATGGCGTCTGTATCTCAATGAGCTCCCAGTGAGGGACTGCTTCCCTGGTCCCCTCCCCGCAGCTGCACCAGGGCCGCTCTGTCCCCCAACCTGTGCTATTTCATGTCCCAACATTGAGCAGGGTCATGACCCACACCTAGAATAAGAGCAAAGGCTAATATCTATTGAGCACTTATTCTGGCAGGGGGCCAGGCAGGTTCCTAAGAATTAATTCACTGAATCCTTATAGCCACTCTATGAGGCAGGAACTA
Source organism: Lemur catta (assembly GCF_020740605.2). Lineage (NCBI taxonomy): Eukaryota > Metazoa > Chordata > Mammalia > Primates > Lemuridae > Lemur > Lemur catta. The sequence goes on from NC_059136.1 coordinate 39,632,430, forward strand.
TCCCTATCCCCATTTGACAGATGAGGAGACTGAGGCATAGGGAGGCTGGCAACTTGCCTGAGGCCCCATAGCTGGTGGAAGAGCCAGGATTCCACTCTGCGGCCGGGCCCCAGGGACCCTGGGCTTTACCACAGCCCCCGGCCCTCTGCACAGCCCCTCATCACCTTATTTCCCCATCACTGATGAGCACCCACTGTGTGCCGGGTCCTGTGACTGCCAGGACACAGCTCCTGTTCTCAGAGCTCAGCTCCTGCCAAGTCACGGCTCACACTCACCATTCAGCCCTGCCCATCCTCTCCCTCCGCCCCAGTAGCGAGCCAGACTCGGCAGAACACACAGCCTGTGCACAGCCACTGTCAGACCCGATTCCCATCCAGGCTGTCAGCTGCTTAGAGAACACCACCGTCTCTGGCCCCCCACAGCGCCCCGGCCTCAGGGGCCCTTGGTAAACATTTACTGTTGCAGCTGACCCAGGCCTGGGGAAGAAGACCCAGTTACAAAGCACAAAGGAAGCCCATGCGCTGGTTATTCAGGGCCTCCCAAGTGCAAGGGGCATCCCTCCCGCGTAATTTCCCCATTTGCAACTGGAGTGCAATTTTTCTCACGCTCAGCGGGCCAGGTTTTGGTCACAGGAGTATGTGGAACTGGCCCTGTCCCTGCCAAAGGGCCCGTGGGCTCCCTCGGGAAGCCTTCTGCCTGGGCCACACCCACAGCTGCCTTCTTGGCGCCCGGGGGAGCAGGGGTGGGTCTTGTCACATGTTCTCCCTGTGCCTTTTCTTCCGGTCTGTGTGGTCTGGAACTCGGGCCAGATCCCTTGATGGCACAACTAACCGGTAACTCTTTTGTGGTCCTGGTATGGAACGGGTTCTCCAGAGCCTCTGAGCAAAACTCTCCCCTCATGCTTTGAGAGCTGCCCACCCATCACATAAGAATGTGTCTGGGGTGATGCCCATGACATGTGCACTGTCTGGCGTTGGCTCAGGTACAGCTGGCCAATGGGCAACAGGTCACAGGAGAGACCCTCAGGTCACCTTGTCTAGTGGCTTCCGAATGGTTTTATGGAGGAACCTACCACCTAAAACAGAAGCGGTGCGGAGAGAGTTTGTGTGCGTGAGCTCAGAAGCTTCCCTCACTCAGACTTCCCCTCAACCCTTTCCTTCCTCTACTGCCTGTCCCCTGGGGGCTCTAGATCACCAGGGAATAGTCTATGAAACACTGCCCAAGTCAAAGCTGCTCCCCCCTGCAACATTTCCCATGGACATTTCTCCAACCTCTGCTTGAATTCTGCCACCGACAGGGAACTCACTGCTTTCCCAATTTGCCTCCTGCACCTATGCATAGCTCTGCTGTTAGGGATTTTTCCTGAGATTGAGTCCACAGCTGTCCTCCTTCCTCTTGCTGGTGACAGTCCTCCAAATGTGCAAAGGTGGCTTTCTCGCCTTGCTTTAGCCCTGTCTCCTCAGGACTATGGTTTACCGACTGGTGCGATCCAGGTAGCCCCCTCTCTGTTCTAAGAGTATCTCCCTAACCTTGGAAGCAATTCTAAGCACATGCGCTCTGGATGGTGAGTCTGAGCTGTGGTCGTCTGGGCAGAGAGAGGACAGCCCAGCCACCTCCAGGCTCCACTTGGTCTGGGGAGGGATTGGCAGGGACCCAGAAAATTCCAAGGGACTCATACCTTGATTCTCGGCACTGTGCCATTCCCAGGTGCATGTGGATGGAAACAGTTTCAGAGCTGCCAGAGCTCAGCTGCCCCTGCCCTCCCATTCCTCTCCTTTCCCTTCCTGCCATCCAGCCGAGGCCGACCACCGCGGCGCACGTCAGCACTCACCCGTCCCGTATTGCTTACATCCTGGGGATCTGAATGGGTTGACTCCATGAACAGTCAGTGCATCAAGACCTATAAGAGAGAAACTCAGTGTTAAAAGCAGGGCAGAGCAACTGGGTGTCCATCTCTTTCCTAGCCGGCCTGAGTCACTGGGGGACGGGGATGGAAGTGGGAGGATGAATGAGGAGGACACGGTGAGGACCCAGCTGCTTGTTAAACCAACCTCAATATCTCTGGGCTTTGTGTCGACTCTGAGAAAGAAAAAAAAAAAAAAAAAAAAGAGACCCTGGCCCTGAATGAGTCAGCAGCTTGTTGAGAAGCAGGCTTTCTAGAAGAGCGAAACTAAAGGCAACATCCGAGGGGGTAAGGGTGGGGGAGGCCTCTCTTTAACCTCGCTCAGAGTCTCCTTGAGTCTTCAGGGCCTGTTCCTGGCAGCCGGCCCTTCACGGCTCCATCTTGGTGAAGGCGCAGGGGGGAGAGCTCTGCGCTCAGGCCTCAAGTCGAAAAGATACCGCAGTCCTTAAAACAAAAGCCCCCAAAGCATATTTATATCCTGGGAGACTCCTGCCAAGCGAACCCTGTGTGCTTTGAAAATTCCTCGGGAGAGCTGCAGCCGGAAGCACAAGCCGTGTGCCGGGCTCTGAGGATGTGTTCACGGCACGGCAAGTTGGGGCCTGAGCCCCAGAGGTTTCCGCGCCCGGCAGAGGCCACCTGCGGCCCACGTGCGTGCAGAGCCGCAGTCACTGCGCCGGGAGCTGCGAGCAGGGCGCGCTGTTCTGTCTCCCCACACCCGGCCTGCCTTTAAAGCCAAACTTGTTTTTTCTTGTTTCCCTAAGAATTCTGAGATGAGCAGAGGTTCCTCTCCTCTCCCGTTCCTGCTCTCGGAGGAGAACCTTTTGACTTGAAAGGAAACCTTCAGGCGGCAGCTTCTGTGTGGTGAGTACTTGGCACGCGCCAGGCACTTTGCACACCCGACCCGGAGTCTTGCAGCTCAGAGGTGCAGTCGCACCTGCTGGGAGCTTGTTGGAAAGGCAGAGTCCCAGGCCCCCCCACTCCCTGTGGAATCAGAACCTGTATTTTAACAAGACCCTCGGGTGATTCCTGGGCACGTTAAAGGCTGCAAAGTGCGGGTTTATAATCCTCTTAATCGCGGAAGGAAGGAAAGCAGAGCCCGTTCTCCGGGTGAGGAAATAGGCTCTAGAAGTGACACCATGGCTACTACGGCTGTACAGCTGTTAAGTGGCAAGGTGGATTCAGAGCCATGTCCAAGTGATTCCAAAGCCTGCGTTCCTTCCCACTGTGCCATTTGTGGGGAGCAAAGGGAGAGAGGGAAGGGGTGGGCAGGCAGGCCCAGCTTGGTGGGGGTGGCGGAGGGGAGGGTGGTGGCCAGGGGTGGGGGTGACCTTAGCCCTGGAGGGGGACGGTCAACCCAGGTGTGCTGCAGGGTGCTCAGAGAGGGAGGCGTTGAACACCGGAGGCAGGTTTCCCCTCCTCCTCGGTTTTGTCAAGGGTCAGCAAAATTCCCCAGTCAAAAGTTCTGGACCTCCTTCCTGCAGGAAAATTCAAGCTTCTACATTTAATCCTAGCAATTCTGTTGATTCCAGGGAGTTTAGCGCTCTTGCCCACTGCCCTTAGCACTGACCATCCAGAGGGAGAAGGAGCCCCAGGAGACGAGCTAACCCGAGTGCTCCAGGCACCGACCTGGAGGAAAGACGCTACTCTTTAAAACCCTTTGTAGCTGAGAAAGAGCTTTTCATCCACCAGCTAATCGGCTCCTTACTTTTAAGGCGCATGTCATTAGTCCTGTTTTGCAGTTGAGAAAACTGAGGCACAGAGAGGGTAAGTTACTTTCCTGAGGACACACAGCTCTCAGGCAGGCTGGGTTACTGTCCTCTGACTGTAAATCCACAGCTACAGCCAGGGTAGTCCAGCTGCTCCTGGAGGGGAGGGGGACATCACAGCACAGGTTTATGATGCTTTGGATCAGTGTCTCCCAACTCCATAAGCTCTGGCTCCACTCTGCTTGCAAAGTGGTTTTACTGAATAGACTCACAGACCAAGGGGAAAACAGAGCACAACCCACGCAGGGCACATGGCTGGCACTTTTCTCAATGTAAACTAGCCAGCTGGCATTCCTGGCTTATCAATTAGTCATGTGTTACAATATACATCGTTCGTTCTACTGCACTTGCTTCTGTAAGACACATTAGCTCAGATATAGGGGACGGATATAAAGTGTGGAAGGAGTCTTGGTTCACAGGCAAATACTCCCAGCATGTTAATATTATGCAACGCCAAGTAACCACAGCTGGATGCAGTGTGCCCTGACCCAGCTGAGTGCAGTAAGCCATGGAGGACTCCACGCCGTCTACACCCACTTACCCCAAGCTCTTCCTTCCGGCTCAGTGTGGGCACGTGTTCCGTGTTAGATGTGTTTGTTGCTCAGTTCTCCCTGATCTTTGTGCAAAGGCCATGCTGAACCACCCAACAAAGCTACATTTTAGCAAAGCCTGAACTGCTCTTCCACCTGTAACTTCAGATAAAGTTATCTGTCCACTCCTGCCTCTGCAACTCAGCAGCCTCAAGCCTCCTCTAGCTGCCTGCCTTCAAGCTCCTCCTTTTTGTTTTTAAAATATAGCCCTATGATTCCTCAGGTCCTAAAGTTACTGCTCTTTCTTTATTTTCAATTCAAAATTTAGCATGCCATTTTAACTATGCTACTCTCATCACTAGGACTGTTCTTTGTTAGTGTTTCAGGAGTTGTGAGTGGGGAGATGCAACCCTAACATTCCCTAAATCTGTGATTTTTTAGTTTTTCAGAATGCAAGGATTTAGAGAAATGCATACATTATTTTATAGCAGAAATGCCTGCATAATGAAGTTCCATTTTAGGTACTAATATATATACATAACTTAAGTGTATAATATATTAATACATAGTTGTTAAATATTGAACATGTTAATATTAAATATTGAGTATAGTAAACATTCAGTTAATGATTATTGAGCACTCATATATATCGATTCTGTGCTAAACACCAGATAGACATAAATAAATAATAAGTCCCTACTCTTAAGAAACTGACAGTATAAAAAAGGAGAAAGATGAATCATAGACTGAGCATGAAAAAGTACAAAGTATAAAAGGGGTGCAAGGTAGGAGCAGCTAATAGACCCCCCACCTGGCCTGGGACAAACACCCCACTCCCCACCCCTGGCCTGCAAGGCCCAGCACCTGCTCCCCTCCCCACCCTACCTCACCCCACTGTGTTCCTGGCTTGCTGGCTTTTGCCCAGTTTCTTGAGCCCACCCTGCTCCACAGCCACAGGGCTACGACGTTTCAGTCCCTTTCTCTCCAAGGCTCTGCTCTCCCTCTTTCCCTAATGAACACTGACTTCCCTGCAGGCGAGAGGGAGGCCATAGTATACAGTGCTTAGAACAGCATGAGCAGGTGCGTCGGCTGCTCTTATTATGGACAGCACCTGTGATCATCCTCCACTGACTAGGCAGCAACTTGAGCCCAGAGGGGCAGAGTGGCTTGGCCAGGGGTGCACAGTGCGTTATTCTCGGAGCGGGGGAATCTCACTGAATTGGCTCTTTTCCTCGTTTATCCTTGAACCCAGCACTGCACCATCACCCACTAGACCCCAACCAGTGTGCAGGAAAGGGCGCTGGTCTTGGAGGCAGCAGGCCCCAGTCTGGTCCTGCTTCTCTCAAACACACAGTGCTGTGTGTCCTCCTGCCGATCACTTCCCTCTCGGGACCGTGGTTTCCTCCTCAGCCCAGCGGGGCTGTAAGCAGAGCCTGTCTCCTCTGGCTGGGTGGGGATCCCAGGCCAGGGTACACGTGGAGCACAGCCCACCTGCGTGCAGAAAGCAGCAGCTCTCATTAGGAAGCATTATACACAGATTACAGGACTTTCAGTGCCCTCGGAGCTCTCATTGTGCACACGTTTCCAGCACTCCTTTCTCCAGAACAGGCTGGTCAGACAGAGAAAACTGCAATAAGGGAAAAATCTGTTGGTAGCATTTCCCATGGGTCCTCCATACTCCTTTCGGCCTAGGTTAACCTGTCAGATTGCGGGCATCTGACCGGGAGGATGAGGGGAGCGACTTGAACAATTTGTGGAAGAAGAGAAACACCCTCCCTTAGGGTCACTCCCTGTAACAAAGTTTGTCCCATTCTGTTTTCCATTTGGCAAACATTTAGCAGATGAATAAGAAACTCCAAGTCTAGGGAAAAGGGCCTCATGTCCTGAGGTGACAGCATCACATCGCAGGGAAGGGCGTGTGTGCAACCTCTGGAGCACAGGGAGGGAGAGAAGAGCTCTGGCTGGAGCCAGCCCAGACTGGAAATGAGAGTAAGGCCAAGCTCAGAAAAGGTGGACGGACAGCAATAAGCTACTTCCGTGGAGCTCGAGCTTGGCCATCACTCTGCAAGCAAGAAGTGCAGCCTTCAGCTGCCTGTCTTTGTTGAAGATAATATTTCACCTTGGTCACTAACAATAGCCTGAAATTTGGAAGGGCAGAGAGGAGCATCACTAGGGAGCATCTCACGCCCCAGCCAGCGCTTCCTGAGCGTGCTCTGTGCCAGGCACTGGGCTGGCTCTTACGTCTCACATCTCTTCTGCACAGCAGCTGTGAGCAGCAGGTGTTCACACACCAGATGTACAGATGGCAAACCTGAGTCTGACAGAGATTTAAAAAGCTGCCCGTTGTCACAAGAGCAGAAAGTCCACCGAGGGGGTTTGAACTGAGGCCTGCCTTAGTCGTCTTTCCATTTTCTTCCCCACGCTGCCTCTTCAACTTTGGCTCCGTGGCTGGAGTTGCTGGCAAACTGGGCCATCTCTCCCACCATCCGCAACCCATTTTCCTCTAAGATCCCCCAAGAGGACAGAAGAGGCTGAGTTCACAACCGCCCTGGGGTGCATACGTGCGGCTCAACATCTTGAACGTCTTTGAGAATACCAAATTCTACTCTCGAATTGACTCAGATTTGTTTCAAAATATTTCTCCCTCAAAATTGTCAAGTACAACTGACACTCCAGGAAGACGTGCCCAGCACTGGGGAGGGCAGCATCTAATTTTTCTTTTTTTTCCTCCTGCAACAGTGTCACAGGGCAGTGTCCATTTTGCTCACTGATGTCTCCTTGTTCTTTCAACAACTCTTTTTTGGGCACTGACCATGGCCAGGCCGTGGGGAGATAAGGGGAACCCCAGCCTTACTATCGGGCTGGAGATAAAGACTTCAATGACATTATTGTGCTAATCAAAGCACCATGCAACGGTGGCCAGATTGCACGGAGAGGCACAGGAGGATACAGCAGACTATGGTGAGGCCTAGAAGACACATGGCACAAACCAGGCAGACAGGAAGGAAGGGCTGAGGGAGCGGAGAAGGGTGTGTGAGGCTGTGGCGGGAGGGGCATGGCCGACCCCAAAGACAGGCAGCTGGCCAGAGTGCCTAGAGTGAGAAGGCCAGAGAAACAGCGGGGCCAGATCTTCTGGGGCTTGGAGTCCTTTCAAGAAGTTGGTTCTTTAGCTGTGAGTGATGCAAAGAGTTGGATTCTGTGTCTTCAGGTGCCTGGCACATGGTGGCCCTCAGAAGTATTATTATTTGCTTGCTGAATGGAAGGAGGTAACCTGTTTACCTCCAGGCCCCCCAGCAATCTGAGAAGCACCACTGGGGACCCTGCAATCTTTAGAAAGGGCAACCATAGGGCGATCTAGTTTGTGTAGGGAAAAATTCTCCCCGGGCACCTGGCCTGTGCCCCCTTCTGCCAGGCTTTGGGGAAGCCTGGCTCCAGCGCGGCTGCGGGCAGATGTGAGAGGGCTGAATACACCTTTGATTACGGCTCCTGTTTCGGAGGGAAAGACACAGCTCCCTGGAGATTGGAAATCTATGAAAATGAGCTCTCAAAAAAGCGATGTAAGTGAGCTGAAAACAGAAGCCCTCTGGGCGGGAGGTGGTTTCTTTCTTTAAAATAAACAACAGCAAAGAGATCAACCTGGGAGAACCAGGTTCTTCATAATCCCCAGCGGGCAGGAACGAAAGGGAAGTGTCAGAAAGTGGCGGAAGACTCTTCCAGAACAGCGCCTGGTTAGGATGTGCAGACATCAGCTCCGAGAATGGGTCTGTCTTCCTCCTTGGTTAACCCCAATTTCTTTAGCATGGGGAGACAGTACATTCCTGGTGGGAGACTAACAGACCTAGTTTAGAATACGGTTTCTGCCATTTAAGAACTTTATGTCCAGAGACACATATTTGATCTCCTTTGAGCCTTAGTTTTGTCATCTGTAAGATGGGATATGATGGGGATTAGATGATATTATGAAAGTCAGGTGCTGGGGTTTGAACCCAAGTCTGTCTGAGTGTCATTGTTCCATTTCCCCCTACACTGCTTCTTGAACTTGGGACATGTTTGTTCTCACCTCATGACTACTTGATACATAATAGGTGTAGCTTAATAAATGCTGGTTCTGCTTCCTTTCTTTTCACATCTCTTATTTCTTTCAACCACATTTAGCAAAACTCTGGGTATCCAGGAGGTGCCAAATAAACCCATGGAATTGGATCCACCTCTGTACAATGCAGTGAGCATACAGAAGAAGGCAGCTAGCTGTGTTTTCTCCCAACTGTATCTTGTTTCAAACCCTTTATTAAATGTCTTAAGTATTACTTGCCTTCAGGGTCAAAATAAAATTTCCAGAGGTTTCCACTTTGCACTCATAAATGATTCTCACTAAACTCCCCCCCTTTTTAAAAAAAATGTGTGTGTGAGCACATAAACGTACTGACTCATAGCTGGAAAAACTCTCTCTCCCTAACACATTCCAAATTTGTCAAGTCACATGAATTGAGTAAGAGCATTTAACGTGGCTGCTAGCCCCAAACTGGCGGGCAGTTAAGCCAGTGACTCAGGCCTTCCCTGCCCCTCTCCTCCAAGCACGCGTGTGGCTGGGGGCACACTCTGGCCCTGGGCAGTGCACACATGAGGCAGATGCAGAAAATGCAAGCACAGGAAAGGATCTGTCAACAAGCTGAAGCCAAACTGCAACTGCAAGGCAGTATAATATATTTTCAAAAAAATCAAATACAAACTTGCATATAGAATCACCAAAGTGTAACAACTTCATTTAGGGAGTGAAGTTGATGCTGGCTATTCTATCAAGCACTTTATTTGCAAGCATGACTCACTTAAGCCTCAAAGCCACCCAGGTAGGTAGGCACTATGATTATCTCTATTTTATAAGTGAGGAAACTGAGGCACCAAGAGTTAAGTAACTTGCCTAAGGTACGCAGTATGCACAAGGCAGAGCCGAGACTCAATCCAGTCTGGATAGATGGATGCTATTGCACACCCAACCATTCATTCAGAAAGAAGAGAGCTCTTTTGCATAGGAGAAAGAAAACCACATTTATTCCACAAATATCTACCCAACACTTAGAATACTGTACCAGGTGTCAAAAGAGAGGCTAATGGTGAGCATGGAAAAATAGGGACAATTTGGTTACTGCTTCAATGAGTTTGAAATTATGTAGAGGAGCTATGATGCACTCACAAATAATTACAATACAAATTAAGTGAAAACACCCACGACGGGATTATAAAGTGGCACGGATGGGAGGGCTTGTGAAAATGACTCTGGCCGGGGTGACCTGGAAGCGCTGCCTGGCGTAGGTGCCATTTAAGCTAGGAGGAGGCTAGAGGAGGTCTTGCCTGCTTAATGCCAGTGAGTACACCCAGGTGGCCAGTGCCCTGGGAGTCCCCACCTTGGTTCTGATCCGGGCCCCACCCCCTGGTGGGAACATCATCCTTGGGGAGCCTCTCTGTCTGGCCGTGAGGAGCACAGGCAGAGGGGAAGGAGGGAAAGAGGTGTCCAGCGACTAGAAGTTCGGGGAGAGGAGCAGGACGTCAGGGCAAGGTGGAGGGGTGTGCAACTGGCCAGAGCGGGAGCTCCAGTCCTACTTCCAACCGGACTGGCTCCGAGCAAGTGCCCTGCTTTTGGGCCTCAGTTTCTCTCCTCCACAAGGAGGGAGATGAAGGAAGTGCCTGGATGTTCCAGCTGGGTGGGACCTTGGAGAGCTCCCAGGTTATCCCATCATGTTATAGATGAGGGAACCAAGGGCAGGGGAAGCTGCGTTCATGGAAGCCCTTAGATTTGAATCCAAATGTGTGGGATGAACACTCGGCTCCCAGGTCCCAATGCGGCCCCTTTTCTGACTCCTCAAGGGGTGCGTGGACCTCCGCCAGAAGTCCAGGGGGCTCGGGGCTTCTGTGGGAGGAGGGGAGACAGGGCTGCCAGACGTGCCTCAGCCGGTGGACCGGGCTCGGCCCCGGACCCTGAGAGGCGCAGCCCTCCCGGCTCACCCTCCGCGCAGAGACCCCTTGCCCTGCGCTCTGGACGTTTCCAGGAAACCGTGACCAGTTTCTCTGCAGCCATGGCTTGCCCTGACAAGACGTACATCTGGTTGTGACTCACACGGCTGGATTCCCGCCCAGGGCCGTCCATCTTGAGTGGGGAGCACATCCTCTCCCACTGACAACCTGCCCACCCCACTGTGACAATGGCGGCTGCCGCTGCCCTTGTCAGCCAACGCTGAGGTCACACAAATGGCTCCTCGGGCCTCCTCGCCTGGCCTTCCCCTCAGAACCGGCTCTGGCCTGGGTGGCCCTCAGACACTAGGCCCCTCAACCAAGTTCCCTCCTTCTCCCTGTCCCGGCTCCGGCCGTCCTTCCCAACCACTCCGGCCCTCACTGAGCCACTCTCCTGTGAAATCCCACTCTGACTACGGTTTGCATTCCAGTTTAGCTGGGGCCATACCCTGCAGGGCTGGACAGCCGCCCTGCCTCCATCCAAGGGTGGCAGATGCAGAGGATGGGGCCACGCGCAATAACACCCACAACAATCACAACAAATACCAACACACGCACATCAAGGGTGCCCACCCCTGGGCCTTTGCACTTGCTGTCTCTCCTGCGTGGAATGCTCTGGCCCGAGTCTTTATATGGCTGTCAGCTCCTCGTCAAAGTCGTCTCCCCAGTGAGGCCTTTCCTGACCTCTCCACCCAGCTTCCTTCCCCGCCACTCTCCATTTTACCACCCGTTTTATTTTCCTACACCACAGATCCCATTCTCAAATTACTGACTTGTTACCTGCTCACATAATTGTTCCTTTATTATACGTCTCCCCCAGTAAGCAGGAGAGCCGAGGGTTCTGCTGTGTCTAGTGCACCCCTGGCTCCTGGCACCCGGCAGGGGGCTCAGCACAGAGCGAAATCAGGCGTGTTGCTAGACACTGTGGATGTGCATTAACCTCACTGAATGCTCACACAAACCCTGTGTGGTTGGGATCATCGCCCCCATTTTGCAGGTGAGAAATCTGAGGCCCAGAGTACTTAAATAGGTTGTCTAAGGTCACTTGGCAAAGGAGGTGTCAGAGTTAGACATCAAACTTGAATTTGGTATGGAAAACCCACGCTTTTAATCACTGGGCTCCGCTGCTTCCCTTCAGTGTTTCCAGAGCCCCCATACTAAGGACACAGGGAAAACCTGTGGATCAAATGATCGGGACTGCCATGTTTTACAGAAGCCAAAGTGCCAGGTCTGAGCAAAGTCCTCCCTTCCTCCCTCTCTCGTCTAAGCTCTGACAATGTAGAGAATTACACGACTCACAGAGGGGCTCCCAGGAGCTTCAAACTGGTGGCCCATGGTCCAAATACCAGCCATAAAGTTGTTTTATTGGGCTGGCACGATATGTTAAAAATGAGGAACCGGAATGTCCTTGGTGGGGCAGATGTTCTTTGCTCCTTCCACACATGGCACCACTCCCCGCTGTCCTACATCCCATGACCCACGGGCTGTGTTAAGTGCCTGTGACACTGCGAGAACAGTGCAGGGTGTCCTGGACAGAGTGACAGCAGGGTGGGGAGAAGGGAACGGGGAGATGGTGGGTGAGAGGAGGCCGCATGGAGAAGGTGGCGCTTGGTCTGCTCCATGAAGGATGGGTGACAGTCACAGGTGGAGAGGGGTGGGGGAGTGTGCATGCCAGTGAGGGGAGTGGAGGGGCGAGGTCCAGAGGAAGGGTGTACGATGGTTGAGTGTGGCTGAGATGAGGGCAGGGGGAGCTAGTGTGTGGGCAGGAGGGGCAGGTGCAGTAAGCGCAGGGGTGCACACACCACCCCGAGGAATTTGGACACTGTCCTTCATGACCCAGAAGTCCCAGAAGGATTTAACCAGGGAGGGAACATGAGACCATCGTGTTAACACAGTCAGATGCTGATTTCCCACTTCCCAGCTGTGTGACTGTCTGCAACTGTTGCTTTGGGGGTCTGTGGGCTCAAGCACCCAATCTGTAAAATGGGCATCAAAAACCTATGTGTCTCAAAGGAGTACAGTGGGGATTAGAAGGAAACAAAACATGAGAAGCCCCCAGCACAATTCCTGGCACAAAGAAGGCCCTCAACCAAGGACAGCTATCATGATGATGCGTGTTTACTACGAATCTAGTGGTGGCACACCTGCGAGGTGGCTGAGAGGAAGTACTTGTGGGAGGCAGGAAGAGGTAAATGTGATCTTAAGATCAGTTTTCTCAACGTGTGCCTCAGTTTCCTCATCTATAAAATGGGAATAGCCCAGCTGCTTTGAAGTTAGGAAACACCAAGCAACCATAAGGGTTTCCTTTTCCTTTTCCTATGGAGCGTGATGATTGGAGGGGGGCTAGGCACCTGCGGCTCTTATTTCTACAAATCTCTGAGGCAAGAAAAGCAGCAAAGGACAGACAGCACAGTGAGACGCAAGCAAGAACTTGATAAAAAGGAAGCCTGCAGCTTAGACCACCCCTTGAAATATTCTTGGCTTAGCTGTGTTGCATCCCATTCTGCTGCTCTCCTTTTGCATTCATGCCCATGGCTCAAAACTCCTACCAGATTCTCAGTCTCAAAAGCGTAGATGTTTTTCAGCTGGAAAATATGATCAAGTGCATTCCCCACGATTTACAGATAAGGAAGCTGACAGTCACAATAGAGAACCGGTTACAAACTCTCCTTAAGAGAAAGGACTGCCCGAGTTCACCTCGGGCTCTGCCAATTATTAGCTGTGTGACTTTAGCTAAGTTATTTAATGTCTCTGTGCCTATGTGACTAGTATCAAGTGAGGTTAGTGAGTGCTTACTCCCAAGAGTGGTTTGGGGAATTAACTGAGTTGGTGAGTTTAAAGCATGAGGAACGTGCCTAGCAGTTGGTAGGATTCGGGAACTGAGAGTCACTATGATTATTTAAAGCCACAAGGTATGTTAGTGATAGAGCTGGGAACGAATCTTGGCACAGACTAGTGCCCTCTGCATCACTCCACACTGAAATATTTAATTCTAATCAATATGCCGTGTTTACTAAAAGGCAGAAAAATAAACTGACCTGTTTTTGGAATAAAAGGCTCATTCATGTAGCCCGTGTGCCCCATTTCTGGAGCATTCTGGGCCACCAAAGTCTGGCAGTAACTGAATAGTGCAACAATGCTTCGTAGACACCTTTCTTGCCACCTCCAGTTGTAGCATCCAGGGAGGCAGTGAAAATAGTTCCCAGAATTTTAAAAATTAAACAGGAAGAAGACCCAAATCAACGCGGGGCGAGCTGCTCAGATGTCGCAGGCACGGCCACTGTCTTTCTGGAACTTTCACGCGGCGCGTTTCCATTTCCAAATCTCTTTTATTTACAGTCTTTCGTTTCTGCCTTATGCCAGATGCTGATTGAGAAAGTGGGTTCTGGAGTAAGACTAGTTGGTTCAGACTCTGCTGCTAACACTGACTCGGTTGGGTGGCCAAGGGACACATATTCACTCTCTCTGAGCCCCCAGGACCTTGGCAAACCAGGACATTACAGTACTGACCGTACGGTTGCTGGAGATGTGAGGTCACACCTACAAAGCCAGAGCCTGGCCCACAATCACTCCCTCATCCAGGAAATGTTTACAATGTGGCTAACGTGTGCCAGGTGCTGGGGATTGGGGAGCAATCAAAACACAGTCCTTCCCTGTGTGGAGGCTGAGTGTAATGGGGAAAGCAGACGATTCGACAAGCAAATAAACATGTCAGGTGGCGCTGAGTGCTCTGAAGGAATGGAGATTGGTAGGTTGCTATTTTAGCTGTGACCTTGTGGTGGTCAGGGAGGGGCCTCCTTGAGGGGGTGTCTTTTAAGCAGAACCTGAATGCAGTGAGGGGGAAAACCACACAGAGAGCTTGGAAAGGAGCGTTCTAGGCTAACAGCCACCCACATGCGAGTGCACATGACGTGTGTCCCAGGATGAGCCCCCAGGCCAGGTGGCTGCAGCAGAGTGGCAGGTGACGGAGGGGCAGGAATGATGTGGGGAGTGACAAAATCTGACTTATGTTTTTAAAAAGTAGCTCTAAATAGATAGTCATGGGGCATGTGCAGGGCATGGGGGTGGCGGTGGGCAAGAGACGAAGCCCAGAGGACAGCCGACGGCTAGTGCAGGGATCCACGTGGGGGGCGGTGGTGGCCTGAACTGGGGATAGTGGCAGAGGCAGCATCACTGAAGGGGAAGTGGCTGCTCACACATGTCCTGTGTAACTCCAGGGGTGCCATTCACACCTACCAAAACGTGAAGGGTGCCCCCTGGGGTGGGTGCAACAGGGGGACCCCCAGGAGGCTGGGGTCAGGTTGGGGATACAGTCTGAAGACAGAACAGCCAAGATTAATAGATGGCATGAAGTGTGAAAGAAGAAAAAGAAACACAGGTTACTTGTGGGAGGTTGGCCCGAGCACTGAGGTTAACAGAGGTCCTATTTACTGAGATGCTGAAGACCGGGAAAGAGTCAAGAGTTAATTTTAGACGTGTTGAGTTTGGGAAGTCTCTTAATGAAAGTTGGCTGCGATGATGATGGTCATGGTAATTGTGGAAGAGTGCCTCAGTGAGGATTATGGAAAGAGCAAACATCGAGTGTTTGCTGTGTGCCGGGCACCAAACTCATTAATTCATTTAATCTCCATAACATGGCAGGCACCACTGTCACCCCCATTTGACAGATGAGAGTAGTAGGCTGAGTGTGCCCCCAATGACATGCCCAAGTCCTAGTCCTCAGAACCTGTGAATGTGAACTTACTTGGAAAGAGCCTTTGCAGATAGAATTAAGTTAAGGGTCTCAAGACAAGATCATCTTGGATTATTCAGATGGGCCCTGAATCCACTGGCAAGAGTCCTCCTGAGAAACCCAGAGGAGAAACTCACAGAGGAAGAGAGGGTGGGTGAAGACAGAGGCAGAGACTGGACCCGTGCAGTTACAAGGAATGCCAGCAGCCACCAGAAGCTGGAAGAGGCCAAGAAGGATTTTCCCTAGAGCCTCAGAGGGAACGGGGCCCTGCTGACACTGGATTGCAGACTTTCGGCCTCCAGAACTAAGAGAGAATAAGTTTCTATTGTTTTAAGCCATCTAGTTTGTGGTAATTTGTTCCAGCAACCCCAGGAAAATAATACAAGGAGGAAAACCAGGCACAGAGAAGTGAAGACACTTGACCAAAGTCACACAGCAAGTGAGCAGCAGAGCTGGGGAATGGCAGCACCAAGCTCCCTCAGGCCTCCAGCAGGGAGGCTGGTTGCCTCTGTACTTTCTGTCCCCACTTTTCCACCTCAAAAGACCGAGGAAGGGCTTTGCCAAGCCATGCCAACATGTCTTGGCAGCCACCTCACACAGCCAGGGCCTTGCCGGGAATGCTGTCCACTCTGACGGTTTTAGTTTACAGCTGCTGGGTCCGCAGGCAAGTGGCCATGAAGAGACCCTGGTGGGGCGGCCGCCTCGGTAAATAGATTTCAGTGGCACCGCAGGACTCATAACAATCACTCAGGAAACGAGGGCTGTCTGGATTTCAAAGCCGCCTCCTCTTTCCATGAGAGCCCAGCCGAAATCTCTGGGCTCTGCTCTGCCCTGGCCGCGAGGCCTGGGGACAGGAGCTCCAGGGCAGGGCTGCAGGCAGCTCCTGAACCGCGGCCAGCGGGCCAGAAACGGGTCTCTGAAGAAACAGTGATTGTCCATTTCCTCTCCCTCTGATGCCCAGGAAAATATTTTACTGGACAAGAAGTAAATATTGGGAATTCAGGGAAAACATCCTTCCCGGTCCCCTGCCTTGTCACATCGTCATTATTTTGACAGAGAGGGACAGTGGGATCCGCAAGCAAACAAGGCCTGTGAATGGGACCTGAACGTCGGAAACCGTGTTCTCAGAACACTTAATGAGGAGAGGTCAGTTAATTTGGGGGGTCGGGGATGGGAGAGCAGGAGATGGGGGAAGTGCTCTATTTATGAAGAATAAAGTAATTAAATCCAGGTCAGCGGAGGGAGCCACTGGGCTGAAACAAATGTGGAGGCCGTGGGGGAAGGCGAGAGGCAAAGGAGCAGGCGTCACAGCGGGCTCACGGCCGCCAGCATCTCCAGGGACAGCCGCTGATGTCCAGTGGCTGTGTCAGAAACAGGGACTGTCTCTCTGGAGGGCGGGAGCGGGTCCTGCAGGCCCTTCTCCCCCACAGGCGTGCGCGCACACACACACACACACACACACGACACACAAGACACACAAGACACACAACACACAAAACACACACAACACACACTGCTCTCTCCGATCCACGGGGTTTCACTCCTGCACTCACTCACGCCTCAAAATATGTTTTGAAGGTAGATTTTAAACATGCTCACAGAAGTGACGCAGCCAAAGGAGAACCATTGTTTCCAAAAGCTCACTGTGGTGGACCTTTTACATTTACCTAGTGGTGTGGCCTCTGGACAAGATATGTTTGGAAGCCCTCGCTTGGAGCTGTCCTCAGAGTCAAATTACGAGACAAAGAGTAACACCGGGCACATTCCTGTATAATTGCCCCCTAGTCCGACCACCCCACCCCCACAGCTGTATTTCTTAAGGGAAGTCACACTCCTGGTTCCTCAGATGTGACTGGTGCAGCCACCTCCAAAGGGCAGAGACTTGCCAACACCAAGGATAAGAACATGGTGCTGGGTGGTGGCAGTGGTGGTGGTGGTGGTGGGGGGGCGTGCCCAGGTGTTCTTGTGCCTGGGGTGCTCGGTGCCAGGCACCACCTTTGGAATAAAGGGTGAGCTCCCCAAGGGGACAGCAACGGTGAGCCCACCACCCATTTGCTAATGCACGTTCTAGGGATTAGTACTTTTATTATTTTTTAGAAGCCAGTTGTTTAATGCGTCATGGCACCTGCTCTGGGCTTGGCCCTGGGCCGGCACAGGGGGATAGAGAGTGACAAGGCATAAGTCCGAGACCCACACTCGAGGATGGCACCATGTGCTTGTCCATGGAGCCTGGGGCTGCTGGGGAGGGTGGGAGGCTCCACCCTAGAAACCCACCAGAGAAGGGCACCAGAGGGGGGGCGTCAAGGAGGGAGGTGGGGGGGTGGGGCCTGAACCCTACTTCAAAGGATGCAGAGGTGACGGGCAGGTGCCTGGGACAGGAGGCAGGGAGGGGAGGACAGGCTTAGAGTGCCCACCTTGGGGGAAGGCAGACTTGCAAGGGAAAAGTGGGGAGATTTCTGGCTGGGGCAGAGAGGTGGGGACAGAAGAATTTCACAAGGACCCCGCCCTGGCAGGAGCCTTCCTGTCCAACTGAATATCCCTTTGGGACATAGAATCCCGTTGAGAGTGGCATCCAGGGACACCATAGTGTGTACCCAGCTTGATTCCACTACAGAGAGTGTACATCACAGTCTCACTGTGCCTCGGTTTCTCTATCTGGAAGCTAATCCTAATGTTAACAACAGCTAACAATCATGTGCCAAGCCCTGTTCTGAGTACCTTATCTGGCTCAACTCTTAACTTAATAATGCTATTATTATCCTAATTTTACATGCTCTTGGCTACTATAGTCCTTGGCCTCTGTAGTCCTTGGTCACTATAGTCCTAGAGCTACACATGCCATTTATCTTACCTCAGGGATTTCCACGAGGCCAAAATCAAGCAATGTGCATAAAAGAGGTCTTTTAATAGAATGGCACTCTATAAATGCTTATTATTGTTGTTGATGTTATTATAATTTTATTAAGCTTCATCTATTCAAAAGTCACCATTAGAGTAAAGGTTACTTAAGGCCTGAGTACAACAGTTAAGAAAAAAAAGAAGGAATCATTTTCAAACATTAGCAGAGGAAAGATCCCGTGGAGATTGGCAAAAGAAAAAGTTACCCAAAGTCTGAAACATTAGAAGGTAGGACATCGGGGGTTTTTGTTTGTTTCTTGTACCAGGCCCAACATTCTGAGAAGGGTCATTAATCGCTCCCTGGTTCCCTGGCGGCAGAAGGAATAAAATACAGGGCTTCTCAGAGCCGGCGGCAGCATTCTTTGCAGACAGGCTGAGCAGGGATGGCCCTGAGCTCACCCAGCTCACGGAAAGCATTTATTCAATGCCCAGGAGCAAGTGAATAAGACCTGCTCTCTGCCAGAGAAGGCCGAGGGTTCGGGGAACTCTCTCCTCTTTGCAAAAACAGTCAGGGCCTAGATGGCTGGAACCCGACAGGCTCACAGGGATGGCCTGACTGCCCTCCCCCCGCCTCCGAAACCTGTTCCTCCTGCAGACTTCCCACCACCAGCCACCTGCCAACCCACTAGGAAACTGGGAGCCAGCCTCGGTTCTCCCGTCTCTGCCAACATCTACATCCAATCCACAGTAAGGCTATCTTTGACCTTCTGCACAGCTCTGCATCCATCCACTTCCCTTTACCTCCATTGGCACTACTGTCATCTCCTGCCTGAACTTCCACAGCAGCCTCCTGAGTGGCCTCCCTGGTTCCACTTTCGCTTTTGCCACCCCAGTCAATGATTGTCTAAAAATATAGATCAGACCATAACACTCTCCTGCTTAAACCTTTCAAGCCTTCTCTTTTTCTTTTCTTTCTTTCCTTTTTTTTTTTTTTTTAAGAGACAGGGTCTTGCTCTGTTACCCAGGCTGTAGTGCAGCAGCACCGTCATAGCTCACTGCAGCCTCAAACTCTTGGACTCTCAAGTGATCCTCCTGCCCCAGCCTCCCAAATTGTTGGGATTACAAGTGTGAGCCACCGAGTCCGGCCCCGTCAAGGCTTTTCACTGAATGCAGAACATAATCCAAAGTCCTTTTCCTGCCTGCCCTCTATGTTTTGGCTTCTTCCTGTCTCTCCAACTCTGTATCTACCAGTCCTTTCCTGGGTGCTGGCCGCACTACTGGCTGAGATTATTTCCTAACCTGCGGAATGGGCAGAATAATATCAACCTTCCAGGCTGGCTGTGAAGCCACCAGGAGTGGGGACATATGAAAGTGCTTTGTAAACTACAAACTGCTATACACTGTAACCTCTACCACACTTAAAATTGGGCTTTTGTGTTCATACTTGTTTTAATGGTTTCCAGTTCTATTTTACCTGTACCTTTTGCTGTTTTTAATTTTATATGCTTTTCAGATAGAAGGATATTTATACACACAAGATGTTATTGTAGACCACCCTGACAACATCTCAGTATTCCAAAGTTAACAGCCCAGCGAGGGTGTGCTTAAAACTTGGATAATATTTGTTCTTCCCTGGGTAGAAAATCAGAGTTTTAACTGTGCAGTCAGATGGCCAGAGGCCTAATGAGATCTCCTTTAAATTATAAACCAGTTAATTCCCTTATGAAAATGACGACAACAATAACATGACCTTCGATATCATCTCCAGCATTTTCAATAGCAGTGGATAACATTTATCAGACTTACTTTGTGCCAGTCCCTGTATTAAACACTGTTTACACTTTACCTTTGTTAATCCTCACAATATTAAGAGGTATTATTGTCCAGGTGAGGAAGCTGAAGCTCAGAGAGGTTAAGTAACTTGCCCAAGGTCACAGTGCTACTGAGAAACAGAGTTCTGATCCTCTTCTGTTTTTATAGCCCACGTTCTTTGGTTCTGTCCTATGTGTGCTTGGGGGCAGGGGGACCAGGAATGTGCATATTTGTGGGACAGGAATAGGGATGATAACGTGGGGTGGGGGACTGTTAGGCAAGTGCAAGGCCGCCAAGCCCCACAAGTCCTTGGCAGCCTCACAAGTGCAAGGTGGTTTGGGCAGTAGATTCTCCTTAACCTTACGCTTTACTCCTTCCTATCTTATGTTCTAACTTGCAAGGTTGAATTATGCCCTATGGGTTTCTCCATTATTAGTGCAAAAGAATGTGATTCTCTACTGTAAAGAGCACTTATTGCTTTTCACCTTTGTCCACCTCCCTAGTCCCTTCACTCGCCATTTGCGAAAGAATCACATGGGAAAACATGGCAACAATGACACAATGATCATATCCTAGTTCTACTTCCAATTCTGCTCTTCTGCCCCAAACTGGCTGTGCAACTTCATGCAAGTTACCTCCTGTCTCTGGTCCTGTTTTCTCACTAGTAAAACAAAATATCTAGATTCCTAGAGTCTCTTCCAGATCTCAGACTGGAGGGATACTTTCATATCCACGATCTCTTCTGCCTTCACAGCCTCCCTTAAGAGATGGGCAAGTCAGATTGGCCACATAAAGCTCAGAGAAGGTGGCATGTTCACAAGCAAACCCTGGACAAGCATAGTCAACTTTCAACACCAATTCCAATGTCAGCTGATTCCACCAAGCTGCCTTCAAGGGTGTGGACAGAGCCTGTATAGGACCTATACATGTCTACCCTTTTAAAACAGAAAATAACAAACATTCTGAAGCTATTCCATGGATGCCTCTGGCCACCCCAAGAGATCAATGCCTGAGGGCCAGTTCCCCCTTTCCTCCCCTTCTCCCTATCTTCCTGCCTTCCCTTCTTTGCAGAGGGAAGAATGCCGGCAGAGGTATCAGGAGATGCCTTAGGAAAGGTGTAGATGGCTTGCCTGACTTCCTGAGGTTCCTGCCAGATGTAAAATTAACTGAAGAAAAACATAAGCATGGTGTGTGTGTGTGAGTGCGCGCGCGCGTGCACTGCTGAATGGTAAGAACAAAAAGATAAGTGTAGAAAAAGCCCTCACAGCCACCTGTATTTCCTCTCTAATTACTCTGTGTTTTATACTTCTTTACAGATCAATGGGCTTCCTATTAAACAACAGATGAATCTTCACAAGTCAGGGGGAAAGAAGCTCCCCACTCAGATGCACCAGCTGGAAGGGTTTCGGTCATGGCACGAGCTCCTCAACATCTATCTGGTGAATGTTCCCTGGGATCTGGTGTCAACAGTTCTTTTCCGAGAGCCTTCCAGGCAAACAGGACTTCAGCCAGGCCAGAACCCGGGCAGAACCTCACCAAGGTGGGGTCTTCCCAGATCCGACAGGAGTTCACCACTTCCACCCAGTGCTGTAGATGCAACAATCCCTGTTTACATGAGGGAGGGGTCTCTCTGAAAAGTAAGCATTGAGCAGTGCTGTCCCACGGTGTGGGCCAAAGGCCACTACCAGTAGGGTGCAATTTGTGGGGAACTAATGAAAGCCTCCTCCAACCAAAAATACCACCCCTGAACCTGTGTGGTGACCCACTCTCTGAACCCAGTTTGAAATTCCCATAATAGAGTCACTTGTAGCTGAGACAGCAAAGAGAGGCTTGGTGAGGTAAAGAAAATAGCCCAAACGTTGCTCCAGAAAGTTCTGATTGCACTTGTGATGAGTGTAATCTTAGATGATTGCTTTATCTCATTGATCCTTGATTTTTCAATCTCCATGCCCTGTGAAATAATGAGAACTACTGATGGTAGGACATCTAGCCCAGGGCCTGGGATATAGCACCTGCCAGAGTCAACAGCAGTTGTTGTTCTAACTGCCTCAGTAGCTTTGAAGGACCCTGTTAAAACGCCCCTGTACTGGTGGGCTTCCTCCACCCAACCACTGCCTGTGAGTGCACGTCCCCTGGTGTTTGCTAGCTGGGCTCTCAGGGGAGGAGCTGGGGCAACAGTTCTCAAGGTGTGGTCCCCGGATCACCTGGGAACTTGTTAGAAATGCAAATTTGGGGGCTACACCCCAAATCAGAAATTATGGGGGTGGGGCCCAGCCATTTCATAGGCTGCCAAGTGATTCAGATGCCCATCAAAGTTTGAGAACCACGGAGATTAGGCAATGACTGCCCACCGTCAGAATTTCCTGGAGTGTTCAGGGGAGAAAGGCAAGTTCCTGGGCCTTGGTTCCTAGGGATTCAAAGTCATCAGTTCTGGGGTGGAGCCTGGGATTCAGCTTTTGCACAAGCTCCCAGGATGACTCCACTGAACCAGAGGTTGACTTTGTTGGGAAAGGAACATACAGTCACTGGAAGAGACCCAGGGATAGAGGTGGTGGGACGGCAGCTGGAGGTGGTAGGATGGCAGCTGGAGGTGGTGGGATGGCAGCTGGAGGTGGTGGGATGGCAGCTGGAGGAGGCAGGCCTGGTGGGCCTGTGGCCCCAAGAAAGAAGAACGTGCTGATGACCAATGTTCTCAATGTCAGGTCTATGGATTAATGAGGTGAAATCCCCTATGACCTTCTCATTTGCCAACTAGGGAAACTGAGTCCCAAAGAGAGTGACTGTCCCAAGCCCATGCAACTCATGCCTGGTGGAACTAGAACTCGAGACAGGGGTCTCACTTCCGATGCCAGTGCCCTTGCCACTGTCCCTGCGAGCCCATGCTCACGTGTTTGTCGCCTCTCCGTGTCTCTAAGAACAGACTCTGCAGTCCAGCCCTGAATCCACACACGTCTCCCCAGAGTTGACCATAGAGGTGAGAGCTTGGGTGGACTTGGAATCAGACCTCACCACTGAGTGCAAGTTTAGGCTCAGTCACTAGGTAGCTGAGCCACCAAGTTACCCCCTACAGGCCTCAGTTTCCTCATCTGAAAAACGGGGATAGCCTCTGACCTCACAAAGGTGCTGAGCAGGTCAAATACCATCATATATGTGAAAGTGCTTTTCAAGTTGTCAATCAGCCCCACAAAAGCAGGGACTAAGGAACAAAGAGGAGGCCTCTTCATGATGTCGTGCCAGGACCACTAACAGTCTAGCTGGAGGGATGAAACACATTCCAAGCAACTGGAGAACAATTAAGTGCTCAGTTACACACTAAGTGTGAGCTCACTCTGTGCAGAGGTCCCTCTGCCTAGAATGCCCCCCTCCAACACCCTGTATGTGCAAGAACTCCATGTTTCAGTTCACCCTCTGTGCCTGACTCTCCCTGCCGGGACCCCCTTGCAGATAGGAAGTGGGTTTCATAGCCTCGGAATGTCTGGCACCTCCAAGGTGTGCTCAGGGGGTGGTCAATTTCAGGTAGGGAGGCTTCCAGGCGGAGGGGCCTCAGAGACCTGGAAGGGGCCAAATGCTTCAGGGAATTCCCTCCATGTGCCACTGGATTGAGCATAGGGAGGACAAGGGCTTCAAACCAGGCAGAAGCCACCAGCTGACTCCCTGCTATTCCCCCAGGCTCCTAGAGCCTTTGTCATTCACCCCACCACTGGAGAGTCCTCAGGTGGGGCTGTCAGGGGAAGGCAGAAAGGGAGAAAAGGGAAGCAGTACCTAATGCTGCTGCTAAAAAAAGAGAGAAACTAACCAGGGACACAGTGAACGCTCAGTGGTCAGAACAAGGGTTTCCCGTATCTGGTTGTTTCTCCCTATTTGCCTGGTGTGGAGGATCAAAGGAGGCATCCAGAGGGAACAGGGCACCATCGAGTAAAGAGCTGTAGGCAGGTGAACAGCAGATTCAGGCTCTTCTCCCACACTGCCCCGACAAGCTGTGTGACCTTGAGCAAGTCACACGGGTCCTCTGGGGCTTGCTTTTCTCCCTAAAATGGGTGCTGACTGAATGGGGAGCTACTTGATTGTTCTCCCCTAAAGGATAAAGCAAACGACACAGACAAGGATGTCACTGCCACTGGTTTAGTTCAAAGCTGCCACTATGTTCTGGCTACCGTCCTTCCGTGAAACCCCAACAGTAACCACAAGGACGGTGACGAGGGGGAGTACACATACTATGGGGCCAGGCGCTGGACAAGAACTTCCCATTCATTACGTTGGCTAATCCTCACAATGGTTCTGTAAGGCAGATTCTACCATTATCCTCGTTTTGCTGTTGGGAAAACTGGTGCTCAGAGAAGTTCGAGCTGGGATCAGGGATGGCTGAGTGGGAGGGCCAGGTGTGAACCCAGGCTGTCAGATCCCAGAGCCCGCTTTCCTTCCCAGCTGCACTCTACCGAACCTGGAAATCTGTGTTTCCACAGTTGGAAAAGATTGAAGGATTCAGAAAGGCAATTAAAATAATCAATCATTTTCTAAACAGAGGACTCAGTCTGGAAAGAAACACCACAGATGGAGCATGTGCAAATTCAAAGTTAGTCCCAGTCCACTCTGGAGTCCATTTTCTCATGGTCAGGCAGTGCCAAAATATTCCCGTCCTCTCCCCTCACAGACCCAGCCCAGATTAGCAGAGTCCTACCGATGTCCACCTTCTCCACCATCCATATTGTAAAAGAGTCTGTCTCTCATATGTTAATTAACTTTTCCATCAACAAAATAACCAAGTACGTGAAAAACTGCTGGAGTTTCTGAACAAAACAAGTTAATCATTGTTATCCAGCCCAGAGTGAAAACAAAACAAATACCCCGTGACCCCGTGATATTTCAGGCATCCAGGGCCGACATATCCTGGGTCCCATACAATTTCCACTGGTTTCTGGAAATATTGATTCCCATTTTGTGGACTATTAGGAAAACACTGGCCTGAACAGTGTTTAAGGTCTCTTCTAACACTAAGTTCTACAATTCCACAAAACTGATCATGGGTGCAAGTGTACTTTGCTAATTGCAATTGTGTAATCGCTATTTTTAGTTTGCTCCCTTAATGCTAGATATGTGAAAAACAAGGAGGACCCCTTGGAATCCAGAAGAGGTCATCTGAGGATACGGGCTGGGCAGGTCTCTGCCACTTCATACCGAGGGTGGAAAACACATGGAACTCTTTGGGCCTGAGAGGCTGTACCAGCTAAAAATACAAACAAGTTGAGGAAGAGTTTAGATGAACTCATGGGTGAGTGAACGATGGGTAAGGGGAGCTGGAAATGTTCAAGTTTTGTCCTGTGCTTCTGCCGGTGTGTTCTGTTCCCTGTTAGCAATAGAACGCTTGCTGAACAGAGCACTGATGGGCCCACAGACAGCAATGCCATGTTCTCGTGCGCGCCTGAGATATAGAGGAAGGCAGGGGAAAAAAAAAAAAAAAAACGAGGGCATAGGATGGTTCCCTGCTTCAACATATAACTGCTATAATCACACAAAAAATATAGCCTTTGTAATAACCTTAGAAATAAAAGAAGAAAAATAATCACTTCTGACTTGGTGGCTAAGGATTTTAACTGCGTTAACATTTTGCTGTATTTTCATGGTGTGTGTGTGTTTTTAAATATGAACTATATGTACACTGTATATCCTCTATTTTTTATTTAACATTTTAAAAATCACATCACTAAATAGATTTACTGTATGACTTACGGGTTTCTACCACTTATTTAACCATTAATTTATTTAATTGTTAAATTATTTTACCATTCACCTCTTGTTGAACATTGTTTTTCTTTCCCCAGTTTCTTGCTGCATAAATACTGCTGGGATAGACGCTCCTGGTTACTTCTTTTTGGAAAAATAACAATAAATCTCAAAATCTCAGAGTGGAACATTCAGTAAGTTTCTCTTTCACAGACAAAGAGCGTGCGAGGGATGGGCACATGAGGAATATTCGCCAGGGTGTCCGGCGTGGCTTGCTGCAATACCATTTTAAAGGCTCTCTGCCACCCCACCACCTACCCTGTGCTTTCCCCTCTTCCCACAGCTACTTGTTTATGCTGAAGGCTCTTCCCTTGCTCCCTGCAAACTGAGCATTTGGAGAGCTACAGAGACGCACAGCCACTGGGTTGCAGCACACTCGGACGTGGTCCTTATTAGAAATGCAAATCTCCCCTCTGCTGACAAATCCCAAACCCAAAGCTCATCAGTTCTTCCACCCTCCCCTCCCCCTAGGCGATGGCCACTGTCTTCCATTTTACCTGAATGAGCTGAAAAGGAGTTGGCTGGGCTGCAGGTCAGTAATCTGAGAAGGAAAGGGTCGGTCTGAAATGGAATTGTCTCCCCGGTGTTTCAATTTTACCCAATAAGAGGAAGTCAGTTCCTTTCTTCCCAGCCTTAACTCTACTAAAAGCCATTAAGCACCAACAAAGACAGGAGACATTTATCTGCTGGCAAGTGTGAATGCTGCATTCTGTACCTCCAGCAGGGATGGAAATTGAGCTGTTTACTTGGTGGCCACCCCAAAGGACTGAAATGAAGCTCTAATGTGACAGCATTTCTGAAATGCACTTCTTAAATCCCAATTTCTCATCCTCTATTCCCCTCTAGGAATTTGCACAATTAATTTAGCTGAATTATACCCTGACTAGCTCTGACCAGCAAATGCAAGTGGAGTGACCAGGAGGAGACCACACTAAACTGGGTCTTGTTTTGGAAAGGAGCACAGGGGTCTGAAAGCTGTAGGGGTAGCAGCGGGACCAGCTTATGGCTTCCGGGATGGGGCTAAAGATCAGAGACAGGGTCTGATACCCGTTCCTCAGATGGGTTTTCCTTTGATGTTCTGTCATACTGAAAACTTAACTTGCTCAGGTCCCTCGATGTGGCATGGTCAGATTCTCCATGCCTAGTGACAAACCCATTTCATCACCGACAGGGCTCCCCTTCACAGTCTGTCCAGGCCAGTTCTCACAGCAGTCGAGGGCCATAGCTACTTCCAAATGCCACTCCAAACTTATACCCCGTATATATACAGAAATTCTGTCAAGATGAATTCTGTCGGAGGTCATTTATTTTGTATCCTTTTGGCACTCTGAAAATTCAGAGCACACAACTCTTGCAATTACTTGCTTTGCAACTGTTGACACAGAGATTTGCTTGTATATTTGGTCTCCACCCTGTAAGTTCCTTAGCACTTGAAGGTGGAACCAGGTCTTTTAAGTTTGGTCCCCAGCAGTGCTCAAATAGAGGCACTTCCTTCCCCAGTTCCTAGAATGAGGTGGGAGAATTTTCATATTGTTCTTATTCTCATTGTCTCTCTAATTTATATGGATGTACATATGTTCATGTCTTTAGAAAGGGAATATAAGAACATACAATAAAATTTGAAGAGTAAAGAAAAAAAACCATCATAGTTCATCACCCAACTCTAATCCCAGTTATAAGTTCTTAAAGCTCTTTAGTGAGAGTAAAAGGTAACAGGCCTTGTTTCAATGCAATTTTTTTAGATTTGAGCAAATTACTTTGGATTTGCAGATTTGAAGTTGAAATGTATCCTAAGGTGCCCTTGATAGTTTAGCATAGGTGTGATTAAGAGGACACACTCTGCCTGGGCAGATGAGTCCTGGCTTATCCACTTGCCAGCTGTGTGACTTTGGCCAGGTTACTTAACCTCTCTGACTTAGGAGATACCTGTATATCTTCAGAAAATGTTATTCTACGACATACACACTTTATATATTCCTTGTTTTATGTGATGTCCCATGCAAGCACCTATCTTTATTATTACACAGCCCTCATAACCATCATTAAAATAGTTCTATAATATTCTATTCAATTGCTGGCTCAAAGTAAATGCTTTCCGACTTTTTGCTGAAATGCAGTGTTTTAATGACTAGTTTAAAAAAGATCAACGTCCTCAATTTGTAGCGGATAAAGGAATTATTATCTGCCATCTCCTGGGTTCTCTGGGTGAAATAAAATAAAAAACTAGCCCACAAGACCCTGGTGGGGCTCAAACCTATTGTACTTGTGTCTGTTTCTGGTGAGAACAAGCTGGAATAAGCCTTCCAAGAGCCCCTGCACACACACGATCCATCAGTCCTAAGAAGCGTGGGGAAACCTGAGAAGAAATGAACCACTCAGACCCTCAGAGCAGCTCCCTTCTCTTATCAGCCCCACGTCCACCAGGGCTGCACCCAGCACGTCCCCGACAGTCCATGGCCACATGGTGACCGCACAGAGCGCGAGGGGCTCTCGGATGAAACAAGGTGTGTCATAGGGACGGCATCTCCTGCGCTTTGCTTAGCCGCACAGGCAGACGTGTTCGTGGGCTGCGGCTTTCCCTGTCTCCCTAGGTTTTGGTTTCTCTTCTTGTTCTCTTATTCCACATACTGACCACGTAATGACCCAGGCTCAGCCGGCACGGGGGAGGCACTCACCCTACAGTCTCTCCCTGGGGGGGGGGGTGTCTGTCTGTCTGTCTGATCCTCCTCCTCCATATGTCTCTCTCTCTCTCTCACACACACACACAAAATAGGCACTTTCTCTCTCCAGCTCCTGGAAAGACAAGAATTTTTGTGTGATTCCTCTCCCCAGCCCTAGATCTTTGCTTCTGTCCACTTCACAGGGGTGCCTTTGTTCCACGCATGCTGCACCCGCCTCTGCTCTCTCGCCTGGAGCTGTCCCAGTGCCCCTGGCGCTCTGCTGTGTTCTGGCTCTTCCTCATCTTGTCTCTGTTCTTACTACTTTCCAGGGGGCTTCGGCCTTGATATTGCCCCTTCTTAATTATGTACTTACGGGTTCTCTCCTTTTTTTTTCTCCGAAGATTCTGATTCTCAAGTCAGACAGATCTACCTGCGTAACCTTGGGCCAGTTACTTAATTTCTTCAGCCTCAGTTTTCTCATCTATAAAATGGGGATATGTAAGTACTAAACTGCTTCACAGAGTTGTCGTGTGAATTAAATGAGCTAATATATGCCCTGTACTTGGGACAGTGCTTGAGACTGAGAAAGCACACGATGTTAGCAATTATCACCATCACTGTTATCGTCATTAATTATACTCATTAGTAACAAGCCTCTGTTATTTTAAAAAGCCTAAGGTTCTCCCACAGTTTGTCAAAAGTTCCTCCATCTCAGACTTCCTAAACCTTCCCCTTGGAACCCTGTCGAACCCCAGCCCCTTAACTCTTGGTTAATTTTTCTTTCCTATAGACTTGTAAACAAACCTATATTAAGAGTCAGGAGGATCTGAATTCTATTCTCATGAAAGAGTAAAAATGGCTTGTGACCCTGGACAAGTAATAGTCTTTCTGGGTTTTATCTCCTTTGCCCCAAAAGTGAAGAGGTTGGACCTGAACGCCATTTTACCAAGATCGTTCTGGAAGCCTCCACCTTTCCAAAACATCTGCCCCCTGGTGCACAGCTCTTGGTCAGAGCAGCACTGTGCACTGTGAACAAGTGCACAACCTAGCACTGTTCCCAAGCTGCACCTGTTAGCTCCGTGTCAGGATTTGGATGGTGTCTACACTGCCTGGCGCCACAGCAGCCTAAAAGGGCTGACCCAGGCCCTTTCATAAAAAAGGGGTTTTGAATTGGTGTAAATCTCAGCTCTGTAAGGAAGGAAAATGCACTGCAAGCTCTGCTGAAAAAGTAGGACAAGGTTCTCTTTAGCAAGTCTCCAGGTACTGTTCAGGCAATCACTGGGTATCATGAGCCTTAAAATATGCCCCCGCCTGGTACAGTGTCTCCTGATTAAGCCGGCTGCCTGGCCCAGGGCACTGCAGGCAGGAATGGGGAATTTTAAAACCACACAATTACTAGTAGTTTGGAAAAAACCATTTGAAACACCATGCCAATCATTTAATTCATTTTCCAAGCCCCTTTTAAATGCAAAATATGCTAATATGTTGTTAGAGTGTCCAGCAAGAAACCTGCTAAACGCAGGGCTGGTGGGAATGGGGCATGGCGAGAATAATGGCCCATTTTCCCTCCAGTGAAGAAAGTAGGGCCGATGCCACTGGGCTCAAGTGTTTCTTTGTACTCCCTTCAGCTGCAGAAGGTGTGATCACCCTCAGAGTCACAGATTCGGGAATAATGGGCTTCTTTTCTGCCCGGAGCCCAAGTCCTGCTCCTGGTAAGTGAGATGTATCCTTGAATTGTCTGTTAACTCCCCCTGGTGAGCAGGGGACAAGGAAGGAGGAAATAAAGGGGGGGGGGCAGAGAGAAATTCATGGCTGGGATGAATAAATTATAAGGCCCGAAAGGGTTGGTGTAGTGTGGCGTTCCACAAATGACAGTCCCGCTCTTTGCAGGACCCCATTTGGCTTACCTGCATAAGGACCAGGAGTCTCTCTTAGAGGTTTTAGGTGCATCGGCTTCTTTATCAAATATTATACCCGTGTTGCCAAAAACCATGGGCTTCCAGCACCTCTTCATAACCAATTCCATCCTATCATTAAAAGTTGCAGCTCCTGGTTATTTAATAAGCACACAGGACTGGGCACTATTTTGTGCACCCAGCACCGCACTAGTCCTGGGTGTGGGTAATAAGTGGTTCTAGTTCTTTATAGCTATTATTAATGGAACAACTACCATTTGCTAAAGACAACTAAGTGCTTAACGTCACTGTGTACCTTGACTGCCGTGGGAGACACATCCAGGCACAAAGGCCATGAAGTACACACGGCAGGATGGGAAGGCCGGAGTGCGATTTACCAAGTCCAGCCCAAGGCTTGCACACTGGTGACTGGGGCTCAATTTGGCACTCAGATATGTGTTCTTTAACCTGTACAATGTTTTAAACACTTTGAAAATGTCTCACGGAAAGCAATATTTCCAGCTCGTATTGAAAAAACAAAGAGGGGTTATCTAGCATCACTGTGCCCACATTACTGCGTGGGAGCAGTAATCCAGAGCTCAGTGGCAATCGTTCTTTCTAGACTGGGCGAGGGCTCTCTAATTTGCCAAAGTTGCCACCACTCCTCACTGCTTACTTCTGGGTACCCTCTCTCCTTCTGTTGACCTAGCTGGACCCTGTATGCGTTTGAGTGTGTAAGCCTTACCTAGGACAGGCCTCTTCCTTTGCAAATGAGGAATGTGAGGCCCAGAGGGAGAAAGAGCAGAAACGTGCACATGTGAGCCCAAGTCTCTGCTGGACACCTGGGTCTGTGCCATTTTTACTGTATATACTGTGTGTCATCAAGGGCAACCCAGGGTACATGGTACATTAAATGCAGGAGGACCATCATAATGAATGGATGAGCAAATGAATGAATGGATGGACAAGTCCAGGCCACAGATGCTGTGGTGGGCGGGAGGGCTGGGGAAGGGAGTGGCATAACAGCAGGCCCAAAAGAGCTCAGGAAAGCAGTGAGGGGTTCTCAGCTTACTCAAGGACCTGAAACCTCATTTATTTAGTGTTGCTTAATTATGACTTTTAAAATGTATTTTTGTTGTAAAATAGAACACAGATACAAGAAAAGCACATAACATATAAACAAAGATATTGTTTTCAACTATTTATAATATTTTTTTGGCTCCTGTTTTCTTTCCAAAAATCAGAGCTGCTTAAAAATCAGGTTTTCCCATGCTTTTTCAGTCTATCCTCACTACAGAGTAAGAGGCCAACCTGCCTCTTCCAGCCTGATACGGCACAGCAGAAATATCAGGGGGCAAGTGGCTGGGAGGCTTGGGGTCCAGGCCCCAAGTTAGACACGTGGGGAAGGCAAGTGCCCTCTCTGCCCCTCAGATGGGCCAACGTTCTAATGTGCCGGGACTCTGTAAGGCTGCGAATGACGGGGGAGGGCAGAAGAAACCTGCCAGGGTATTTGCAAATGGAAGGACATTGATGTGATCCTTTCCTAGCTCAGGCTGGAAGCAAAACTGTCATTATGGCTGTGTTAGAAGGACCAAGTCCACCAACAACCAGGTGGCAGAATCTACAGCAGATCCCTCCAGGCAACAGAATTGTTATGGGCTGAATGTTTGTGTCCCCCCCACCCCAAATTCATAGGTTGAAGCCCAACCCCCAATGAGACCGTGTATGGAAGTGGAGCCTTTGGGAGGTGATTAGCTGTAGATGACGTCAGGAGCATGGACCTTGTGAGGGGACCAATGTCTTTATGAGAAGAGGAAGGGGCGGCAGAGCGTGCTCCCCTTCCCCCACTTCTCTGCCATGTGAGGACACGTGAGAAGGTGGCTGTCTGCACACCAAGAAGAGGGCCCTCGGCAGGAACTGAATCTGCCGGCACCTTGATCTTGGACCTGACCTGGCCTTCAGAACAGTGCGAAGTAAATGCTGTTTGATCACCCAGTCTATAGTATTTTGTTGTGGCAGCCTGAACTGAGACAAGAATGTTGATGAAAAAAGGGCTTATAGGTCACGGACTCTGAGTACACAGGAGTTCGAATGAGATGTGACTTGCCCAAGGTCTGATCCAGAGTATTAAACCACGTCCTACTGAAAAAATAAGGGTTTTTCCTTCAGCCTTTATTCCAAGCAGGGCCTCTCGAAAGGGCCTGAGGATGGGGGTGTGAACAGGAGAGCTTCCTAGACCAGGCCTCTCAGTCATGAAAGGGCATACACTGAAACTTTTGACACAGCCCGTGTAAGACACCACTGTGCGTGGCAGTCTGAATTTGGGACCATACCACCTATAGCATATACTAAATAACATATCTTAAATATAAACTTTGTGATAAGCTAGCTCACAGCACTGTTCTATATTGCATAGTATTTTGGATGTCAAAAGAGCTAGCTTGTTGATTTAAATATTTTACAGATCCATAATTTTTGTAAACCAGTATATTTCATACTTTCATATGCCAGGAGACTAAAAATATGGACATGACCCAGGGTCTCTCCTGACCTCCAAGAGGCCTGATCCCAAGGCAGAGCCCCAACACCAGGACATGGAGGGACGCCCTACGAAGGGGTGGGGGGTGGCAAAACGAAGAAGGACATGATGGACATTGGAGACTCAGAAGGGGGAGGAGAGTGAGGGATGAAAAATTACCTGTTGGGTACAATGTACACTATCTGGGTGACAGACACACTAAAAGCTCTAACTTCACCACTATACAATTCATCCATGTAACAAAAAAACCACTTGCACCCCCTAAATCTATTGGAAAAAAATGGATAAGGAGCATGGCAGCCAGTGTGACCTGGGTGCTTACTAGGTGCCAGGAGTGTGCTGTGGCTGGGCACCAAGATGACCAAGCCCTGGCCATGAGGAAGTCGTGGCCTCGCCAGGCAGCGGA
Organism: Lemur catta; assembly: GCF_020740605.2. NCBI lineage: Eukaryota > Metazoa > Chordata > Mammalia > Primates > Lemuridae > Lemur > Lemur catta. Next base: position 39,665,298 of record NC_059136.1, read on the forward strand.
CAAAAGCACTGGGCGTCACGGGGCAGAATGAAGATTTGCCTGAGGCTATACCAAGAGATAGACGGTGTGACTAGAGCTCTGGCAGGCAGAAGAGTATCCCCTGCTCCCCGAATCCCCGAAGATGTCCACATCCTAATCCCCAGAACCTGTATGTTCCCTTACATGGCAGAAGGGACTTTGCAGATGCCATTAAGCTAAGGATCTTGAGATGGGGAGATAATCCTGGCTTATCCAGGCGGGCTCAGTGTGATCACAAAGGTCTTTGTAGGTGAAGGCGTGAGGCAGGACAGTCCGCGTCGCTGGCTGCTGCTGACTTTGAAGATGAAACAGGGCTGCAAGTCGAGGAACACGAGCAGCCTCTAGAAGCCAGAAAGGCAAGAAAATGATTCTCCCCTAGAGCCCCCAGAAGGAATAGCCCTGCCGACACCCGGATTTCAGCTTAGTGAGATCTATTTTGGACCTTTAAATTCCAGAACTGTCAAATAACAAATTTCTGTTGTTTTCCATCATCAAGTTTGTGGTCCTTTGTTACAGCCGCCATAGAAACCAGTACGGGAGGAGAATCAAACCAAGGGTTGGGAAACCCAGGGAACTAGCCCTGAACTGGTACCAAGGACCCTGTCTGAGCCTCTGCTTCTTCCTCTGAGAAAACAAGAGCCCCGGGCTAGCTGGTGTCTAAGGTGCCTTCCAGTTCTGACACTTGGCGTTTTGATGGAAGAGCGAGGCCACTGTACTACAATGGCTGGCACCTAGTTGCAAAGGTTGCCAGAGAACAGCATGTTCCAGAGCGTGTTCCCAGGAGTTTAAGTTCTAAGGGCTGTCCACGAGCGTTGGTCAGCAATGAGAGCTCCCCATGCAGCAAAACACTGGTGGGCACTTCCCAGGCACTGTGTTCTAGGCACTGGGGCTCAGCAGTGAAAGGGACAGACATGGCCCCTGCCCTCACGGAGCTCAGATCGGGGGAACGAGCCACCGCACAAGTGAACTGGTAAGTGAAAAAGCTACTTTCTGCCAGTCATTAGTGCTACGATGGAAATGAAACCTTGTGATGAGAAAGAGCAGGTTTCCAAAGGGTGGTCAAGGCTGGTCCTCTAGGGTCGGATCTGACCCAGGACTAAGTGATGATATATGACAGGCATGAAAGAAAAGGGAAAAGAAGATTGAAAAAATATTGAGCTAAACAAAGTTAAACAAAATTATACATGGAAGAGTCATGAGGGTTTGAATGCATGAATTGGTTCATGTGTTCATTTGACACGGTGTTTTATTAAACCAGACACTGTCCTAGGCACCAGGGATACCATCCCCAACAAAACAGACAACATCCCTGCGGCGTGGAGCAGCTTATTCGTGGGGAAGACAGACAATGCAAAAGTAAACAGATAACTATGAAAGCAGGATGTACAAGCACCCTGAAGAACGGACAGAGCAGGATGAGGGACTAGAACGTGTCGATGGTGGCAACAGTGTTGGGCTGGGAAGCCCTCTCAGAGGTGTCATATCTGAGTAGAGATCTAACACGCAAGATGGATCCCCAGTGTATACCGTTTCCCAAACTGAGATGACAATGGAACCCCCTTGTCACAGAGCATCTTGCAGGACTCGGCTTCTCAGAACAGGCTTTGAGAAACACCGTCATGGAGACAGTTGAACTGGGAAGCTGGCATCTTCACACTCCAACAAGACCCGGTTCTCATGTTAGGACAGAGACTCTAAATCATAAATGCAAAGTAAGACCTTTCCTGTAGGAGTCGCTCCCCTCCCTCCCCACAGGGAGTCTCTGCTCGACTTCAGGATTGGAGAAGCGCCACACACACTCTCCTCGACTGCCCTGGATGCGCCCTGGCTCTGCAGGGTTCATGAAGCTGGAGAGAGAGTATGTTTAACCCATGATTAGACGAGAGGGCTCTGTAGGCCTGAGTAGATGCTAGTTTTTCACATGCCTGAGAGAGCCCAGTCTAAGAACAGGAATCCTTCTCGAAGACTAGGATGTTATATTGTAAAGAACACGTTTTTATTTTTTTATTTTATTTTATTTTATTTTATTTTATTTTATTTTTTTATTTTATTTTATTTTATTTTATTTTTTGAGACAGAGTTTCACTCTGTTGCCCGGGCTAGAGTGAGTGCCGTGGCGTCACCCTAGCTCACAGCAACCTCAAACTCCTGGGCTCAAGTGATCCTCCTGCCTCAGCCTCCCGAGTAGCTGGGACTACAGGCATGAGCCACCATGCCCGGCTAATTTTTTCTATATATATTTTTAGCTGTCCAAATCATTTCTTTCTATTTTTAGTAGAGACGGGATCTCGCTCTTGCTCAGGCTGGTCTCGAACTCCTGAGCTCAAACGATCCGCCTGCCTCGGCCTCCCATAGTGCTGGGATTACAGGCGTGGGCCACCACGCCCAGCTTTATTTTTAAAATGTATCTGAGAGACGGTGCTCGAGATCCACATTTCCAGAGATCTTTACCCAAGTCCTCCTTCGGTCTTGTTAAAGGAATAAATTCTACATCCAAAGACCAGACACAAGCTCTGGGACCCAAACCAGGGCACACCCTGTGTGCAGGGGAAGTGCACACCCTGAGACGGTCACGAATGTTCTCCTTACGGAATCCATAGGGAATTTTATAGAAAATGAACCACCTGTCCCTGCAATGTCCTTTCCTGTCTAGAGGAGGCTGTCTGGACTTTCTCACAGCTCCGATCGGATGAGGCACATTATGTATTCCAGTCCTGCTGCAGCAAGCCTTGCAGCCCGCCACCCCGAGCTGCCACCTGCCCGGCTCCAGCAGAAACGCCTCTCTCGGGAACAGACTCTGCTCACCACACGCCGGGCTCGTGCCTGCCGGAGCACCACTCCGAGGCCTTACCTAGCAGGTGGTGATGTCGCCGGCCTTCCACATTCCCTCGGTGAGTCGATGCAGAGACAGATGGGTCTACCCCCGAGAGCTGTCATCTTCTCCAGGCCTCTGCTTCCCAGGAGTGGGTAGGTGCACACTGGACCAAACCACCAGCAGTTCCCCTGCTTGGGAGGCTCTCCCTGCCCCCCTCACCTTCTTGTCACCAGTTGTCTCTTCAGCTTAGCTTGATACTGCTTCCTCCGGGAAGCTGTCATGATTGGGGCAAATCCTGCCATTCATGCCTCTTTGCATGAGCACCTGAGATGGCTTCACGTCCCAGGTCTGCCACTGACTGGTCCTTGAACAAATCCTGTCGCCTCCCTGTGCCTCACTCTGTGAACGAAGAGAGTCGGTAAGGTGCTCTCTGAGGTCCCTGGGGTTCCCCGTCTCTGGGATTTCCCTTCCCAGAACAAGAGCCACCATGGCAGCAGCAACCCAAGCAGGGCTCTTGACCTTGGGAAAATATGCTTCCCTCTCTGGGCGTTCATTCACTTAGCTCTAAAATGATGGGGCGAGTTACAATACTGGTTTCTGAACTTCTTAAGGCATGAAATCCATTTTTAAAGAATGCGATCTGATCCCTATAACCGGTAAGAGTAGAGCTGTTTCATTTGACATGGGCGTGAGGGTCTGGAAGGCGCCTTTCTGTTTTGGCCTCTGAGTCGTCCTCCTCCAAGAGGGCTCCTTGAAGCACACAGTTTTAAAGTCACGCCTGTAGCTGGCCACTCTAAACCTAGCACTGTGTTGAGTTCCAATGTCCACCCACTCACACCCCACATCCACTCGCTGCCTGCACTCTGTGGGGTCCAGGGATCTTCTTTTGAGAAGTGTCCAAAAGATACAAAGGTTTGCCTGCTCCTCCTTATTTTTTATTTATTTTTGAAATGCTTGGCTTCAAATGTTGCTCCAAAGGACATAAGAAATGAGAATTATCAGGGAAGGAGGGGAGAAAATAAGTTAACCTGTTTACAAGTCATTGCTATAGAAGCAAAAGTCCCCACTGCCAAAACAAAGGACACAAACAACTCCTGCAGCTCTGCCTGCTCACAGAGGAGGCACAGACACCCAGGGAACGTGGCAAATTCCTGGGCACTTGCATCCCATCCCAGCGCCCAGCAGAACTCTAGCCCCCAACCATGCAAGGCTGGGCAGCAGGTCAGGAAACCTGGCACCTGGTCCCCAGGAGTACCCAGCAGAGTCAAGGACACACACAGGGACTTCTGGTCCCTGCAGAATCAGCCCGCCCCCTCCTCCAGAATTTAGAATTCGCTGGAACATTTCCCTCCCATCACTGCTACCCAGGTATGAACGGCTGCGTGGCCTTACAGCCAGGCCTGCATACTCCTTCATTTATTTTCTAATGCCTTCTCAATTCATCACCCTCCACATGGTGAGAAAAGTGTGCAGAGGTTTTCAGAGAAGAAGAAAGTGTTCCTGCTTCCTCCATGTCAGGGAGACAAAAAAAAAAAAAAAACACGCTAAGAAACCCTCTGGCAAAAGGCTCAAGGGACAGGCCCTTGTGGGCTTTGATTCGGAAGCCAGAGTGGCTGATCTTTCAGAGAGAAACCGTTTACATTCTAAGGCAGCTGAGTTTTATTCTTATTATTTTTAAAGGCTCTGAAGCTCCTCTAAAATCATATTGTAGAGTTGAAGCTTCCTTTAGTTTTCCTTCAATGCTTATTCAGCTTATAAAAATGCACTAAATCAGCAGTCATTCTGCCACCCCAAATGCATCCCTCTCAGCCCCACCGTCTGGTGACAATTCTTATCAATCCCAAGACAGCAGCTGAACTTACTGCACAATCCGGCATCGGCCTCTCCCTCCTCAACCCCCTCCTTGTTCCCCGCCCCCTTGTCTGTGTGTTCTGTCCTCTTGAATGTTAACTGTCAACCCTCCAGTGACAGACACAGCAAGTTGGAAGGGCAGGGAGGCAGGTGCTATTTATAATTCGGCGGCGTTCGCCCTCAGAACACGGCCATTTTTTCCAGGCCGCCTGCCAGAGGCCCACATTCCCCAGGCTCTATATATGGGCCTTTCCACGGGCCCATGTGGCCACATCCTCGCCTCTGAGAGGCCCAAGGCGGCCTGGCAAGCCAGAAGGTAGGGCCAGCTCTGCTCCTCTCGGGCCCGCCAGGGGGCTGACGCCCTCACAGCGCCTGGACTACCTCTGCAGGGGGCCCTGGGACAGGGAGAAGAGTCAGGGACCCTGGGGACAGGCCTGAGGGAGCTTGGAGAACAGCCGGCTTTCCCTCTGGGGTTTGAATAAGAATGGTGAGGGAAAAAAATGTATCCTTGCTGTAAAACATTAGATCACCCCTTCTTTTTGCCAAGTGGTTTTCAATTGTTTCCATCGTGATGTGACTGCGGTCCATGGCAGCCTTGCCAACCCCCGAGGGCTCTGAAAGCCGGATTTATGGACACCCTTCGCTAGGCAGACGGGAGGAGAAGCTGGGAGGGTGGGCAGGCAATCCAAGGTGAGGGTGCAGGGCTTTGGCCAAGTGGATATTTTCTGCAGGCTCTCAGCTTTGATTAGCATACATTAAGGACGGGAGAGAGGAAGGTGTCCAGCCTCTCGTGGGTATCTGGACGTAAACACCTCGCTGCCTCCTGGAAGCCAAGTCCAGAGGCAGAGGAAGGACCTAATCCAGTGGGGTGCTCACTCTGGGCTCTTCCCACCTCTGTCCTTTCTGTGCCAATGCCCGTGGGGCCAGGCTGGGGCCACAAACAAGCGTCCCTATGGAACAGGACACCTGGAGACCTTCCTCCAATTTCACGGAGGCAATTTTAGTTCAGTTTCTTGGATAGTGTCCAGAAAATCTCCTTAAGAAGTTGACCGCAGTGGAGGCAGGTGTGTCCTGGTCAGGCCACTCAAACACTAGTTTTGTTCCCGGGTCTCTGGTCATCTTTTTCTCCTCTTTTCAAACCAATTTCAAGTCCTTCCTCTAAAAAGCCTTCTGTGGCCATCTGGACACGTCTTCCTCAGAGATGCAGTAGCACGAATACTAAGACTAGCAGTCTGGACCTGTGCAGTGCTTACTCTGTGCCAGCCATTTAGCAGGGAGCATCTCACCTAATCCTCGCAAGGCCCCTGCGGGATGAATGTCATTTTGTAGGTGAGGAAACAGAGGCACAGAGAGGTCAAGCGTCCTGCCCAAGATTCCCCAGCAGGTAAGCAGCAGACCCCAGTCGGCCGAGCTCCGAGCTCCCGGCCCCTCTGCTGTGGGGACTGGATCTTCTCATTCACGCCCTGGTCTTTGTTACTTTGTGTCTAGTCACTGCTTCTCATGCTGTGCACTGGCCCGTCTGTCCAGATGGCCTCAAGCTCCTTGCAGGTGGAGGCCATGTCTTAATGTCTCACCTCTTCCTTCTCTTCTCCCTGAGCATCTAGAACAAACTAGACCACAGAAACCTGCACTCCTGCTGCGCTCCTTTGGCCGTGGGCATCGTCTACCTGCGAGCTCTCTTCTGCCAGAGACGGATTCCCGATTCTCTCTCCTGACTCCGTGGCCTGAGACCCCCCCTAAGCAGCCACGATTCTCTGTCTGTGGAGGTCCCAGTCATTCTACAGCTACTTGTCTGCCTGTGACAAATATGGGACTGGCGCTCCAGTGGGGGGAAAAGCAGCAGCAGGAGTTGATCAATTCCTAAGCAACGGAGATCCTGTTTTCATGCAAACGTCCTCGGCATTAAAACAAAAACAAATTCCTCACAGGGCGCGCCCTGGATGCCAAGTCTCCTCGCAGGATGCATTTTTTAAAGCAAGGTCTTGTGCCTATGCGAGACGAGCAGGGGATGGGAGGAAAGCTGCGTGCCAAGTGCTGTCCCCACGTGCCCTGGTTTAGCCCTCACACCAACCTGCGAGCCAGCAGCAGGCAGAGCCGGATCTGACGGATGAGGAATCGGTGGAGAGAAAGGAGGGACTGAGTCCAGCATCCGTCAGCTGGCAACGGCAGCGAGGGGATGTGAGCAGGTCTGACTGAGGCCGTGTCGTTTCTGACACAGACACAGGTATCAAACGTGACTGTGTTCACCTTACAGGGACGAGTGTGACAGCGAACATTTCAGATGACTATAGGCAAAAGCTTTTTTCCCCCCTCCTTAGTGTGCTTTTCCCATCGCCAAGCAAAAAGAAGGAAGGTGCCTAGGTACCAGTTCTCTCCTTACAACAAACCCCATCCTGCGTGTGCATCTGGGTGAAATGTTGGAACTGACAAATGCTGTTCAGTGTGTGATGCTTACAGAGTGCTCAGGAGGGTCCCTGACTGTAAACGTGGTCCCACATTCCTTGCCTCCGAGGCCAACAGCAAATAAAAAGAGGATGATGATAAAAGATGTTATGAGGCCACACAGGACCCTTAGGTGGTAGGGTAACAAGTGCTCTGAGCTTTGAAGAGTTGGGTGTTCACTTTGAAGAGTTCACTGAGGGTGAAGAGATCTGGGAAGACTTCCTGGAGGAGGGAGATATTCCAATTCCACTTAAGGGTCTCATAACAGACAGCTCTGGCCTGATCCTAGAGGAGCTGAGTGCCCACCAACACCAGCACCACCAGGCCATCACCAGCGTCACTGGGCCTGCCCAGTGACTACAGGAAAGTGTCCACAGGGTTTCTAGCCTCCAGCTGGTTCCCGCAGCTTTGTCGCTTAGGACCATGGGTATCCAGAGGCAGCACACGCGGCTGGGTTAGAGGCTGGGCCACACGCATTTCACTCCTGGCAAATGGCCAATAATCTCCGGATTGTGGCATTTTAGTGCTACAGGATCATGTGGCACCATCCCCTTACTGCTGCTGCTTTGCCCAAGGCTCATGGTCCGGCCAAGAGGTGTAAACCTCTTTCCTCCTGAAACCTCTCTGAAACCTTGCACGGCAGCTGGTACTGAGCAGGCAAACGTCTGGCGCTGTGAACAGTGAGTCAGGGGGCAAGTGCGGAGAAGAAAAGGACCTAGGAAGGGCACGTGTGGAAGCTAAGAGTGATAATCAGTTAAGTAGAGTGGAAAGTGCATGGACTTGGTGTACCAAAGACCTGGGCTGGAATCTAACACTGTCACTGCATCTGGGACCACAAGTCCTGCCAGGGTCTGTGTTCTCGTCTTCCTCCCAGGCACACAGCTAGACTACACTTCCCAGCTTTCCTTGCAGTTAGGTGTGGTCCTGTGACTGCATTCTGGGAGGTGAGCGCAAGTGACATGAGCCAATTCCAGGCATGGCCCAGAAAAATCTCCCTCATATTGTTCTCCTTACTCTCCCCAACCACCAAATGAATAGAGAGCTCCCAGGACTAGAGGGAGACAAAGCACAGAAGGAAGGAGCCTGGGTCCCTGAATCACTGTGTGGAAGACTGCGGGCCAGATATGCACCCTGAATTGTGCAGACAAGAAATAAACTCCTACTGTGTTAAGCCACTTAAATTCTGAGGCTGTTATAGCTGTTAGCCCAATCTGACTAATACAGCCTCTTACTAGGCTTTGCATAAGTTTCTTTATCTTCCCAAACTTCAGTTTCCTTCCCTGTAAAATGAGAACCAGAAAAACCTTCCTGAGAATGACTGGGCTAGTATTTGTAAAGCTCCTACAATCCAGGCGGCATTTTTGCCTTTGTAGGTCCCTTCCTCCATTAAAAAAAGAATAAATAATTAAAAATGAGGTTTTACAATGGTGTCATATAAAGATGAAAATAATACAGGCTGGATTTATTATTATAAGCATATCTCAGAGATATTGCAAGTTTGGTTCCAGACCAACCACCACAAATAATTAACAAATAATGTTAATATTGTAATAAAGCAAGTCACATGAAGTTTTTGTTTCCCAGTGCACATACAAGTTCTATTTATACTATGCTATAGTTTATTAAGAGTGCAATAGCACTATGTCTAAAAAACTATAGTGCAATAGCACTATACCTTAATTTAAAAATACTTTCTTACTAAAAAATGCTAACAATCACCTGTGCCTTCAGCAAGTCATAATCTTTTTGCTGCTGGAAGGTCTTGCCTCAAGGTTGATGGCTGCTGACTGATCATGGTGGTGGCTGCTGAAGGTTGGGTGGCTGTGGCAATTTCTTTCTTTCTTTCTTTTTAAATTTAGACATGGGTCTCACTCTTGCTCGGGCTGGTCTCGAACTCCTGAGCTCAAGCAATCCTCCTGCTTCAGCTTGGCAATTTCTTAAAATAAGGCAGCAATGAAGTTTGTTGCATTGATTGACTCTTTATTTCATGAAAGATTTCTCTGTAGTATGCGATGCTGTTAGATAGCATTTTACCCATAGTAGAACTTCTTTCAAAATTGGAGTCCATCCTCTCAAACCCTGCCACCACTGCTTTATCAACTAAGTTTAAGAAATATTCTAAATTCTTTGTTGTCATTTCAACAATGTTCACAGCATCTTCACCAAGAGTGAAGGCTATATCTCAAGAAACCACTTTCTTTGCTCATCCATAAGAAGCAACTCCTTATCTGTTCAAATTTTATGATGAGATTGCAGCAATTCAGTCATATCTTCTGATTCTAGTTTTCTTGCTACAAAACAGTATCTGTGGAGTGCAATAAACCAAAGTGCAACAAAACGAGGTGTGTCTGTGTTTATTTATTATTTTTATTTTTTATTTTATATTCATTACTACATTCATTTTTTTCCTCCTGATTTTAAAAGAAATAAAAATGAACATTTTCTGGGTCCCTAAAAGTATCATGGAGCCTAGGCACTGTGCCTATTATACCTAAATGGAGAAGCCAATCCCGTCTGTTATAGTGCCTGGCCCATGGTGCATACAATAAATGGTAACGATTACAGATACTTATAAAAATAATAATAGAGAGAATGAGGCATGAAACAGCAACAAATAGTTATGAAGCCCCTTTCATATATCTCATTTCCTCCAACCCTCCCATCCACTGTAATCATCCGTATTTTCTAGTGGAAAAAATGAGACTGAAGGAGATTAAACAGTATGCTCAGGAAGGGCAGCGACATCTAACGCTTGGAGCCTAAGTCAGACACAATGCTACACACTTGTCGTTCTTTCTCACTTCTAGTTTGCCCAGACCTATGATGCGGTAGGGATTCTTTTTTATGCCCATTTTGTGATTGAAAAAAGTAAGTGATGCTAAGGAGAAGTGGCTGAGCTGACAACTGAAACCACTTCTCTTGGTGCCCAATCTAATGCTGGTTCTACCACCTGGCCTTTCCATTTATCAATAGCTGTGTCATGAGAATTGATAAATGGCAGTGTCTATGGAGGGTGTCAGACACCCCAACACCTCCTTTCACGGAATAGAGAAGAATCTGCTCGGGGCTGAAATCCAAACACATCACGCCAGATTAAACTTGTGCTTTCTCCTTCTCCCCTCTAAATGTATTCCTTAGAAGGTCTAATTATAGTGACTTCTATTTTCTTGTAAATAATCACATCTGTCATAACTGACTTAACTGATCCAAGGCTTCAAGTTGGCAGTCTTGGGGGCCTGAGCCAATGTGTCAATTACACCAAGTAGGCTGTGAGCAAAAGTTGCATGAAATGGAAGAGAGGGAAAAAAAATAGTCACAGTCATATAGATGGTGGGCACCAATATGTGCTTTTTCACAACAGTAGCAGGAACACAAACTTCTAAATGTGGCCAATGAGTGTCAATCCCGCCACAATCTGACTTAGTGAAACAGAGGCAGCCAGCCAGTTCCCAGAGAATAAAAGCAATATTTTTAGTGGAGAGCCAATCCCAGGGACTGGCTTCTTTAATATCATTAAGTCTAAGTAGATATCCCCAGGAATTTCCCATGGCTCTTTATACTTGTTTTCAGGAAGAAAGACTGCATGAAGGGCTTCCATGATTTGTTACCTCTGGAAGTCGTAAGGGCCATATTCTCAGTGTGGCTGTTCAATTAGCACAGAGTAGTAACCAGAGTTTTGGATCTGGATTTGGGTTCAAGTCTTCTCTCTCCACCCAACTTACATGAGTGTGACTAAGCAAATCATTTAGCCTTCCCAAATTCATCTTAGCTTCCTCATCTACAAAACGGTGGCAAGAATGCCTGTCTCCCACAATCCCTGGAGCACTGAAGGATATAATGACTGCATGCAACAACAGCCTGTTGGGAAGAGTAAACACGACATAAATGTTAATCCCCATCATCACTAGCAGATCAGCACATACAGGTTGAACATCCTTAATCCAAAAATCCGAAGTGCTCCCAAATCTAAAACTTTTTGAGCACCAACATGGTATTCAAAGGAAATGCTCATTGGATTTTTGGATTAGGAATGCTCAACTGGCATGTATTGTGCGAATATTCCAAAATCCCCCCAAATCTGAAATCCAAAACACTTCTGGTCCTGAGCATTTCAGATAAGGGATATTCAACCAGTACTAAGTCCTGTTTTCAATCCATGAGGATGGCTTCTTTCTCTACTGAGATAACTCTAAGTGGAAACGGTCATGCCCTAAGTCAGAGTGGGGATGAGAGACGGAATCTACTTGGGGACTTCTTTCACAGGGGGCTGTCTGAAAGGCTTCTTGCCAGTCGAGTGCTGAAAGTCCCTGTGTCTGATGGGAAGCTACTAGAGAGGTGCATCTTTCAGATAAGAACATGAAAGGCGGCTCTGATCCACTCCCCAGACACCCACGGGAAATGGATACGAGCTCTTGGTGACCCAGATCCAGCAGCTGGTGTAACCTTCCTTGGGTCTGGCCACGCTGTGTGAGCAGAAGGGTGAAGAGTGTAGACCCTGAAGCTGGCCTGGCTGGGCTGTGAATCCACCTCAGCTATTGACTTACGGTGTGACCTTGGGCAAGTCATCAAACCCTTCTGCGCCTCAGTTTCCTCATCTATAAAATGAGGGTAAAAATATTACTTACTTCTCAGGGTGGTGGTAAAGAATAAATACATTATCACATGTCAACTGCATACAACGGGGCCAGGCACCCAAGAAGCAATCAGTTGGCGTCAGAGTTTACTGCGGCTGCTGTGACGGCCATATTACCAGTCAGTGGCTTTCCTTCCCTCACCCGGGATTTAGTAACTACATGTTTAACATGTTAGTCCCTTTCAGATTTTCCACATCAAACCTCTTACAAGGAAGGACATTCTGCAATCAATATAGAAGATGTGGCAGCAAAGCATAGTGGTAAGAGCACCATGATGTGTATCTGAATTTCAGAGGAAGTTTATCTCTGGAGCAGAGATGTGGGAGAAAGAGTTCTGGACCAAGAAGCAGGGGACCCAAGTCCTAGCCCAGTGTCACTTTTCCCACTCTGTGGCCTTGCGCAGGTTGCTTTCCCTCTGTGGATATGAATTTTCTCAGTTGTAAAATAAAGGGAGCTTTGGGCCATGAATCTCAGTTCATTCATGCATAAAAAGGGATGATAAGGACAACAACTATCACAGAGTTGCTACGAGGTGTGAACCAAATAACCCATCGCTCACTGAGGTGCACGAGGTCCTGACCTCGGCCCACGAGGCTCTTTGCCATCAGGCTAACGCGTCCCCAGAAGCCACGTCCCCAGAAGCCATGTCCGCTTCTGCTGCACGCCTCGGTCTCCTTGCTTTCCTGGCTTGCCCCAGGCACCCCCCTGCCGTAGGGCCTCTGCCCCAGCTGTCCCTCTGCCTGGAATGCTCTTTCCGCAGACAGCCTGTGGCTCACCCCTCACTTCCTTCAAGTCTTAGGCTGTTATTTTTAACATAGCAACTACTACTTTGTAGCATAGTGCATGATTTCCTAACTTATCCTGATTATTGCTTATTGTCTCTGTCTCCCCAGACCAAAAATGTAAGTTCCATGACAGAAGGAATCTCTTTCTGTCTTGTTCCCCTAAAAGGCTGAGAAGAGAACAGGTGATCAACAGATATTTGATGATTCCTTGAATGAATGAGGAACACTTTGTACACAAAGAAATTCCTCACTAAGTTTTTGGCAGCATTCCTAAATGCAAGAGGGGTATTCCTACTCCTCACACATTTGCTTTCCATAAGGAAGGTTCTTTACCTAAACACTCTGGACCTGTTACCACCCCCCTTTACCATCCCATCCTCTCCTGGAAGTGGAGTAAAGCACCTGGCAGGCAGGGAATGGCCACCGGTCCATTTTTCAACTGTTCTGCAAGAATCACAGGTGTGGTCATTCCTGTTCTGTCTCTCCCAGTCAGAGTGTGGCAATGGCCCTGGTCCTCGGTTAAGTGTGTCTGCTTTGCAGATTCCCAGTTCCCCTGCTGGGCTCTTCCATGGCCTGGGTGCAGGGCAGGGAGCATAGAAAGACCACAGAGCCAGTGGACTTAAGTCACGCTTTCTAGGCTGGGTCTATCAGTAACAAAGTGGATATTTTGATCTCCACCTGCTCGACTCCTGTGTCTGTCTCAACTGGTTCTGAACTTGGTCAGGTAACAGGGTTGTGCCACTTATTGACCCCTGAAACTCCAAGGGCAAACATTCCCAATTTTAAAAAGTAAAGATACCCTGGTTCCAGACTGTCTTTTATCCTGGCTACTCTACTTGGACACGTTAGTTTGTGGATGTTCCACTTGACACACTTCATTCCAACACGAGTGAAATTCTGCAGTGAGGTTTATGACCCTGGGGAGAGGGGGCTGCTAATGGCAGGGCATCGCTCTGCTATCAGTGCTGCTAGAGACGTATGTCAGTCCCTCCCCCACCGTGGCTCTTCCTAGACCTGCCATCCGCAGAGACTTACCCACTTCAGATCTGTGACAACTTAGGGCTGTGTCTCCTGCTCACATGGGGCTTGATGCTCTTCTCCACGTTGCTAATTTGTTCCATCCTTGTTAGCTGAAATCTTTTAGAAGACAGCATCTACCATCCAACATGTTCACTATCGCTCCCAGCTTCATGTTATCTCTGACCACAGTAAAATGGTAGTGACTGCTTACAGGTCTCAGGGACGGGGCCGAGCATTCTCCCTATATTGTTGCATTTACCTTCAAAACAGGACAATGTTACTATCCCCCATTTTATAGATGAGGAAACTGAGGTTTTAGAGGTGAAGGGTCTTCATGGTGTAGCTCACAAGTAGCACTACGATTTCCAAAGCATGCACACTGGATGGCCTCTAGGGCTAGTATTTAGGTCTTCATTTATGCCACAAATAAAAATGTAGACAGAGTGGGGGTGAGCCCAGAGACCCCAGGCTCAACTAGGAACTCCAGTCTAGACAGTTTCACCAGGATCCACTGGCACTCTTTGGTGTGACCACTGAACCTGCAAATTTACCCAGTGGTGTCATCCAACACTCCTCCATCATGTTCCCAGGGAGCTCATCAACAGTTTTCTCAAACACTTGGAGGAAAACCAGAGATGCCTTATTTGTGGCTTTTTCCTCATGAAGTTAATCTGGCTCGACCTCACCTTGAGGAGCCCATGCTGGATTCTGAGGACCATCGTTCTTCACTTTCTAACTCTTGGCAGAACAGCCTTTGAAACAAAGAGCCCAGGGAAACAAGAGATTTAAGGCAGCTAAGGCCAACGCTAGCTGAGTGCAGGTACAAGGTTAGGCCCATAGTAAGGCAATGTGTACTTTCTTCAGCAAGGCGGGAGGGGAGGGGAAAATGACGCAGGCTAGAGAGGAAGCAAACGATTCCTTCTGCAAGAGGAGAGCTGCCTCAAGCCGACCCCGCCCCTTTCACACGGTGTCATTCTGGAGCTTTAGGCTGCACTCAGCTGATGCCCCTCCCAAAGCATTCAGAAAATAGTGACAGCAAGTCTTCGGGGTACATGGAAATTAGCGGCCGCCATTTATTAAGCTCTTACTCTTTGCCAAGCATTATGCACAGTGCTGGATTTACATGATCTCTTAAAATGCCTTAAAAATATTTTTTAGCAATGACTAGGTGTGGTGGCTCACGCCTGTAATCCTAGCACTCTGGGAGGCTGTGGTGACAGGATTGCTTCAGGTCAGGAGTTCAAGACCAGCCTGAGCAAGAGCAAGACCCCATCTCCACCAAAAATAGAAAATATTAGCCAAGTGTGGTGGTGTGCACCTGTAGTCCTAGCTACTCAGGAGGCTGAGGCAGGAGGATAGTTTGAGCCCAGGAGTTTGAGGCTGCAGTGAGCTATGATGACACCATTGCACTCTAGCCTGGGTGACAGAGCAAGACTCTATCTCAAAAAAAAAAAAAAAATTCTTTTGGCAGAGAAATACATGCCCTTGGTCAAGAAATCAAACACTACAAAGGCTTATAATACAAACTATCAGCTTATAATGAAAACTAGTCCCCCACCCCTACTCCAAAATATTCCCCAAAGACAATCTTTCCTAATTCTTTGTGTTTCTAGTTCTTTGGGTAGAGACTTCTCTAAGTACAGGATTTCGCTTAACCTTCAAAAAGACTGGATGATGTAGATACAATGATTACTCTTCTTTCTAGATGATGAAATGGCGGCACAGAGTGGCTGAAGGTCACACAGCTGGCCCAGGCGGAGCCAGGATTCACACTGGCTTCTGCTTCTGCCCAGGCCCTGCTCTCAAGCTTCAGGCCCCATGTCAGGCACGCAGGCCCACTGGGCTTCTGGGCACCTGCTGTCCAAAAGCACTCACCGGGGGCAGAGCTAACTAGCATATGGGATTACACACAAGCGACTTTTCTTTTCCCTGGGAGGTTTGTTTTCAACTCCTCTTTCTAGCGTCTCTGGGCTTGTCCTCCTGCAGCCACTGCAGACATCTCTGACCTCTCTGTCATGATACAACCGCCAGCATGACTTCAGGAGATGAGTCTCTTGGGCCCTTCTGCTCCTTCCCAGGAACCTCGCAGCTTCCTCTCCTCCTGTGAGATGGAACTAATGGCATTTACCACCATCTCTGTTAGGAGGTTGCAAAAAAGACCAGTCCCTTCCAGATTCGGCTTTTATAAGAAATGGTCTCCCTTTGCTTTATGGCTATAGCTGTTGCTTGAGAAAATGCGTTTGCAACACAAAATGAAACAACACTGACAATATCTGTTGCTAGTAGGGCTAGGGGTTAGGAGCTCTAGTCAGACTAGTCAGGTTCAAATCTTGGTAAGGACATTCACTTACAAGCTCTGGTAATCTGACACGTCACTCTCTTCTCTAGAACTGATTCCTCAGCTATAAACCTGGAAGGGGCGTGGTGAGAATTATGGAATATAAATTACAAATTATATGAGTTAACAGATATGCTTTGAACTATCTTGACCGGTGCTCTATGCAATTATTACTTACTGGCATTGTTGTTGTTTAGCACCCTGAAGTTTACTTGAGGCATATACACACATCGTATGTGGCCCTCACATCTAAGAGAAGTCAGGACAGAAATGATCATTAATCTCTCAAAGCAATTTAAAAGTATAATTATTAGCCCCATCTTATTGATGAGTAAGTAAACTGAAAGAAGGTTAAGTGACCTGACCAAGGTGACAGCATGGTTCAGAGTCAGAAGCAGGCACTAAGGCTCATTCGACCTCTCCCGCTAACAAGGCTGGGTGGCCCTGGGCATGTCACAGTACCTCCCTGAGCCTCACTTGTGAAATAAAAGAGGTGAAGCTGAGGGCTCAGGGCCACATTCTCTAGGAGCAATAAGCACAGAAGTTAAGAGATGGTGTTCAGAGTCAGACTCTGGACTTAAATTAGGGCTCTTCTACTTACCACCTGCATGACCTTGAGCAAATCACTCGCTCTTCCTGTACCTCAGTTCCCTTATCTGCAAAATGAGGCTAATGGCAGTATCCGCCCTAGAAGGTGGTTGTATGTCTCAGAAGCCCAGCACGTGAAAGCACATAGTAAGCCATCAGTTATTATTGCTGATCTTTATGTGGCCAGCCTGGCCTCCCACACACACCCTTGGTCTGCCCTGAGCCCTGTGAGTCATTACCATGATCTCGCTCGAGTTCAGGGCATTACATGTGGTTTCTATGAACCCCCGGCTGGGTGGTCTTAGGCAGGAGCATTAAGCTTTCCACCTAAACTAAAAGGCCACTTCCAAGTGCCTAACACTTCAATTTGAATGGGAAACTCTACTTTTCCATTTCTATCTATAACACTGATTATAGCGTTTTCACCTTCCTTCCCATGCAGTCTGGAAATCCTGAACAAATGTCAAAAAGAATTCCCTGAGTCAACAAATAAGTAATATTATTAAAACTCTTAGGAGTGAACCATTTCCTCCATCACCAGAAGCTTAAAGGGATAATATTTTCAATTACATTATTCAATAAATATACTGGTTAGGGCCCAAGCAATGTTGCTCTAATTTATAGTTAATAGGTCAGTGGTTCATTCATTCAATTGGAAAATATCTGCGCCTGCCCACGAGGAGCCAGGCATTGTCCCAGGCTTTGGTGATCCAACAATGACAACAGCAGCAGCAGCTGCAGCTCCTACTCACCCAGTGCCTACTGCGTCAGATCCCACCCTTGTCCCCCGAGGACTGTTTCGGGGGCATCTTTGCCCTCTAGCCTCTACCAGTGAGTTCTACCAGTGGGAGGAACTGACACAGGATCAGAAGGTCAAAGGACAAGTAGGTATGGGTATTTATCCCAATTTCCCCGCTCCCATCACGAGACCCAGAAAAAATTACTTAATCTTTCAGGGGCTCAGGTTTCCCATCTGTGAAATGGGGTCAACAGTATTAATAATACCCCATAATTGTGGCTTAAATGAGTTAACGTATTTACTCGGTACTGGCACACGGTAAATGCCAGCCCTTATTCTTTATCATCATGTGGGACAGTCACTCTCTTACAGCTACACCTTTGGAGTTCCAATGGTCACCCTCATCTTGCCCCTTTGGGCCTAGGGGAGGTAGGACTTTCAGCTCTGGCCAGCCTGGTGCTTCCTCAGGCCTTGTTGGCTCCTCTGCAATCAGTCCCTTCATGATCTCCGTCCTCACCACTCCATCTGTGTGTACCATCTCTTTTCTGCTGGGACCCTAACTCAGATGCCTGTCCGAACTGTGTTCTGGGCAGTGTTCATGAGTTTTCTCTAATGCAATACCCCTGTGTATTGTATGCACTCTCTCTAATGCAAACAGTAAGGGAAGTCTTATTGCGCCCATTTCTACAGATAGGAAAACTGAGACATAAAGTTCAACCCAAGTCCTACAATTTTAGGAAGTAGGTGAGCTGAGTTACAGATCCAGGACTAGCTTTCAAATCCAGGCGTAGCTTCAATGCCCAATGAAAATGACACATTCATCCTTGACTTCCCAAAAGCTTGCAGACAAGTAAAAAGGCAATTATAATTGTGTGTGGTGACTACTCTGATAGGAAATAAGAACAGGAAACTTCACCAAGGCCAAGGGCACCTGGGACTAGGGATGGGAGTGATAGTCAGAGATGGCTTCCTGGAGGAGGTGATATTAAGCAGACTCATGAGAGCTGGGGTATCATTCTGGTAACAAGGAAGAAGGACTGGACTACGCAAAGGTGCAGAGGGAAGAGTGAAAGAGAGAAAAGTTTTTTCAGGTGCTACAAGGAGCTCAAGAATTCTGGAGCAGAGAACTCAAGGCAGGGGCTGGGAAGGAGTAGTGACAAGAGATGAGGCTGGATCCCGGTGACAAAGAGCCTTGAATGCCGACCTGCAGAGATGCAACTTAGACATTTTGCTGGAGATGTCTGTAGAGATGAAGCTTACAGGGGCTGCTCTGCCAATCTATCCCTAACGGCCAGCTCCTTTGGGACAGAACGTCTTACTTTTTATTTCAAACCTTCAAACCTAGCATGGAGCTCTGTGTACAACAGGTGCTCCATAAATGGGACTGACAACTAAAGAAGAATGATCGTTGAGAGGTGTTCCTTTGAGTCCGCAGCAGATGCTGCCAGGGCCCGGACCATAGCCCCCTGCCCTTCCCACCTCAGTGCACATCAGCCTCCCTTCTAACTGCCAGCACCAGTGTTTTCTTCCCTGGGGGGGCTCCCCCCGGGTCCCAGGGCCCACTTTGCTTCCCACAGGCCTGAAGTGTGGGGGAATCTCATCCCTTCAGGGAACAGCCCTCGGCCAGTGAGCGATGGGAGGTGGTGCCTATGTTCCATGCCCGTCTCGACATGCAGGATAGAGGCGCTGAGGCATGTGGGTGCCACTGGTGCCCAGAGCTCCCCAGCGGGATTGGGCCCCAGCTGCCTGCCACTGTCACCTGCTTACTGACGATCCATTTCCTGGCTGCCTTCTCTCCCCGTCTCGCCTCCTGGCTCCCCCACCAGAGCTACCTTCACTTCTTTTTTGTTTGTTTGTTTGTTTACCTCCTGCTCTTTTCCTTTCTTTTTAAATTTCAGAATATTATGGGGGTACAAATGATTTGGTTCCATAAATTGTTTTTGTACTGTGCCCATCCCCCAGATAGTGTGCATCGCACTTGTCCCTTCACTTCTCATGTCACCTGTTCCCACTGGATGCTTTGCCTGAAGGTCTGCTTCTGGGGAACCCAAACTGAGAATGACTCTTGGTTTCATGGAATGGAAGAGCATGAAACAAAGAGACTTTAGATGTCACCTTCCAGGGGCAGGACACACATGGAGTCTACGGCTGAGAAGTTTACCCTGTGCGCAGGCTGAGGTGCGCTGTAGAGGGGCTGCCGTGCGCACAAAGGGATCCCTGACCCTGCGTTCTAGTCTCCGCTCTGGGCACAGCATCATATGTCGGAAAGAACATGGGCTTTCAAGACAGACCTGGGTTTGAGTCCACGCTGGGCTACAAGCTGGTGGGTGACCCTGAGGGAGTTAGGAGTTAGGTGACCTTCCAGAACCTCAGTTTCCTCAGCTGGGAAACGGCAGCCACACCTGCTGTGCAGGGTTGTGATGATGTTCAAGTGTGAAAGTGTGATGAAACCCCTCACTGAGACACTGGGCTTCTTTCTAGTGTCTCTCCTGGCACTGCTTATTCTATGTTCTCACTGCTGTCTGCACACCCCCGGTCCAGCAACGATCTCGTGGTGTGGGCGCCCCTGTGCACCTGCCCGTTTGCCGCCCAGGAGACGAGAGACTCCGGCAAGATGGGGCCAAATTCTACTCACCTTTGCATCCTCCACGTGCAGCACCACACCTGGCATGCGGCAAGCACTTAATGAACGTTGTTAAGTGAATGAATGATAAAAATGAAAGAATCCCTGCAAAAAACACCAGTGATGATGGGTTTTTGCAGCATTTGTTCACTGAATCTCATACAGTACTGAGTCTCTGCTAGGCACTAGGCACTATTCTATGTGCTGACAGCTGACAACACAACTGCGGCCAGAGACCACCCCACTTCTCCACTCGGGGCTTAACCTCCAGGGGAGAGAGCAGTGAGCCCGACAAGGCCGGCCAGCAGACCGACCTGTGAAGCTTTAACGCGAGCACCCACACTCCAGAGCTTCTGATTTTAACCACTGGCGTGGGGCCGGGCACTGGGACGTGAAATAGCTTCTCAGGTGAGGATGTTGCCCTGGGGGGCGGAGCTCTACAGGGGTCAAGAAAGAGAACAAGTCCACTCCAGAGTAGAGGTGCGTGAAGAAAGTAAAACAGGAGGTGTGATTTAGCCCAGGGGTTCTCAATGGGGGACGAGGGTGTTGGGACAATTTTGCCTCCTGGGGGACACTTGGCAAAATCTGGAGACACTTCTGGTTGTCACAACTGGAGGGGAGGTGCTGCTGGCATCTAGTTGTTAGAGGCTAGAGGTGCTAACCACCCCACGATGCACAGGATAGACCCCTCGCCCCCACCACCCGCTCCCCCCACCCCCGCCCATGACAAAGAATTATCTAGGCCAAAATGAGCAGAGATAGAGAAATCCTGGTCTAGAGGGACAAGGAGCAGGGACCACTTCAGGGAAGACTTCCTCGCGGAGGTGACAGGGAGCTGAGACCTGAAGGAGCAAGACGTGAATTCCAGCAAGAGCCTACGAAAGAAGCGATGGAGAACACAGAACCTGAAGTGGGCCAGAGTCACCACCGCTCTGTGACAAAGAGACACCAAATGGTTAAACCGCCAAGTCTGGCTCACACCTACCTACCAACCTAAGAAATGCTGTTTGCTAGGGGTGCGGGGGAGGGAGAGGGAAATCCGGTTGCCTTTGCTTGGCTACTTTCACTTTTACGTCCCCACCCCCTTTCCAGGCTCAGAACAGGAAAGGGGGATAGACAGGAAGTTTCAATCCCAATGACCACTCAGACCAGTCCCCAACACCACCTTCAGGCTCACTGACTCCTCTGTTCCCAAAGCATCTCCTACTGCCACCCGCTGGTCCCCAAGAGCTCTAACCTGGGGGTGAAGGCAGGGTTCTTGGGAGACGACAGGCTGCAGACCTCCTCCGGCCCTGGAAAAAGTGACTTTCCAAAAGAAACACGGATCCACAGAGCAGTAAATAAACACGGCATTCCAGAGCAGGAGGGGTGGGAAGGGCAGCCCCTGCCAGCTCAGCCCCTCACTGACACGCCCCAGTGACTTTCCAGCCAGGCCTCTCCAGCCCCACCCCAGTCCCCTCCCTCCCTGTCTCTCCCCTCCCTGTAAATCAGTCACACACCCACTACCTTGGGATCCCCTGGTTTGGGCTAGCAGGAGCCACGCAGAGCAGCCTGCTTGCTCAACACTACGTGGGCTTTCCAAGGGACCGTCACTTCAGTTCTTGGGGCACAATGTGGGTGGAAAGTCAAGTTCTTTCATACAAGGCTTCCAGAAAGGCCTGAGTCAACAGGCTGCTCACGGGAGCCTGGGTGGCACCTGCAGAAACGCTGCCAACCTGGGACTGGTGGACTGCCTGCCGAGAAGAAGCGTGACTCGGAGACTGTAAGGTCATCTTCACTTTACAGGTGGGGAAACTAAGGCCAGAGAGGGGCTGAATGAACTACTCGAAATCAGCAGCTGTGGGTGGCTGGGCAGGGTGACCAAAGGTCTCCTGACCCCTGCTTGTGTATGGAATTTCTCTTAGGCCACATACTTATTCCAGAATTGTAGAAAAGTTCCATGTCAGCTCATCCAAACAGAAAGAGACTGTCTGGAACTGGCAGCCATCTTCCTGCGGACGTGCGCTTGGGGCAGGGGAGGACACTGGGACACGTCTCTGCTTCTCTTCCCAAGTGAAAACATCCCCCTGTGCTCCCAAGGTCCTTGCATATAAGCCCCAGGTCAATCCTGTTCATGAGGACATTTGCCAAGTCCCAACTTATGAAACTTCATTTCACAAAAAGAGTCATTATGGGAAATTTGCAAGAATATGTTTACTTAAGTATTTTATTAAAAATGGTAATTTGCCCAATATGCCCTGTGAATTTTATTACAGATACTCATAATGAAGTAAGTAATTAGCAATAAATAGTCTCTTTCTACAAACCCAGAATTAGGAATTTTTTCATGGATTGTTATTTTAAACAAACTGCCAAATGCTACAAAAACATATAGCCTCTTCATTCACTGAAAGCCTCGGTGCACAGAGTTGATTATCTGCAACTTGAAACTTATAAAACAGACCATCAGCTTCGATGAGTATTTATGCTGTTGGAGTTGTACACAAATACCTGTTCGATGTCAAACAAAAGACTCAGAAAGATTAAACTTTTCAGCTGCATTGTATTTTGGCTGTGTGTGTGTGTGTGTGTGTACCTGTCTACACATGCCATAACGCCACTGGTAGGTTTTGTTTTGTTTTAACAACTCATTTGCAGGCAAGTCCCCCACATGGTTTTGAGAGGGAGAAAATGTTCTTTGTTCTTTAGCTCCTGCATTCTACCTCCTCCTCCCTTCCTTCCCTCCCTTGGGAAAAGACTTGGGTTTTCAGTAACCACTAGCTATTCTCATGATTAACTCAAGCACTTGCTGTTAACCTGCATTTAGTCTTAGCACATGGTGCAGAGATGTTTAATCAGTTGCCAGGACAAATCACCAATATGCCAAGTCTCCAACTGCGTGTGCGTCCCACATAAGGGTCAGTGTGGGTCCGTCAGCACTGCCTGGCTCAGAATTCCACAAATATTTACTGAGCACCTACTCTACATGAGGGGCCGCCATGACAGCCTGGGGGCTCCGCTATGCTGTCAGGGACACAGATACGCCCTCCAGGTCTTTGCAGAAGCCAAGGGCTGCGAGCATGGCACCAGCTTCCCTTGGGAGTGCCTAACAGAGCTGAAACGCCAGGGGCTACCACGACTCTGGCTACAGCTGCTCTGTGAACCCAGGACAGGGGAAGAGGACAGGACAGGATGGGGGCTGGGATAAAAGGGACATAATGGTGACTGGTGTCTTCTGTTGTCAAGGCTATCTGAATTGCAGGACAGACTGACTCTGGCTGCACCAGATGAGCCAGGAGGAACCAAAGAGCATTTTCTTTTCTCAAAAGTAAATTCAAATGCCCATTACTTCTATACAGCAAAGGGGATAGGGCTCTGCAGGATCTCAGCAAGAAGGGAGTTCGCTGTGCCTCAGGACACAGCTGGGCTGCCCACCCTGACAGCTTCTCAGCCAGAGAGCCCGAGCCGTGCAGGCAGCCTTCCTCACTAGATTTCCAGAGGGCCAAGGACCACAGCTGAGTCCTCTACTCCATGGAGATAATCAAGTCACAGTGCTAGTTTCTGGAAATGAAATGAAACTCCAAAACTTAAACCATGAGCTAAAAAAAAAAAAAAAAAAAAAAAGCTGAAGTTCACCAAAAGATTATTTAATAGACATACCTCTCTGGTATTACTCCCACTTCCAACCCCACCCCATTTTAAATGATTAACTTTGTCATAGAACTTTGCATGAAATTCTGATAAAATCAAATAAGAAAATAACAAATAGTGAAGCTTGAGCAAAAAACACAGGGTGCTAGCCCAGGTTCCACTGCTAGTTATTTTGTGGGTGTCATTGACCTTCTCTGTGACACCTCCCTGAACCCTTGGAGCTCAGGGGAGAGATGAGGCTTGTGTCATATCTTGCCCTGGGCACTACTGGTGGTGATAAGGATCAAAAGAAAAGTCTTGTTGTCAAAAGGGCTAGGAGTGGTAAAACATCATATCCTGAACATTCCTCCATGTAAGTGTAGGAGGGAGGGACAGTGCTGGTGTCCCTGCTACACTGTGCTGTTCTGGAGCGAGCTTTAACAGGGAAACATTTAAAAGCAGCAGAGGGACCCTGGGCCATTCACAGCCTAGAGAGAGCCTCGATTCCCTTTCTGAGAAAACCCCCTAGATCTCAAATGTTGGCTTTAATATTGGTTGGCTAACTGTTCACCACAGGAACCAGCGCAAAGCTGGTAACCAGCAAATGCTTGGCTGGTTAATCACAGGATCAGTTGGTTGAAGAGGGTCCCCACTTCCAGAGCTGAGCCCATCTGCCACACGCAATGTTTTCAGAGCCAAAATCCAAACACGCAACCATTTTGGAGCAGGATGCTGAGATCAAGTTCTGAAGTTACCTTTAAAGGACATTTAAAAATATCTAGGAATTTCGACAGAGAAATAAACAAGTCTAGACTGAAAGTAGTGTCTCATTCACCACGGTAGTGCCCTCGTGTTCAGCCTGACACATAGTGGGGACACACAGCAGGTGCTCGAATATTTCCCGTATGAATAAACAAAGTGTTCAGCATCCCTAACACTTCTGACACACCCGGAATGTACAGGCGTAGCTGAATACACAAAAAGCTTTCAAGCACTGGTGTTTAATCCCTGGCCTTTTCTCTGACCCCCACCGCCCTCGAAACTTCACAAAGAGCGTTGGGTTTAGAATCAGCTAGACCTGCCAGTGAAGCCGGGCTCTGCCCCTTTCTCGCTGTGTTGCTTCATCTCTCTGGGCCTCAGTTTCCTCGTCAACTCCATACAGATAATCAGGCCTCACTTGGCAGGAAAGTAACCGTAAGACCTCATAGGCGAGTTGGGTGGAGTGTGCAAATTAATCCAAGTCATTCTGAGAATCGGCCTGGCACACGGAAGCCTCTTGGTAAATGTTAGCCATTAGCATTACTATTGTTATGTTCTGCTCGGCATCATTAGTGCTTGGCAGTAATTAGAGGCTCATTAAATGTTTATTTTCTTTATGCCAGACTGGATGCTCAATGTAAAACCAACTGCAACGGTATTCTTCAACATGTAAGAAAGGTAAATGGGCTGTAAACACTTTTTTTTTAAAATGTTTGGTGGCCTTTCAGGTCCCCAGGACTGCTCCTCCACATCCCATTGGGAGGGACAATTGGGTGCTGGCCTTTGGGCCAGAAATGGCCCTGGACTAAGTGTGAGGAAGCCTCGGCTTAGGTCTGGGCTTTGCCACTGATACTCGTTGCCAGCCTGGTACCCAGTTCACGTCCTGATTCTAGAAGAGCAGGATCCTATTAGGGGCAGCAGGGAACTTCTTTCTGGTTGCCTCAGTGCACAGAGAAGAGAACAAGGCTGAGAGGAGCAATGCTTGGAAGCAGCACAGCCTGGACAGAAACACGTCCTACTCGCCAGACAGACATGTGCTCTCCCCACACTGTCCGGGCTCCTTGCAGTTAGGCAGCATTATAAGAGCAGAAGTGACGCCTTTAAAAAGTCGGAATGTCCCCCTTTCATTTCTCTTTCTCTGCTCGAGCAGCCTGGAAATCAATTGTTTCAAATGACGTGGCTACAAAATTTTGGCAGCTTGGATCCCCTAGTCACAGCTCGGAAGAAAGCTACCTTGGAGAGCTGCTGCCCTTCAGTGGGCTTCATGAGAGTAAGAAATAAACCTTGCTCTGTTAAGCCATTAGGATAGAGGGGCTTATCTGTCACTGCAGCACAGCTTAGCCTAACCTGACCACTCATATATCTCATCTAGTCCTAGAGGTTTCATGTACCGTTGTCACAGAATGGCCTGTAATTCTCTACTACTCAAACATGCACATGCGCACACACACACAAGCATGAGATGGAAATCCCAACAAGACCATTTCCCTACTACACAAGATGGCCCAGTAAGATTATTAAGATTTATTAATAGTAAATTTAGCCTTCTCTCTAAGTATTTTTTTCTTATCTCCCCAGAGAGAAAAAATTGGTGACAAAACTCTGAGAGGACAAGTATCTTGAGGATGAGGAGCTGCATTAGTGCTAAGAAGCACCTTCACAAGGAAAGGGAAAGATGCCCTGTTAGGTCCAGCGGTGTGGTGCTTCACAAGCAAAATCTTAAACTCTGGAGGGGGAGACATGGCCAGTGTCTCTGTATCCTACTTGCTAAGGATTTAACACAGAATCTTAATGTCCTTCACATAACAGCCCTGCACGGCGGTGGGGAAAGTGCATAGGTTCTGATGTCACTCAGACCCGGTTTACATCCAACCTCTGCCTTTTACTGTGTAACTCAGGCAAGTTAATTTCTTGAAGCCTCAATTTCCTCATGTGTAAAATGGGTATAAAAATTTCTACCAAGTGGGGGAGTTGGGTGAATTAAATAACATAAAACAAGGTACAGTATACATTATGCTTGGTTCAATGGCTGGCATATAGGCAGCACTCAATACGTTTGTTTCCTTTCTGCTTAACCACTTTTAAAGTAGAGTTTGGTCTCAAGTTCAGACTGTTATCAGAAAGTTTAACATTAGAAGTAGCAGGAAGACCCTGCAAGGACAGCTGTGATACTGGTCTATGGGCCACACGGGAAGGTGAAGATGGCGTTCCCAGGAGGACACAAAGGATACGGCCAAGCCAAAGGGGGAGTGGGTCCAGGTTGCGCTTGGAGGCCACATGTCAGGACGAGCCAGCGAGGCCTGGCCAGGGAGGCAGGCAGGTTGGCAGAGGTTGGCCAAGAGCCCCTCAACTTGGGACAAAGCTCGCCTGGGACAGAAGCTACCTTGACTGCTACCTGTTACAGAACAGTCCAGGGACTGTCCTTCCAGGCTGTGGCAAGAACCTGCCAGCAGGGGCAGCAGTGAGCAGCAACGCATTCTGCACCTGTGCTAACCCAGCAGCACAGACCTCCATGCAGGCTCTTCTGAAAGAGCCACTGATTCATCTGACCATCCAATCACGCCACAGATATTCACTGGGAACCTGCAAAGTGGGCCAGCCCTGTGCTGGCGCTGGGGACACGGAGATAAACAGGAAGCTCTTCCTTGGGGTGGAGGGGTGGCTCATAGATTTTCAGAGAGGTAGATGTACAAAGAGATCAAAATCCACGAGCTAAGATTTCTGACAGGTTATTTCCATGGCACACTGGACTCTTAGAGGAGAGAAAGCAAATATCTCTAGAGCAGAAATAAGTAGGTTTTGCTGAGCTTGGGGGATGAGTCTTTCTGGGGAGAAGGAATGAAAGGGGAGAGGGGATGGTGCGTTTGGGGTTCAGGGGTCAGTCTGAAATGACTGAAATGTAGGGTATATGGCAGAGAGGGTAGGAGTTACAGTAAAATATGCCTGGTGCGTGGAGGTCAGCTCCTAAAGAGCCACCACGCCAGGATCAGGAACTTGGCCTTGATCCTATGGGTCAGAAGTTACTAACAGGCAGCCTGCAAGTAGACTGGAGAATCCATAAACATTTTTTGAATACCTTTAGACTGGACATATGCTTTCTACTGGACCTACTCCCACCACTTCCTACAATTCTATACTTGAACCCTGCACTCTACCTACAGAGCCCTTAAATGCGTTTGGGTTTATGACCCTGGGCAACCAATGACGGGGGGAGGTTTTTAGGTCAGTGAAACATGAACAGATTTGTGTTTCAGAACCACATGTCAGTGGCGTTTAGGAAGGGAGAGGCTGGTGACAGATGATACAATATGTATTCCTTCCAATAAGACTTCCTCTTTCCCTCTTATTGGAAAAAAAAAAAACAGATGCAAAAAATCTACTCTGGAAGAGTCTCTATTATTTTTGTGCAGTTAGGCCCAGCATGATGTCACCCTCCTATTTCAACACATGTAGACTTTCTTTTATTCGATTCTATTTATCAATTCAACAACTATTCATTGAGTAACCCCTCAGTCAAGGCTCGGTGCTCAGGTGGCAGGGGGTGGGGCTGGGTTGTGGGAATACGCATAAAGAGTTCAGCAAACTCAAGGTCTCATTATGACACCCACACACACGAGAGCACAGGTGGACAAGACAAGACAGTAGGCTTCCAAGACACATGGGGACCCTACATCACAGACGGTTCACGCTCAGGGTGGGCCAGCAGGTGGGTGGCAGGTATGGTGTGTGCACAGGGCTGGGAGGGCAGCAGTGGAGGTCTGACGCCTTTCGTCCCGTGGTCCTGCCAGCAAGCAGCTTTCCCAGACACAGGGACCCTGAGTTTCTGTTATGAACAGAGGTGAGTCCATTTAAACCACATGCACAACCAAGTAGCCTTCGACCCATACGAGAAAGAAGGCTCCTACAATTTCTACCATTTTTGTAACTGACACATCTCCTCTTCATTCAGAAATCTTGAAGTTGATTCCCCAAATCTCTTACCGCAGACCAATTAGTGTTCCCCTCCCTGACCTAAACCCTGAAAGACCAGCAGGCTTGGCTGTTTATAAAGGAGGTCAATGACAGGGTCCCTACTCCCAACTGGAGAAAACCAGGGGGTTGTCCATTTAACAGAAAGGACCCAAGGCCATCCTGTCCCTGGCTCACCTTGGCTCCCATAACTACCATCCAGCAGGTATTTTCTCATGTTTGGGGAGCACAGGAATTGCACTCTGGCTTTGGCGATGTGGAGCCAGACACGGAGCATCCACAGCACAGAGGGGAACCCGTGAGCTAAACTGGAGCCAGTGCTGAGCTCCGTGGCCGGGACCCAGCAGGTCTGAGGGAGCCTGGATGTCCAGTTTCCCTCATCTCAGACCATTTCCTGGTCAGTGGGTGATGACCTCTGTTTTTGTGGAGTGGGGATGGGGCTCCCAGTCACAGATGCAAGGCATAAGGATGTCCCCCAAGCTACAGCGACTTGGAGGCATCCTCATGGCACATAAGGTCAGAGATATGCCGGTGACAACAATGACACCAGCCAGCATTTCTAGGGCATGCCTAGGTGCCAGGCACTGTGCTAAACACTTCAGAGGTATGATTCCCTGTGATTCTCATAGCAACCCCATGAGCAGCGATTTGGGTTTTGCATGTCTAGCTAGGCTAGCTGTGGGGGGCTGCAAATGCACGGTTCTCTAGCCAGACTAAGTACCTTCAGGGAAGGGGTGACAGCATGGTCATCTTTGTGTCTAGCCCCCAACACTGGGCACAGTGCCCTATACTAGGAGTTGGGTGGTGGCACGGGCCAGGACTAGGCACCCAGGAAGCAAAATTTAAGGAAGCTCTCCTTCTCAGGGGCTGACCCTGCACTCGTATGAACCTGAGAGTGGGCACCACCTTACATTTTGCACACTGGGTACCTCATTTGGTTTAGCCTAGTTCTGGCCCTGGGTCAGTCCACCAGCCAGACTGGTGTGTGAGTCCTGCCCTTTCCACTCTGGCCATGTGACCTTCCCTTCCCTTCCCTGTGCCTCAGTGTCCTCACCTAAAATGGGGCTAATGACAATACCAAGGGTTGACAAAGATGTGGCAAAACCAGTACCCTCATATGCTCCTTATGGGAACATAAAAATGATACAGTGACTTCGGCAGTTTGGAACCACAGGACCTAGCAGTTCCACTCCTAGGTGCCTACCTAAGAGAAACAAAAGCACGTGTCACAAACACTTGCACACAAATTTTCACAGCAGCATTATCATAACTGCCCCAAAGCAGAAACAATCCAGTTGTCCATCAACTGGTGAACGGATAACAAAATGTGCTATATTCATATGATGGGATACTACTTGGCAATAAAAAGGAATGAAATACTGATATGTGTTACACTGTGGATGAACCTCAAAAGCATTATGCACGTGAAGGAAGCCAGACACATAAGACCCCATGTTATGTGATTCCACCTATATGAAATGCCCAGAAAAGGCAAATCTGTAGAGACAGAAGTAGGCTAGTGGCTATGTAGGGCTGGGGTGGGGAGGCCAGAGAGAGGGGAATGGAGAGTGGCAGCTAATGGGTACACAGGGTCTCTTTTTGTGATGATAAAAATGTTCTCAAGTCACATTATGGTAATGGTTGCCTAACTCTGTAAATATACGAAAATCAATAAACACTTAAAATGGATGAATTCTGAGTATGTAAATTATATCTCAATGAAGCTATCTTAGAAAATGAGGCTACTGATAATACTTATGCACAGAGTTGCACAATGCCTGACACAGGCAGTAAGTATCCTATACATCATACTTGATGCTTGTTATCTTGCTCAGGTAAGTATCTCCTGCTCAGTTAAAGACTGCCTAAAGTGCCTAAAAGTTCCTTGATTTTTAGGGGGACTTTGGTGGACTAACCTGGGCAGTCACGGTGCTTCTGTGTCCCTTAAGTGATCTGCCTGTGCCCACGCAGGGCTCCCAGTCAGCTACTTCTGGCTGCAGCAGCCGCTGCAGGCACCTGCCTGATGGGGATTAAACTCTTCAAGTCTTGGATTCTGAAACCCTGTGTTCGAGTTCTGGCTCTGTCCTTCATATTACCTACTCCGTTGCTGTGCCAATGACACGGGCTATGGCGTGGGGGTATTTGGAGCATTCAATAACTTGGAAAAAACCTTGAATGAGGGAGCCCACTGGCAAGCCCCGAAGGCACGCCCGTCCTTGCTGTTACCCTCAGCGCTGGCTTGGGGCTCAGCCACCTGTTCTAATCCATACAGGAGGCGCCACAGCCCTCTTGCTGGAGCCACAGGTGCACGGAGGGTAGGAGGGGCTGCACTGTTTGGGCTTTAGGAGGACCATGTGTGGCATAAGACTGCCTGGCTTCCAGAACCTTGGACAAAGGACTTCCCCACTTTGTGCTTCCTTGTCTGATAAATGGGGATAAGAGAATCCCAACATCTCTTAAGACTGTCCGAGAACACCCACAAAAAGCACTCAGAATCGTGCCTACGGTGTCAGTGAGAGCCATGATGATTGCAGCAGCTGTTCTGGTTAAGTGCCAGTGACTGAACTTCCTGAGGGCAGGGACATGGTTCTCTTCCTCTGGCAGGTGCTCAGTGAGTGCTGACTGGAAAGAGGAACAGAGTGGGGAAGGAAGGTGCTATGGTGAGCTGGCCAGGCGAGGAAGACCTAGGGA
Organism: Lemur catta; assembly: GCF_020740605.2. Taxonomy (NCBI): domain Eukaryota; kingdom Metazoa; phylum Chordata; class Mammalia; order Primates; family Lemuridae; genus Lemur; species Lemur catta. The sequence continues at coordinate 39,696,179 of NC_059136.1, forward strand.
AACAGAAGGGCCTTAGCTACACTGTGGAGAAGACAGAAAATAATACATGGCCATAGATCATGTAACCTTGGGCAGATTCCCTTATACCTTTCTCAGTTTTCCCAAGCTGGACTAGGGGATCCCTAAAGTTTCTTCCAGCTAGAGTATTCCTTGATCTTACTAATGCACCATGTTGCTATTAGACTCATCCCCCACCCCCAAATTCCCTTCCAGTAATTCCAGAGAACATCATTCCTTGTACCAACAGATCCATAAATCCCATTCTACAAGGGCCAAAGTCAGGCACTGTCCAAGTTCACACTGTCAAATACAGTCCTCGGTCTTTGCAATGTCTTCCATTAACCCACGGCATGGTCAAAACCGTTTCCTTTCTGTGGCTCTGTTCCCCCAAGAGTCTCCGCTCTTGGAAACAATGCGAAGTCATGTGGAGGCTCTGAGCTCTCCTGGACTACTTGTCTCTGGCAGAAGTTCACCACAACGCTCAGAACCAATTCTGTAACACAAAGTTCCCCAGAAAAAAGTAACAGGCAGTTCTACAAGAGATAATGGAACAGCAGAGTGCTCTATGAGGAGAGTTTAGCGGAGAACCAGCCTTTAATCCACTCCTGCCTGGAACCCATCTCTTCTCCTCAATGTCCTGGCCAGAGGGCAGTCTCTTTCTCTGGCTTTGAGCTGTCACCATACCCCTCCATTCTCTGCACCGCCCCCCAACAAGCAAAGGCACCCCCTGCCTGCCAGTGCCAGCTTCTGGCCTTTCCCTACCCCCTCTCCGGGCCACCACCCACCATGAACAGCCATGACACCCAGCTCTGACCCAGCCATGCGCAAATATCTTAAAGGATCCGTTTCCAAAAAGCCAGGGTGCAGTGCAAATAAAAACAAGTTCACACTGTCCTCCTCCACAGCCGGGCCCCAGGAGGAGCTCCCTCGGTTTTTGACTACACCCAAGGGGCTAGGGGAGCCTGAGATGGCTTTGTCGTTAGAGCGAATCAGCCTAGTCTCATTTTAAGAACAGCGGGAACGTAGTATCAACTGAAAGGAGTTTTCTGTGCGCTATTTAACTCAATGGCTCTGCAGCTGGAGAGAGCCATAGGCAGACGTGTTACGATTCAAAGGCTCCCAATTACAATGATCCTCTTTTATTGTATAAAAACAGCAACACAACCATTCTCCACCCTCCCTCCGCCTGCTCCCTCCACCCCCGGCCCCCATTGGCTGGCAAGGCTGCTCCGCATCCCAAGAGCAGCACCCAGAGTCTCCTGGGCTCCAACTTTGCAGTTCCCAGCCCACTGGGGCTCCTTCTCTCCAGACCCCGGGAGGAGAAGGCGGAGAGGGTGCAGTGCCCTGCAGACATTGACAGAGGCTTCAGAATTGTCTCTTTTTGGGGCGGTGCTTTGGGGAGGCTATAGATACACATGGATTTGTAATTCTCTCCTGTTTTGACTAAACGCTGTCACACACACATGTGCACACACATCCATGCACGCAGGCACACAGCCCTACTCCCCTTATTGGAAAAGCAATCAGGCTGTCCCAAAGAATGATCTAAAACCATTCCTTCCCCCCACCCCTCCGTCCAGGCTGATGTGGGGCTGGCCTCTGGGAGACTTACATGCAACTTCACAAACTTCTGGAACCAGACTGATCTGAGTTCAAATCCTGACTCTGCTACCTTCGCTCTGTGATCTTGAGCAAATACTTAACCTCTCTGAGCTTTCTTCTCCTATCTTTAACGTGGATTGTATCACTGCTCTTAATTTACTCTGCATGGTCAGATGCAATGACATAGTGAATGGGAAGCGGTTAGCAGAGTGCCTAGCAAGTCCTAGGTGCTTAATTTTCGGAGCAGTTGCTGTTTTTAACATGGCCAACACTGTGTGCTTGTGGTATGTCCGCGTATGTGAGGAGCTTTGTGCATCTGGGTGTGTAGGGAGCTTTGTATTTGTTCAGTTTCGCCAGCCAGAGTTAGACAAGGCTGTGGGGGCACAAATGCCAGGCCTGCTGAGGAATGTTTTTCTCAAGTCTTTCTGCAACACTGGTTTAAACCGGCACCTCTGTAGTGCATGCATGTGTGCACACGCACATGCTGCTTCCTCCTTGACTTAAACTTCTGGTCCCTCCTCAGTTGTCTGAAGATGCTTGGGAGCCCAGCAGCTGCAGCTGTAGGCATCCAACCAGGCCAGGCAGAACCTGCAGCCCAGGAACTCTCGTTCACAACCTTCCCCCTACATTCCTCAACAGCAAGCTCCTTTCTCTCACAAGTGGGCTCTGGGCCCCCAATAGGGAGGATTACCTTCCGAAGAAGGAGCTAACTCAATTTGGCCACTTCCTCAGGCCCCAGATACACGATCTATTCCCCACCCTGAACTTGACAGCAAATGGTTCCCAGAATTTTGCTAGTTTCCCCCTGCAAGATAAAGCCAGCATGGGCTTCCCACTCTTCCGTCCCAAACCAAGCCTGTGCACTCCTAAAATATACCTCTTACACCAAAATGAACGCCTGGGCTATACTCCTTAATATTGATCCCCCATGGATTCTGTTATGTGTTAAATATTACTGCAGAGAAACAACACTGTATAACCAGATTTAATCTCCACTAAGTGTTTCTAGTATCACGGGGTAGTGGGGAGAGAAAGAGAAAGAAGGGGTGTGAACTGTGGCTTTTAACAGGTAAATTGTCCACCAGCGGCACAGAGAGATCTCAGCAAGAAAACTGTTTCTGGCCCTTTCTTCTCTATTCCACTTTAAAGTTTGGGAGAAGATTGTTATACCGTTATCAGGACTGTTCTCCTTGGGGTCTGTTACACACACATACCCACCCCCATGGCCAACCAACCCCTCTTAAATGCATGATTACCAGCATAAGAACAGGAAACAGATTGTGGGTAGATGTTCTAACAATCACAACCTGTTCAATGCAGGGTGGGGGCCTCAGAGAAAGGTGGGGGAGGGGAAACAGGAGGGAAAATTTTTTTCCGTTAAAAATGAAACTGCCTTGTCAATACTGAAAAACAATGTCCACCTTACTGGATACCAGTGGGGCATGTGCACAGCCAAGCATCCTTCCAGAACAGCGCTGTGTGGATTTGGCGGTGACACAGCATATTGTAGTACCTCAACACCACACCAGCGTCTCACTGTGATATTCCCAAGACAGATTTCCATTTCAACAGTTGCTCCGACTCGCCACAAGATGAGTGCACGTGTGTACGGGGCAGAGGGAGAGGTAGGAAAAGGAATGGCGACGCGATGGGACAGTCAGGGTCCCGGGATGCATGATAAAGCCCATGCATGTTAATGACTTGGTGCCTCTACAGTAAAGTCACATCTGAGAGCTGGCGGCAGTGATGATGACGACGGTGGTGATGATTTGTTGAGCACAATCCTGTGTCAGGCCTTTTATAAATTTCTTACGTTTCACAATAACCTATACAGCAGCCACTAAAATTATCTCCATTTCGGGGATGAGGAAACAGGTTCAGAGAGGTAAGTAACAGCCCAAAGTCATAAAGCTAATATAATAAATTGAGCAAAGACAATCAGAGATGTGGGTCCTTGCTGGAGAAATCTAGCGTGGGGAATCTGATGAGGGGAAGGCCTCTGAGGCCCTCTGATATCCTGTCCTTGATGTAAAGCAAAGGAGAGGATCATGATCAGCGTTATCCTGCTGGTGAGTGCTGGAGCTGCCGCGAGGTCCCGGGAGTCCCAAAGTTCTGGGAAAAGCAAGTGTGGTGTTTGCAGAGTACAGGGTACCCTTTCCAGCTTTTTCAGTTCCACCAACTGAGTTACCATGAAAGGAAAGCTGGTTGCCTCCTGGTAACAGCTGACTAACATCAGGTTAAGTCTGGATTCTTATTGGCAGGACCTAAAAGCAAATCTCCCCACCATCCCTCACACTTCTTTATTGTACACTGTCTTCTTTTTGCCCTAAGGCAAAACTGGTCCCTTGCTCTGAAACTTTCCAGAACTCATTTTATTTCAAACAAAAACCAAGCTTGTCTTTCTGCACAAGGTACATTGCTGCCAGACTTAGTCTTACCTTCCTAAAACACATGACAATTCCACCTGGGAAACCTGCCATGGCTCCCTAGTACCTTTGGATTAAAAGCAAACCTACTCAAGGTTCAACCCCCAAGTCTGGCATCATCTTTTTGCACAACCTTCCCCACAGCCCCCTCTTCACCTCCCCGGGATGCACATGGCTCCCAGGTTGGTGTTACTTTCACCAGGAACACCTTTTTTCGCCTTCTCATCTTAGGCAGCACATGCTCCACCTGCCAACTCAACCACCGTTCCTCCATTCACCCTTGCAAGTTGAACCCCAATTTGTTCATGGCAGCAGTGTGCCTAACTTGATACTTGACTGCCCTCCCTGGCAGGTTTGGGTCACCAGGGCACAGCTCTGGTCAATGAGCTAAGGACAGAAGTCCCTGGGAGGGGTGTCCCTTCCCAAAAATAACAGTGAGCAGTACTAGGTAAAAGCTCTTTGCCCCTCATTCATCCTTTTTTTCTCTTTCCTGGAATGAGAAATGAGGCCTGCAGAGGCAGCAGCCACCTACCTGCCATAAGATGATAAACCTAAGGCCAAAGCCCTACGCTCTAAGGAAGGCAGAGTGGAAAGACACATCCTGGGTTCCCAATGGTACAGCTGAGGCATCGTCCCACCCACCCTGTTGCTGTCTGACACAAGTAAGTCCCCATCTGGTTAAGTCACCGGTGGGCAGGATTTCTATTGCCGGCAGCTGAATGCAGTGATATCCGATACACCTCCAGACATTGTTCCTCCTCATTCATGGGTCAGTTCAGCTGCAGCCCCCTCTAGGAGATCCTCCATGAGTCCCTCAGAGCAGAATAATCACATCCTTCTTTGTGCTCCCACAGTATGTAGTTACTTTTCTCAATTATAGCACTTATCTAATCCTGCTTGATTTGGCCTAATGAGTGTTTCCCTGCGGTCTGCTCAAACTCCTGGAGGGTAGGGGGTCTCTATTCCACCAGCATCTCCGTGATGCCTGGAGCGGGGCCGTACAAGAGGTCAGGGGGCCTCGATCTCCCAGGCATCTCCATGACGTCTGGTACAGGGCCCTGCATTGCAGCAGTGAAGTGCACGAGTGCTGGGGGCTGGCACTCAGCTTACTGGCTGTTTGGTCTTGGGCAAGACAGCTAACTTCACTGTGCCTGCACTTCCTCATCTAGAAAAAGGAGAGACTGAGAGTACTTACATCACAGGGTTGTCATGAAGACAAAACAATCTAATGATAAGCACTGGGGATGGTGCCTGGCATATAAAAGTGCTTAATGACTATGGGCACTTACTAGCATAAGGAACATTATAGTTGCTGAATGAATAAATAAATCAACACACAATTGCTAAAAAAATGAATAAAGGAATGAAATCCAGGTAAATCTCTGAGTTTAGAAGCCAGGGCAGTGGCTACTGTTCCCTCGATACTGCCTGGACATTTTCATCCTAACTACAACTTCCCATATCTGGGAGCTGCTACAATGGACTAGCTCAGCTCATGAAGTCAGACCTGGCTTCCAAAACTGACTTCACTTTTTGCTGTGTGACTTGGCAAGTTTCTTCACCTCTCTGAGCCCTGTTTGTAAATTGGGGATAATAATAGTACTTAGTTCATTGGGTTACAGTGAGAATTAAGTGATAAAGCACTTAAAGTACACAGCATCATGCCTGGCAGACTGTACCAGTGTTAGCAACTGTTATCAAACATTGTCATTATTCATTTTGTTCAATACACAGCATCCTACCCAATCACATGGTCTGAACGTGGATGAGACACTTGGGGCCGGGTCAACTTTCAGCATGTCAAGAAGCACTGCATTTACATCATGGGGATACCCTTTTCTCAGGGCCAGCAAACAGCAGTGTTATTTTGATTTTTTTCCCTTTAGATGATGATTAATTAATATATCTGATTTACCCTAAAACCTCAGCCTCCTAAGTTTCCCCTTGAGTGCCGTTAACTTCAGGTAACAGCAAACCTGGCTGGAAGGAAAGGTACAAGTGCATCTGAGAACAATGGAGGAGCAGAAGCTTTAAACAACAATGGTATTTCCTCAGGTCAAAGGTCCTGTTATTGTCAGTGACACATTTCAATCTTACTTGTAGATTTTTTTCCCTTCTGGACTTAAAAGAAGATGAGTATACAGCTTTATGTAACTTTCCCTTTAAACTGAAACCTTTACGTTAGTCCCATTCAACCACTTGACGGCTCCATTAATCTATTTTTACTATTAAACGTGCCGTTTTACAGGATATTTATTCCACTTGGTCGTCATCCAAACGCTTTTTGACATTACTGCCCTGGGACTGAACTGCTTAAACTCGCTGCCCTCATACATAGAAAATCACCTTTTGACTCAAATCTTGAAGAGCTCTCAGAACTTCAGCCCCTTCAGTTCTACAGGCATTAATTTCTGCCCTGCATAAAGAAGTGAGTAGGTAAGTGAGTGTGTCTTTTAAGAGGGTAATTGTGGAAGGTCTGTGCAACCAAAGGGGTGATAGGGAAGGATTCCTGCCTCAACACCCTGCCCCGCAGGGCCCGCCTCAGGCCTGGGGAGCTGTGAAGTTTGAAAGAGAACCTGAACATCAGAGCAGGTTGGGGAAGAACTCTGGGGCCTGAAAAGACAGTGTCCCTGGGGTCCAAGCTGCGAAATGACTCTTTAAAGGGGGAGGGGTTCAGAGAAAGTCACTATTTATCGACCTCTCTCCTTCTCCACGCTCCAAACAAAAGGCCACTGCAAAACAGTTGAAGGCAGAGACCCCACTGGCTTTGAAGCCTCTCAGTCAGGTGGAAGCTTGAGCAAATCACAACTTGGCTTCCCTGTCAAGTTTGCTCCCCAGCCTGACGAACCCTCCTCCTCCTCCGCCTCCGCCTCCCAAGCTCTGCACAGCTCCGAGGCCAAAGGGACCGTCCTGTGATGCTTGCTGGTTTCCAACTTTCCGCTCATCTTCCTCTCCGCAGCCTCCCGCAAAGCGGCCGGGAAAAGGGCAAGTTGGCAAAGCTGAGGATACCAAGTCCCGGGGAAGCCACAAAGAAGCTGCAACACCAACAAAGATTAACCTCTTGTGGGGCAGACGAAAAGCGCCAGCCGCCGGTCAGGGGGCGAACGTGGGCTCGCGCGGGCAGCAGCGTGGGCCAGCCGGCCGCCAGCGGCAGGGCCCGGGGCTCGCGGCCCCCCACGGCCCCCGCCCCCCGCGGGCTCCCCGGCACCTGAGCGGGGCACGGGGACAGCGCCGCGCTCCGGCCCTGCCAGCGTCAGGTAGCTCGGCGGCCGCCCGCGCGGCGCGCCCGCTGCCTGCAGCCACCGGGAGCGACGAGAGCAGAGGCAGCCTCAACCCACGGCGTCATGCTTCCTGCCACCACATTACGGCGAATCGTCACCGGGAGAGGGGAGAAGAGGGGAGAGCGGGGGAGGGAGGGGAGCGAACACACGCAGCCCCCAGCCTGCCAAAACGCGCGGAGACGGGGCCACGTCCCGCTGGCGTCCCCGCGGGACCTGCCCCGTTTGCACAAAGCGCCGCAGTTTGGCCAAGAAGGGAGGGAGACGGCCACGAAATAAATAAATAAAAACAGTCGGGTCTACGTAACGCCCTGTCGAAAGCGGACGCCATATTTTTTTGTGGCTTATGTCGACATAGGGAAACGTAGACATGTTTTTCCTCCTCCTCCTCCTCCTCGGTCTGGCTCCCATTTACCCAAACTTGTAATCAAAACTCTTAAAAAAAAAATCTCCTTCTCTCTCTGTATCCGCTTATTTCCTCCCACCCGCAAAAGAGAGCCTGCACACCCCCTCCCTGTCCGTCCCCCCCTTCCCAGTCACAAACCCAGCCAAGTCCCATTAACAACACATTTTCGGGAGCCGCGGCGACGGCGGCGGTGGGAAAGTTGGGCTGGAGTGGCCGGCGCCCGGCGTGCGGGGCTCGGGGCTGGCGGCGCCGGGCGCGGGGCGGGGGGGCTCCGCGCCGAGGCGAAGTTTCTTACCTGCGCCGGGGCTGGGAACGCGGGGACCCGGGCTGGGAACGCGGAGACGCGGCACGGGCGTTCCAAAATGGAACTCTGCTGGCTCCCCCCACCCACTCCCCACTCCCCAGCGGGCGCCCGGCTCGGGCTCCGTGGGAAAGAGGGGGAAAACCAGCCTGCCGGACAGACAGACAGACAGAAAGAGCCCCCGTACGGAGAACGGTGGCCAAAATTTTAAAAAGAAAAAAAAAAAAAAAGGAAAAAAAGGGGAAAAAAAAATGCCTCGATCAGTGGGGAATCTACGCCAAAACCCACATGATCTGTAACGTCAGCATGCGTATTTGCATACGATACCACCACCCGAGCTGCCACCCGGGCTCGGGTTCCGCAGAAAGTTACAAAGTGAAATTCAGCCCCCTCCAGAGACGCCAGCGAAATGTCATTTTCAGGCGGGAGCTGGGGGGAGGCTGGCCCTAAAGGCGCTGATTACCGGCCAGGGCAGGGGGGGCAATAAATTAACTTAAAAGTCTGAGCCCAGTAACGGACTCGGTGGAATTTCTGCGAGAAGAGGAGGGGGAGGCGCGAGCGAGATCATTGAATATTAAGCACGATCCGGCGCGCTGGCCGCGGCCAAACCCTGTCGGTGCAATACCCATTTTCTTTATGAAAAGTTCAAGGTGTCACTGATGAGCTCAACAAACTGTTGATCCTGAGCACGTGGAGTGGCTAACCGTGGCACTGAGGGGCGCGCTCGCTGGCCCGGCTCCGGCAGCGCCCTGGACCCCGCGACCCTCCGCAGTGCGTGGGGCTGTGCCCGGGTGGGGCCGCCATGCGCCCAGGGCGCTGCCTCCGCCTTAGGACTCAGGAAAATAATAACAATTTAGAATTATTTTAAGCGAGACACATTTTACTCCCGGAATAGTAATGAGAGGGTTTGGAATAGGGAGGGGAAGAAGGAGTCCCCACTTATATAACGACTTGAAGTTAGATCACTTTTGCCGGGGAGATTCCGAGATTTCCGCTCGCGCCAGGTCTGAGGCTGGTTAAAGATCCTCAAACTTTTTTCCTTAAGAGCCAATAAACAAACAGACGCCCCAGGGGCCGACTTAAACTCTTGTCGAGCCCGCGATGGCTCAGACTGGGAGAAATGCACACCCCTGCGGTGCTCGCATGGAAGTCCCTGGGAAGCGAGGCGAGTCACTTTCGGAACTGCGACTCCGGCGTTGCGGGCAGGAGCCGCTCTCTAACCGCGGCCGCCCCCAGGCTCCCCTCGGGCGCCTTAGGGCAAAGGCGGGCCAGGATCTCGCCGCCCTTCGTCTTCGGCCTCGGAACCGTGAACTTGCCTTCCGGGCGCCGCGCGCCTGCATCAGTGTTAGGCTAAAAAGCCCTAAGGGATTGGAGACCCGCAGGACACTTCGGACCCTCATGCTGCAACCTGTCTGCGCCGCGCATTCCCGCCCCGACGGACCTGGTTTCCCCCCAGCGGGCCTGTGGACGCTTCATCAGCTACCGGGTGGGGGTGAGGGGATGCCAGCTGAGGTTTAGTTTTGACCCTCTGAATGCAGCGAGAAAACAAAGGAAGCCTGGGGCTGGGAGACTCTGCGGAGTCCCCGCCCGCCCTGCAGATTAGCAAGCAAGGCGCGTCGGGGCTTCCTGGCTAGCTCTGCTCTGGGGAATTAGAACGAACTCTAGCGGCCGTTTGCGACTCGGCTCTGGGCGCGAGGGCAGCAACAGGTGGCCGTGTGCAGCGGAGTGGCCAGGGGCGAGGACCGGGACTGGGGTGGGGATGTTTGTCCTTGGGGGCTGACTGTGTGGCTAACGCGCTGGATGACCCTTTGGCATTTTCGTTTCCTAGGCTGGGGAGAAGGAAGTAGCTAAAAGATTTTTCTGAGGTCTCCCCTAGGGCTCTCATTTCCTGGACACAACCCCTTGGCTCCTCAGAATTTTTTTTTTATAATAAAAATAAAAATAGCTCATATGCAAAACTTTCTTGCTAGCCTGCACCTGTTTGTTCTGTTATTGCTGATGTAGGGTTTATTTGTTTGTTAACAGCCCATAAAACAAGGGGGTCTGCGTGATGTTCCCAGACCTGAAAGGCGAACTGGCTGGGTTCTTACAGGAGCCTTTTAACTTGATGGCTGTAATCCAGGTCGTGCTGCGTCTTTCTCAAACTCATTCGATACCTACTATCTAAGCACCTAATCTGGTTAGGTTAGCTTCTAAGCAAGGTTGTGCCAGAATAGTAAAAGGAAAAGAAAAAAATGGAAAAAAAAAAACCCCACCAACTTAATTTTTACATTGCTTACCTTGTTATGCCCTTCCAGGTCATTCCACTCGCTGCCCCCCACCCCCTTTAAAATAAGCATAGTTCTCAGTATGTTTCCATGGAAATCACCCAAGCCTTAAGGAAGCTATTCCTATTTTGAGACTGCACCTTCTCTTGGTGATCAATCACTGGGGAGGTTTTTGTTAAGCCAGGTTTCCCTTGCCTCCACCTCACTGCCACTTGCAAGGAGGCTGGGTGGGGCTGGGTGAGAGATTGTATATGGGGTGGGAAGGGCCAGGGTGGAAGGAAGCCAGGTAACTCTCTGGGCCATCTGCTGAGTTCTTGTATCTTCACAGCACTTGAATCTCATGGACACTAGCAGGGGTGAGGGGCTTCTAATATGCGGCAGTGTCTTTAAATTGTTCAAAGCTTAGCATGGATTGAACTGTTACCATACTAAAAAAAATAGCAAGGAGTAAAACAAGGGTGACTTTTGCATTAAGTGCTATGATCACAGTTTGCTTTAGGTGTAGATGTAGACAGAGTAGCAGAACCTTATCTGATAGGATTCAGGAGCTTTGGAATCAATATTGCTCAACACTTAAATGTTCAGCCAGGAGGTAACATATGCCCCTTTCACTTACAACTTACTGGTCAGAACTAATCACAAAGTTACTCATTAGAATCCATGGAAATGTTACGTGCCTGGAAATGGGGAGAATTGGAAAGATTTTGCACTAATATAACACTAATGACTATCATAAATAATATAGGAGTTCACAAGTATTGATCATTCACTATGTGCTGAGCCTTTTACATGTATGATCTCATGGAATCATCGCAAAAAAAATCTATATTTTATCTTTATTTACAGATATGGAAGCTGAATTACTGCACCTTGCTCAACATCACTCAGATTCTAAGTAATAGAGTTGGGATTTAAACTTAATTTTATCTGATTCTAGAACATTTACTCTTAAAACACTCTTCTCAACCATCATTAGATTTAATTGGTCCCCTATTGTTGGGCATTAGGTAGTTTCAATTTTTTACCAGTGGACAGCCTTGTGCCAAACCTTTTCAATCATCCGTGATTACTTACTTAGGATAAATTACTAGACAAAATATTGCTTGGTTGAAATATACACATATTTCAAGAGTAAAAACCCTTTGCAAAAAGTGAAAGCTTCAGGAGGTATAGTAGATAGTCTCCTACAATGGCTTCTGTCAATCCTATCCCTCGCTTTATGAAAAATTCTAAATTACTAAGAGGTGGAGTTTGTGTCCCCTCTCCCTGAATCTAGACTGGTCCTGTGATTGCTTTGGATGCATGGAAGTGATATTCTGAGACATCTGAGCCCAGGCCTTAAGAGACTGTCAGTTTCTGCTTCTTTCCTCTTGAAATCCTGCTGCCATGCCATGAGAAGCCCACGCTTCATGGAGAGGCCACCTGGAGGAAAAACCAAGGTGATGGGGGCAACAGCCCTCTGCTGAGATCCTGGCTGACACCAATCAGATCACACTTTAGCCATCTTGGGCGCTCCAGCCTAATTGATCCTCCAGTTGACTACAGTTCCAGACAACATCACATGGAGCAGAAGATCCATCCAGCATAACCCAGTCAACCCACAGAATCATGAGATTTGGGGTGGTTTCTTACAGAGTGATGGGTAACTGAAATGGTGTTATTATATTATTCATTTATGTTTATTTGCACATGTATCTGAATATTCTGGCTCTACTTTCCATGGAGTTCTGCAGGATGTATAGCATTCTGAAATCACAAAGAAGTCCAGGACAAAGTATAGAGGGGCCTTTTGGTTTATGATGCCTCAGCTGACCGCTCTCTGAATCAAACTCTTTTCTTAATATAAGTCAGTTGTTACAAAACAGCTGGATTCAGCCTGAGGACCCCTCCCCCACCGCACAGGTCCCAGATCCTAAGCAGATGAATACTCTTAAGTAACATTTATCAAGCACAGATGCTCAGCAGGTGCTGGAGTTATGCTCCCGTTTGGTGTTGCCAAAAGCAGAGGCTTCCATTCTTTAGAGATACACACTGTGATGGGAACTCTAAGTGCCCACTGTGTACAAGGCCACCTGGAAGGTGCTTCTCACACTTTGTTTCATTTACTCTTCACAACAACCTTTTGAATAGGTACATTGTCTCCTTCATTTGTAGGAGGAAAATGAGGCTCATAGAAGTTTATGAATTATCCATGGGGAATATACAGCTGATAAGTTAGAAGCAGGACTTAATCCCAAGTTTGATTGACTGCAAATTCTGCCTGCTTCTCATTACACCTGTGACCCGAAAATTAACTCATTTGGAAACCACCTTCGCCATTTTTTGTTACAGAAGCAAATATACTACCTGTGGTATTATTTATTTAACATTTCATTTACATTGATTCCCATTTTAAAAACTTAAATGCATTTATTTGATGATAATAAATTTGTCATAATAGAAAAAAGAAAATCCAATACTGATTACAACAAATGAAAGACAGCAGTGAAAATAATCCCTAGAAACAAATGTCACTATTAAGCTAGCTAGATACTGTTATTTGCAGAAGGTGGAGCCTGATAGGACAGGTGTTAGAAAGATGTTAAAGACGGCCTCAAACTTAGACATTTTCTTGAGCTAATCAAAAGGAGGGGAAGAAAATTGAAAAGTGATAACTTTCTCAACCACTCAGGGCTGTTTCACACTGCATCCCTGCATCATTTAAAACCATCTCATGGCCACACATATTACTGGTGGGACATGTTTCGTATTGCTGTTACCTGGCTACCTCTCGTAGTTTTTCACGTATGAACCAGTTATAATGTGCTGCCTCTGAGAGCATAGGGATTGGTGCTATGGATTGAATGTTTGTGTGCCACCCCCACCCCCTCTAATTTTTATGTTAAAAGGCTAATCCCCAAGGCTATCCTATTGGGGGTGGGGCCTTGGGAGGTGAATAGGTCACAAGGAGGGGACCTTCACAATGGGATTGGTGCATTTGTAAGAGAAGACACCAGAGAGTTTTATTCCTTTCTCCCTTTTCTCCACCAAGTAAGGATGCAGTGAGAAGGCTATCTGTAGGCCAGGAAGAGGGCTCTCCCTGGAACCTGACCATGCTGGCACCCTGATCTTGAACTTCCCAGCCTCCAGAACTATGAGAAATGAATTTTTGTTGTTTAAGCCACCCAGTCTCTGATTATTTGTTATATAGCAGCCTGAATGGACTAAGACAGTTTGAGGAACTTGAAATGCTGTAAACACCAACTAACTCATTTCCCTGGCTCTGGTTGCTACCTCCACTATCCATGCTGTCACCAAAGTACAGATCTTGCTTGGTCACTTCCCTGCTTACAATCTTTTCTTGCTTCTAAACTCTTTAGGATAGCATGTGTCACCTTGCATAAACTCATCCAAACCAGTGTTTCCAGCCCAGTCTCCTGCCTCTTCTAATCTTGTCCTCTGAGATTCAGCATCACTGGGTTACTCGTCCCTCTCTAAAGTTTCCATAGTCTTTCTCATCTTGGCAAATGGTGCACTCTCTATCTGGAATACCTTTCCTCCTCCTCTGTGCTTAAAGACACAGATAAAAATGTCACTTCTTTGGGAAGCCTTCCTGTACTCTTCCAAAGACAGTTATTCCTGCCTCCTCTGAAGTCTTACACAACATTGTACTTTCCTTGACTTAGCTATTATTGCCCTGTAATCTCGTCTCTTCTTTGTATTTGCCATATCCACTTGATCATAAGTCCCTCATGGGCAAGTATTTTACCATAGTCATCCCTGTCCTCATTTCTTGCTTCACATGGTAGACAGAATTCAAAGATGCTCTTCAAGATTCCCAACCCCTGGTTCTCCAATCAACCATGAATCTAGATACTGCTGTGAAAGGATTTTATAGACGTTATTAAAGTTTCAAATCATTTGCCCTTAAATAATAAAGATAATGAAGATTATCTGGATAGGTCTAATCTAATCATATGAGCCCCTCTAAGAATAGACAGTTTTCTCTGGCTGATGGCAGAAGAGAAACTCAGAGACATTCAAAGTGTGAGAGGGATTTTACATGAGGGGGGTTTTCTGTTGCTACGATGGAGTGGCCCTGTAGCAAGGACCTGAGAACCACCTCTAGCAGCTGAGAGCAGACCCTGGCTGACAGTTAACAAGACAGTGGGGACCTCAGTCCTACAACCACAAGGAAATTAATTCTGCTAATAACCAATGAGCTTAGAAGAATACCATGAGACCTAGATGAGAATTGCATCTCTGCTGACACCTTGATTTCAGCTCATTGAGACCCTGAGCAGAGAATCTAGTTGTACCATGTCTTCGATTTCTGACCTCCAGACATTGTGAGATAATGAATTTGTGTTGTTTTATGCTGCTAAGTTTTGGTAATTTTTTCACAGAAATAAAGGACTTATAAAGGATAGAAGCTGAGTACATGTTTGCTGAATGAATAAATGAATGCAAACATGCGTTATTCAGTAGTCATAAGTGACATTTAAGGGGAATGCTTTTCCCTACTCCTCGTTTCCACAAGGAGGGGCTTTCTGTAAGAGCACTGTTGCCTCTCTCTCTCCACCTCTCCTCTCATAGGCACTCCTCCTGAGACCCTGGGTCTGTTTTGTTCTGGGTCTTAGCACGGGTGGGGGCACTCCAAGCAGCGCTATCTTCACCTGTGTGGGCGTGTCAACTTCATTCTGGGTTCTGTATTTGCAGCCCATATGGCTAACAGACTATTAGTCAGCTCGGGCTGCCATAACAAAATGCCACAGGCTGGGGAAACTTAAACAACAGACATTTATTTTGCCACAGTTCTGGAAGTTGGGAAGTCCAAGATCAAGGTGCTGGCAAGATAGGTTTATTATGAGCCATCTTCTCTTGGTTTGTGGGCAGCTGCCATCTCACTCTGTGCTCACATGGCCTCTACTTTCTGTGTGTGGAGAGAGAGTGTGTGAGAGAACTCTCTAGTGTCTCTTCTTATAAGGGCACTGATCTCATCAGGTGGATCCAAAGACCTCATTTTCAAACACCATCACATTGGGGGGTTAAGGCTTCAATATTTGAATTTTGGGGGAACACAAATATCCAATCAGTACCACTCTACCCCATATCCCCCCAAAATTCATGTCCTTCACATATGCAAAAATATATTCATTTTGTTCGAACAGCCCCAAAGATCTTAACTCATTCCAGCGTCAACTCTAAGGTCTAGAGTCTCATGTAAATATCATTTAAATCACACATGAGTGAGAGTGAAAATACTATTCCTCCTGGGGCAAAATTTCTCCCTAGTGGTGAACCGGTGAAACCAGATAAGTTATGTGCTTCCAAAATACAATGGTAGCACAGGCTTAGGATAGACATTCCCATTCCAACAGGGAGAAATCAGAAGGAAGAAAGAGGTGATGGGTTCCAGGCAAGTCTCAACTCTAACACAGCAAATTCCACTAGCTCTTAAGGCTTGAGAATAATCCTTTGTAGTCTGATGCTCTTTCCTCCAGCCCACTGGGATAGCAGCATTTCTCCCACAGTTCTAGGAGGTGGTCCTGCCCCTCAGCTCTGCCAGGCAGCTCTGCTCCTGGTGGAGGCCACGTGGCCCAATGAAACCAAAGCAGTCATCCTGATGATCTCTGATTTGCCTTTGGGGTTATTTTCCCCTCTTCTTGAAGAATAAATAGCACACATTCACAGCTGAATGGCTCTATTGTTCCATCTTGTCAAACCCAAGAAGTCCAAGAGCCTTCCTTCATTTTGTCCTTCTTCATCTCCTTTGGTTCAAACTAGCAGTGTTTCTCTTTATATAATTCTACAAGCTCTTTATTGTGTGATAGTCCAGCCACATTCTCAGTGTTCTCTTCAAAACATGCTTCCTCATTTTGTGCAATATGGATAGGCTGAGAATTTTCCAAATCTTCTAGTTCTGGCTCTTTTTCACTTAGCAATCCTTTCTTTAACTCATCTCTCTCTCTCTCTCTTTTTTCATTTTATAATACTATATACAATTAGGAGGAACCAAGTTGCTACTTCAACACTTTACTTAGGAATGTTCTCAGCCAAATATCCAATTTAATTGCTTGAAAGTTCTACCTTCCAGAAAAAACAACAACACAGTTGAGCCAAGTTTTTGCCACTTTACCACAAGGATCACCTTTCCTCCAGTTTCCAATACCATGTTCTCTCACCTCTTCCATCTGAGACCTCACCAAAATGGCCTTTGCCATTCATACTTCTACCAACAATTAATGATTGCTTATGTTTTCTCTAAGAAGGTGGCAGCTTTCTCTTCAGCTCTCATCTTTTCTTTTTAAGTACTCACCAGAATTGCCCTTCACATTCACATCTCCAGCGTGCACCTCAAATGCTCTTCTACCCTCTGCCCACCACCCAGCTCCAAGGCCACTACCACATGTTTAGGGATTTGTCACAGCAGCACCCCACTCTTAGTGCTAAGTTCTTATTAGGCAACTTGGACTTCCATAACAAAATGCCATAGACTGGGCGGCTTAAACAACAGACATTTATTTTCCTACAGCTTTGGAGGCTGGTAAGTCCAAGATCAAGGTGCTGGCAAGTTAAATTTCATTCTGAGGCCTCTTTTCTTGGCTTTTAGGTGGCTACCATCTCATTGTCTACTCACATGACCTCTTTGTATACCATGGAAAGAGAGAGAGAGAGAGAGAAACAGAGAGAGAAAACTCTCTGGTGTCTCTTCCCATACGGGTGCTAATTCCATTACGAAGGCTGTACTCTCATGACCTCATCTAACCCTGACTACTTCCCAAGGGGCCCATCTCCAAATACCAAAACATTGGGAGATAGGGCTCCAACATATGAATTTTTAGGGGACACAAATATTCAGTTCACAGTCTCCTTTAGCTTGGCTTCTATCAGTAATAAGGTGGATCTATTGGGCCCCATATGTACTTTACATTTTATTTTCCAACATGTTCTAAACTTGGGTAGGGAAAACAGATATTATTTATTGGAAGGTGGAGGAGGGTCTCCCTTGGAGACCCCAGCAGAAGACATGAGCTATATAAGAACTGTACCTATGGCAAGACACACCTTGGAAATATCTACTCCATCCCTTTCCTTGTAAGCCTTGACCTCACCCTTCACTCCATCCCAGTAGGGATGAGAATTTGTGGAGCTTTTGCCTCAACAAAGGCAGGAGACAAAAATTACATTTTTGAACAAATTTCTGGGCTTTTAGTTTTAAAATATGGATACTTAAGGTGATTGAAAGAACTTAGGATGTGGACAATAAATTTTTGAGAGAACATGATGAAGAAGAACGTGATGAAGCCTCTCCCATCATCAGGAAGGATGCCTTTGGCTTGGGGGAAGAGGAGGGGAGTTGGAGGGGAAGTAATGAGAGCTCCTCAGATTCCTGTTCTCTGGATGGCCCCCAAGGATGTGGCAACATCCACTCCCGAGGCCTGAGTTATAGCTGGGTAGAGTTCTGGGGGTGACCCAGAAGAAGAGAAGTAGTTGTTTAGTGTGACAGGAAGAAAAAACCCTACTCCCCATCCCATTGGCTGTTCTGTAAATTAACCTTAGCATCCTTCATCAGGACACAGGGTGTATATTCCCTCTCCTGGAACCTGGATGGTGAGTGCTTTGACCAACAGTGTGGCAGAAATGATTCTATGATACTATGTGATCTCCGAGGCTAGGTTGCAAAAGGCAATGCAGCTTCTACCTTGTCTGCTGGGACACTTGAGTTTGGGAACTTGAACCACAGTGTAAGAAGTCTGATTTCTCAGAGGCTGCCACGCTGTGAGGTCACCTCTGCACACAAGGCGAGGCCCCAAGTTACTGCTCCAGTCACCATCTGAGGTCCCAGTCGATAGCTGGCATTGACCACCAGCAGTTTGTTTCTTTTTATTCCTAAGTAATGTTCTTTGATGTGAGTGTATTACAGTTTGTCTAACCATTTTCATGTTGAAGGACATCTGGGTTATTTCCATTGTAGGACTATTACAAATAAAGATGCAATAAACATTTGTGTACAGGTTTTTGTACAAACGTAAGGCTTCATTTATCTGGGATAAATGCCCAGGAGTGCAATTGCTGGGTCATGTGGGAAGTGCATGTTTAGTTCTGTAAGAAACTGCCAAACTATTTTCCAGAGTGGCTATATCATTTTATTTTTCCACCAGCAATGTATGAGTGATCCAGCTTCTCCGCATCTTGATTGGCACTTAGTATTGTAAATATTTTTTATTTTAGCCTTTTGGATAGGTGTGTAGTGATATATCATTGTAGTTTTAATTTGCATTTCTCTAATAGTTAATAATGTTGAACATCTTTTGATGTGTTTATTTGCCATCTGTGTCTCCCCTAAAGGGAAAAATCATGTCTCCTGCCCATTTTCTGATTGAATTGTTTGTTTTTATACTGTTAAGCTTTGAGAAGGCTTTATATATTCTAGATGCTAGTCCTTTATTGAATATGCGGTTTGCAAATATTTTTTCTCACTCTTTGCAAACATTTTTTCTCACTCTTTGCAAACATTTTTTCTTACTTTGTAACTTTTCCATACTCTTAACATGGTCTTTCATACAGAAAAGTTTTTAATTTTGATGAAGTCTGAATTTTAATTTTTCCTTTTATGGATCATACCTTTGGCGTCACGTCTGAAAACTCTGCCTAGCCCTAGATCCTGAAGATTTCCTCCTATGTCTTATTCTGAAAGTGTTGTAGTTTTTATGTTTTTACCTTTAAGTCTATAATCCATTTTGAGTTAATTTTTGTATTAGACTTAGGTTTAGGTTCTTTTTTTTTTCACCTGTGGCTATCCAATTGCTCCAGACATTTGTTGAGAAAGCTATCTTTATTGAATTGCTTTTGCACCATTGCAAAAAAAAAAAAAAAAAAAAGAATCAGTTGGGGATACAGGTATGGTCTATTCCTGGGTTCTCTGTTCTGTCTCATTCTCTGTTCTATGTATCTGTCCCTATACCAGTACCACACAGTTTGGATTTTCATAACTATATAATAAGCTTGAAATTGGGTAGACTAATTCCTCCCATTTTATTCTTATTTTTCAAAATTATTTTACATATTCTAATGTGTTTGTCTTTTTGTATGACTTTTAGAATACTATCGCCTATGTCTATAAAAATCCTTGCTGGGATTACGATAGGAGCTTTGGTAAACCTCTATATCATTTTGGAGGCAACTGACATGTTTACTCTTTTAAGTCTTCTAGTCCATAAATGCAATGTCTCTCCATTTATTTAGATATTCTTAGATTTCTTTCATTAGCATTGTGTAATTTCCAACATACAAGTCCTGTATATGTTTTGTTATTTTTTACACCTAAGTGTTAATTTTGAGTGACTGTAAAGGATATTGTATAATATTTTAAATTTTGCTATCCGTGTGTTCATTGCTAGTATATAAAAATACAACTGATTTTTGTATGTTTATCTTACATTTTTAACTTTACTGAATTCACTTATTAGTTTTAGGATTTTTTTTTTTGGATAGATTCCTTGGGATTTTCTATATAGGCAATAATGTCATTTGCAAATAGGAGCAGTATTATTTCTTCCTTTCCAATCTATAAACCTTTTATTTCCTTTTCTTGATTTCTTGTACTAGCTAGAAATTCCAGCACTATGTTAAATAAGTGTGATGAGAGGGGGCAGTTTCCTTGTTTCTAATCTTTGGGGCAAAGCCTTCCGCCTTTAATTGTTAAGTATAATATTAGTTATAGGATTTTTATAGATGCTACTGACCAAGTTAAGAAAGTTCTCTTCTATTAATAATACTAGCTTCATAAAATGAGTTGAGAAGCGTTCTTTCCTCTTTTGTTTTCAGGGAGACATTGTACAGAATTGTGTTAATTTTTCTTCAAACATTTGGTAGATTCTCCAGTGAGACCATCTGGGCCTGAAAATTTCTTTTTTTTAGAGTTTTAAAATTATTGATTCAATTTCCTTAATAGTTATAGGGCCATTCAAGTTATCTATTTCATATTGAGTGAGAGATGTGGTGGCTTGTGGTTTTAGAGGAACTGGCCCATTTAGTGTAAGTTATTAAATCCATACATTTAGAATTGTTCATAGTATTCCCTTATAATCCTTTTGATGTTTTCAGGATCTGTGATATTCTCTGTTTCATTCCTGATATTGAAAATCTGTGTCTTTTCTTTTTTTTTTCTTTGTCAGTCTTGTTAGAGGTTTTTCAATTTTATAACTCTTTCTAAATAACTAGCTCCTTGTTTCATTGATTTTTCTCTTTTGGTTTTCTGTTTTATTTTATTAGTTTCTGGTTTTATATTAATATTTCATTCCTTCTTTTTGTTTTGGATTTATTTTGCTCTTCTTTATGTAGGTTCTTGAGATGAGAGCTTAGGTTATTAATTGGAAACTTTTCTTTCTTTTCTAACATATACATCTAATGCTATAAATTTGCCTCTCAGTACTGCTTTAGCTGTGTCCCACAAATTTTGGGATATGTTATACTGTAATCTTTATTCAGTTCGATGTAATTTTTAAAATTTCCTTTGAAACTTTCTCTTTGATCCATGGGTTATCTAGAGGTGTGTTTAGTTTTCAAGTATTTAGATATTATTCTATTATCTTACTGTAATTGATTTCTACTTTCACTCCATTGTAGTTGGAAAACACACTGTCTAATTTCCATTATTTTAAATTTTTTTAAAGTTTGTTTTATAGTCCAGTGTCTTAGTGCATTTGTGTTGCTATCAAGGAATACCTAAGGTTGGGTCATTTATAAAGAAAAATGGTTTATTTGTTTCATGATTCTGTAGGCTGTACCAGAATCATGGAGCAGGCATCTGCATCTGGTAAGGGCCTAAATCTGCCATCAGTCATGGGGGAAGGAGAAGGGGAAGCGACATGTGCAGAGATCACATGATAAGCAAGAAAGCAAGAGTGAGATGCCAGGCTCTTTAACAATACACATTTTGGGGAACTAACAGAGAATGCACTCACCTTCCTCCCCCACAAGGGAAGGATTAATCTATTCATGAGGGAACCACTCCCATGACCAAAATACTTCCCATTAGGTCCCCACTTCCAACATGGGGATCAAATTTCAAGAGATTTGGAGGGGTCAAGAGACTTGGAGGGGTCAAATCAAACTATAGCATTCTACCCCCAGCCCCCAAAATCTCACGTCCCACTCAGATACAAAATATAATCATCCCTTCCCAATAGTCCCCCAAAGTCCTAACTTATTCCAGCACCAAGTTAAAAGTCCAAAATCATAGGTCTCATCTGAGATTCAAGGCAAGTTCCTTATAGCTGTGAACCTGTAAATTCAAAAACAAGTTACTTGCTTCCAAGATATAGTGGTATAATAGACATTGAGTAAACATTCCCATTCCAAAAGGGAGAAATCAGCCAAAACAAAGGGGTAATAGGTCCCATGCAAGTCCAAAACCCAGCAAGACAGACATTAAATCTTAAATCTCCAAATAATCTCCTTTGACTTCAGGTCTCATGTAGTGGGCACACTAGTACAAAGAGTGGGCTCCCAAGGCCTTGGCAAGCCCCATCTCCATGGCTTTGCTGAAATCAGCCCGCAGCTGCTCTCATGGTTTAAAGTCTGGTTCTTGTGGCTTTTCCAGGCTCAGGTTGCATGTTGCTGGTGACTCTACCATCCTGGGGCCCGGAGGGCTATGGCTCTGTTTCCGTGACTCCACTAGGCACTGATCTGCTAGAGGCTCTACCCCTGTGGCAAGCCTGCATTTCCAGGCTTTTTGCCCAGGCTTTCCAATACATCCTCTGACATCTTGGTGGAAGCTGCCAAGCCTCCACCACTCTTGCATTCTGGGTCTCTGCAGACTAACTCCAGGTGAAAGCTGCCAAGGCTTATAGCTTGTGTCTTTTAGAGTGGCAGCTGGAGCACATCTGGGGCCATTTGATCCATGTCTGAAGCCAGAGCAGCCAGGATGCATGGAGCAGGATCCTGAGGTGGTGCGGAGCATTGGTACACTGGATTTGTACCCTCAAACTCTTCTGTCTTCCTAGGCCTCTGTTTTGGGAAGGGAAGCCTTAAAGATTTCTGAAATGCCTTCAGGACCTTTTCCCATTGTCTTGACTTTTAGCATCTGACTCTTCATTTATCCATGCTAATCCTCTAGCAAGTGGTTTCTTTGCAGCATCCTTGGATTCCTCTCCTGAAAACACTCTTTCCTTTTCTACCACATGGCCAGGCTGCAAATTTTCTAAATTTTTACACTCTGCTTCCCTTTAATTATAAATTCCAACTTTAGATCATTCCTTTGCTGCTACATCTGATGATAAGCTGTTAAAAGCAGCCATGCCACTTCTTGAATGCTTTGCTGCTTAGAAATTTCTTCTACCAGATGCCCTAAGTAATTACTCTAAAGTTTGTCATTCTACAAAGCCTGAGGGCATGAACACAATGGAAACAAATTCTTTGCTGCAGCAGCTTAACAACGGTAACCTTTGCCAATAAGGTCTTCATTTCCATCTGAGACCTCGTCAGCATGGCCTTTACTGTCCATATTTCTATCAGCATTTTGGTCAGAGTAATCTTTTAGTCCTATCTTCTTTCTTCTTTCTTTCTGGGACTCTAATGATACACATATTAGATCTTTTGTTTTGGTCCCATAGGTCCTTGAGGCTCTGCTTATGATTATTATTTTCAATTTGTAGTCTCTCTTATTCAGATTGTTCTATCTGTAAATTCATTGATTCTTTCCTCTGCTCCTCCATCGTGCTGTTGAGTTCATCCACTGAGCCTTTTATTTTGGTTATTGTGTTTTTTAAGTCTTAGATTTCCATTGGGAAATTTATATTTTCTAGATCTTTGTTGAGACTTTCTATTTCTTTCCTGAGGCTTTCTATTTTTTTATTTGTTCGAAGCACACGCATGTTTGTTCTTTGAAGCGTTTTTATCATGGGTGCTCTAAAATCGCTGTCAGATAATTCTAACATAATCCTGTCACCTTTGTATTGTCATCTATTAATTATCTTTTTTTATGCAGCTTGAGATCTTCTTGGTACTTGATATGACAAGTGATTTTTGATCGAAACATGGACATTTTCACATTATGTTATAAGGCTCCGAATCTTATTTAAACCTTCTGTTGTAGCTGGCTTTCCCTAACACCACTCTGGCAGGAGAAAGAAGAGTGGCATGCTTTGTTACTACCAGATAGGGATAGAAGTCTAGGTTCTCCACTCGGCCTCTGTTGGTACCTGAGGGGAGAATGACCATTACTGTTGGGCAGGGGTAAGTGTTCTGGGTGCCCCTGTGGTTTTCACTGACACCGGAATTCGGATGGCCTTGTTACTGATGAGCTATGTCGAAACTCTTGACTCTCTACTAGGTCTTCTCTGACACCACTGTAGTGGGGGCGAGGAGGGACACCTCATTACAGCTTGGTGAAGGTAGAAGTCCAGGCTCCCCACGTGGTGGTCTCCATTGGAACCAAGGGTGATGAAAGTCCTGGCTCCTCTCTTGGCCTTTTCTGACACCACCCTTGTTACATCCCCACAAAGGTGGAAGTCTCAGTTCCTCATTCAGCCTTTGCTGGCAGGGGTGGGAGCTGGACCACAGTTGTTTTCTGTGGTGTTTGGCTGGAGTAGACTGGTCATTATCTAAAAATTTTCTGTCTTTCTAGGCTGCTTCTTTATTGGTCTGTTCGCTGGAGAGAGCAGGGTTTGGTTGAGTTTTGCTGGGGCTTTTTTGTTTGCACCTGTTAGTGTTTGCAGGTTGTTGGCTTCTTCAACTCCAAGTCAGGCAAAAGAAAAGCCAGGAAAATCACTGCCGAGTCACTGTTCCTCAGGACCTGTGGTTCCTAGCTGGTCTGCCTTCTTCTTCCCACATCTCACAGTTTCAGTGTTTGTTTTGCATATAATATCCAGGATTTTTTAGTTGTATCTAGAAGGAAGAAGCTCTAAATGATGGTATTTTAAAGCCATTTCTCTAGGATTATCATGAGTACTTTGAGCCTATGTGATAGTATAAACACTTATGGTGGTGATTATACTACTGTTGCCTTATAAAGCGTGCTCAGTTGCTCTTACAAGAGGAACTGGGCCCTCTCGGGACATCCTGACTGCAAGGCCTGCTTTTGGCATACCCTGGATCTTTAAAGGGTCACAATTCATTTCCCTTTTAGAGAAATAATGGAAATATTTCATTTAGCACTGACACAGGGTTTTCAGGCTTGTCTGCCAGGCTTGAATCCCCCTTCTTTCATGAAAGTTTGAAGATTCAAGTATGATATGTATGAAAAGAGCCCTGAAGACGCAGCCCACAGACGTGGCCTGCTGTGTGTCCTTGAGCAATCCATTTCAACTTTCCGGGCCTCAGTTTCTCCACTTCAAACTCAGGAAAGATGGGGACGGACCAAATCTGGGTTTCCAAACCTTTTGACCATTTATACAGCACCAGCAGCTTGAGTTTGCTATGGTGGGACCACCTGCTTTTCTATTTACCGAATACTTGTCTCCAAACTGACTCACTTTAAAGAGGAAACTGCATGTTGCTGTGGGATGTGTGCCCCTTGGCAGGAGGGTGGCCGTGCTGGCTTGGCGCAGCCAGGACCAGCGTTTAGTCATGGGGTCCTCTGAGGTCTCCATCCCAGCATGGAAGAAATGGTCACTGGGGCCTGTAAATTCAGTGTGCCATCTATACCCTAACTCAGATTCTGAGACAACACGTCCTCCTGCAAGCAGGCTAGTTACTAAGATTCTCCAAACACAGACGCTGTGCGCTCCACGACGTCTGGTGGTAGTTCACCCTCCCTGGACTCTAGACAGGAAACCTGTTGTTGGTTCATTTGAAAATTTCCAACCACGCCCCTCCTCCCTCCCTGCAGTTCTGAGGCACTCAATTAAAAAAAAAAAAATCTTCCTTACTCCCAAACATTTTGGAGCAAACATTTAGCATCATCCTGTTCCTTTTAACACACCTTCTGCTCTTCCTCCTTGTGACAAAATGTTGCTTGCCAACACAGTTACTCCTGAAATGAAAGAGGAATAAAATTTATCTCCTTGGGAGCACTTGCAAGGAGAGTTTCATGACACCCCCCCCCCCCCTTGTGTTCACTGGAGAGTACCTGGGGACTCAGCAGGACTGGGGATTAGCTACACAGCACTGGAAACCAGCCAGCCTCTCTCCGATCCTGTCCTGGGATGTGAGTCTGAGGAGATGCCTGGGTGGGTATCTCCTTGATTGGCAGGCCAGATTTCCAGGGGACCCAGGGGGCTCCCTGGAGGGCTGGGAAGGCAGTTAGAACATCTCAGCTAGGGCCAAATGTAGGACTCTTGTTTCTTCTTTCAACTCATCCACTACCTGCATAGAATGCACAATTCCATTGTTTTGAAATGTACTAACCTTATGAGAGCAGCATCCCTGCCTTTTCTGTTCACTATTGCATCCTTAAACATTTAGAATTGTGTCTGCCTCTGGCATATAGTAGATGCTCAATAATATTTGTTGAATGAGTAAATTCCATAGTTGTCTTCACTGAACTCCAAGTTCTATTAGGCAGGGACCATTTCTGTCTTATTGGATCTCCAAGGCTTAATACAGTACCAGGCATATAGTATATGATCAATAAATATCTACTGAACTGAGCTGCTCCTTTCCTTAGGGGAGTCGCTGTGGCCTTGAGTTAGGAGCAGGGCTTTAGTGTCAGACAGTTCTGAGTGCGAATACTGACTCAGCCATTTCTCTCTATGGATCTTGTGGCAAGTACTGTCAACTCTTTGACTCTGTTTCCTATGTGAAAGGTAGGGCTAATAATACCTACTAACTTACTTCAACTCACAGGGTTACTGGGATGATTAAACTGAAGGTGCAGAGCACATAATAAATGATAGTTATAATTACTGCTGTTATTGATGTTTTGTCTAACTTCTGTTTCCCACACAGATAATCATGCTCACACTACTTGCTTGGTTTTTAAGGAGAAAAGGTGACCTGGTAATATGCTAGGGAGAGCTGGACAGGGCCTGAGCTTTGCATCTAGGCTGGTGGGTCCTGGTCTAGAGCCCACAGGGTGATCTGGGTGCTTTGAGAGTTACTTGCAGGTTGAAAAAGAGATCCTAATTGTCCTTGTTGAGACTGCATTGTGTGTGGGGGGCAGGGTGGGTAGTACATGCTGGTGAGCAAGGATGAAGGCCACACAAGACTAAGAAAACAATGAATCAGGCTGGGCACAGTGGTGGCTCACGCCTGTAATCCTAGCACTCTAGGAGGATCCCTTGCTGCCAGGAGGTCAAGACCAGCTTGAGCAAGATCGAGACCCCATCTCTACAAAAAATAGAAAAATTAGCCGGGTGTGGTGGTGTGCATGTGTAGTCCTAGCTACTTGGGAGGCTGAGGCAGAAAGAGTGCTTGAGCCCAGGAATTTGAGGTTGCAGTGAGCTATGATGATGCCGCTGCACCTGGGAGATGGAGCAACAGAGCAAGACCCTGTCCCCACCCCACCCCCAAAAAAAACCAAAACCCAAAAAACAACAATGAATGGGTCATTACATAATCAAGGTTGTCTGGTAGGCAAAACAGTTTGATGCCTGGGTTTTGTGAGGGGACATAACAAAAGAGGCCTCAACTGTTGTTACTTAATGACCCTGGTCTTGACTTCTCCCTGAGGGCTGGAGAGAGAGACAGTGCAGCACAGTGGTTAGGTTCAGGAGCTCTCACCCCATCCCCCGGAGGGGAATCCTGACTCTCCACTAGTGGTGCTGCCTTGAGCAAATTACGTACCTCTTTGTCTTCATCTGTAAAGCAGAAACCATGGCAGTCATTACCGCATCATGTTGATACGAAGTAATTCATATAAAGAGCTCAAAGCAGCACCTGGTGCACAGTAGATGCCTAATGCATGTTACCTACCATTTTTGGATCATCCTGGTTGTTTTACCTTTTTTGCAGGTGTTCTTCTCCAGTCAACTTCCTGGCTTCCCTCTCAACTCCCACCGTGCTTTCCTGGCTTGGGCCAGCTGTGGGGCACAGATGCGGACCCGGCGGCCCTGGCCTGGGGCTTGACATGACAGTGCAGGGAGCATGACCTCAGCCCAGGAATGCCTCCCAGTGACCACGGCCTTCTATTTATACACTCTAGCACCGGGCTGGCTCAGAGAATGCCAGCATTACATATCTGCGGCACCGTCAGCTTGTCTGTCACCCGGAGTCTGAAATCGTCCTCTGCTATTATCATAAAGGGTTCCAGAATGATAGAATGTTAGAGCTGATGTCAAAATCACAAAAGCCTCTTACATCTTATGGATAGCAGCTGTCACAAGCACGTCCAATGTAGGAAATATTGGAAAGGTCCAACATTTGTAAGCTCTTCCTAGTTCTCAAAAACCCTTCTACAGACTCTCCCCCAGCTCTCTATTCTCTCCGTTTTTACTGCGGTCACTTGCTCAGTCTCCACAAAAGCCTCCTAACTGGTCTTCTTCCTTGTGTCTCTCTAATGTGTTCTCTAGAGCAGGGGTTGGCAAACTTTTTCTGAAAAGCACCAGGTGGTAAACACTTTAGGCCTTGCAGGCCACAGGATCTCTGTTTCGACTGTTGAATTCTGCCGGGGTAGCGAGAAAACAGCCATAGATGGATACAGCAGTGAATGGAGGTGGCTGCGTCTCAATACAACTTTATTTATGGGTGCCGAAATGTGATTTTCATAACATTTTCATGTCATAAAACGTGACTTTTTGATTTTAAAACCAATTTTAAAATGTTAAAATCATTCTCAGCTTGTAGACAGTAGGAAAATACGAGGAGAGCTGCATGTGGTCTGGAGACCATACTTGCCACTCTTGTGCTGCAGTGATTTTTCAGAAAGACAGTACAGTTACTATATGGCTGCTGCTGCTATCGTCTTTTGAGTACATGAGAGGTGCCAGGCACTGAGCTCAGAGATCCTCCTGGGATGCACTTAGACTGCAGGGCATCTTGATCAGAGGGACTATTTGCCTCTTTATTGATAAGAAACTGGAAGTCCCCAGCTGGGAAGTGGCAGAGTCAGGATTGGAAGCCGGGCTGCCTGGTACCTGCTGTACTCCACTGCCTTGGGTGCACCTGGAAGTTACTCCAAGGTCCTTACCATGGGCCCCGGAGGGTCAGGCGGTTTGGGAGACCCCCTATAGCTCCCGATCTTCCCCTGCTCATGGCTTCCCAGCCATTTTGGTTCCTTGCACTCTTCAGGTTTCTTTCTTTCTCAGGACTGTCACATCATTTGCCTGGAATGCTCCTCCCTTCTCTCTTTGCCAGGTGAATGCCTGTTTGATCCTCTGGGTCAGAGCTTAAGTGTCACCATCTCAGACAGGCCTTCTGCAACCTTGATTTGAAAGGAGCCGCACAGCACTCTCTCCCACAGAGCTGCTTCTCCCTGCTGCAGCACTTCCGGCAACACGTGACTGCAGAGCTGCGTACTGACGTGTTGCACGTCCAGCTTCCCCCCTCCACGGTGATCCAACACGCCTGATAGGGGAGCGTGTCTACCGGACTCACCTTGTCTACACAGAGTACTGAGTCCAGGGTCCGGCCGGAGAAAGTGCTCGACAAACATCTGGAGAATGAATAAACAGGTACATTTCGTCTCTCAGTCCCCTCAGCAGCCCTCATAGTTATCACTATGAGCACCCCACCCCCCTTTAATTAAGGCAACCTGGACTCAGAAACATCAAATAGGTTTTCCAAGGTGTCCAGAACAATATATTCAAGGTCCTGATGCTATTTCTAGTACCTTTATTAATGTACCGTGAACATTCCCTTATGGTTATTTTTGTGTGTGTGTACACATTTATTTTGGTATAGGTGCCCAAATTCAAAAGCTACATAAGGGGATAGAGCAAAAACTCCCCATTCCACTTTTGTTTCCCAGCCACCCCGGTCTCTTTCTGAAAGCAACCAATGGTGCCGGTTTCTTATATTTCCTTTTAGAAGTCATCTATGCATACACAAGAAAACATGTATTCACTCTCCTTCTCTTCATATCTGACCCAAATGGCAGCATCACGTGCATGCTGCTCTTACTCTCTTGCTTAGCTATCTATGTTGTATAGGTCCGTATCCCACACAACCCTCCCTCCCATGGCCCTACAGATAGAGCTTTTTTATTTTACTCTTTTGTGGCCACAGAGTATTACATTCTATGCATATTCCACAATTTATGAAATCATTCCCCAGCAACAGACGTTTGGGTTACTTCCAAATTTTTTGCCGTTACAAACCATGAGTAGCTTTGTACATATGTCAATTCACACACAGGCAAGTACATCTGAAAGATAAAATTCTAGAAGTGGAACTGCTGGGATTAAGGGACATGTTTTTAAAAGTCTGTCTTATTATAAATCATGTTTTATTTATTTTTTTATTTTATTTTATTTATTTTTTTTTATTTCAGCTCATCATGGGGGTACATAAGTTCAGGTCATATACATTGTCCATGTCCCGCCCATCCCCCCGAGTAAGAGTCCCAAGCGCATCCATTCTCATTCTCCAGACAGTGCGCCTGGCACTCATCATGTGGTCATACCTCCATCCCCTCCACCCCCCACCTCCCCGGGTCTGCACCTTCAAGCATGACCATTCCCCAGAGGGTGTGAAACGCACTCATCATGTAGGCATGCACCCATCCCCTCCCCCCACCCCCCATCCCAGTCTGATATCCAATTGGTATCCTTCCCTAATGTACATTTAGGTGATGATCAGGGAAACCAGTTTTCTGGTGAGTACATGTGATGCTTGTTTTTCCATTCTTTGGATACTTCACTTAATATAATGGGTTCCAGCTCTCTCCAGGAGAACCAAAGAGATGTCGTATCATCGTTATTTCTTATAGCTGAGTAGTACTCCATGGTATACATATACCGCAGTTTACTAATCCATTCGTGGATTGATGGGCACTTGGGTTGTTTCCACATCTTTGCAATTGTGAATTGTGCTGCTATAAACATTCGGGTACAGGTGTCTTTGTTAAAGAATGACTTTTGTTCTTCTGGGTATATGCCCAATAATGGAATTGCTGGGTCAAATGGTAGGTCTACTTGAATCTGTTTAAGGTATCTCCATATTGCTTTCCATAGGGGTTGCACTAGTTTGCATTCCCACCAGCAGTGTATGAGTGTTCCTGTCTCTCCGCATCCACGCCAACATGTGTTGTTTTGGGATTTTTTGATAAAGGCCATTCTCACCAGAGTTAAGTGGTATCTCATTGTGGTTTTGATTTGCATTTCCCTGATGATTAGGGATGTTGAGCATTTTTTCATACGTTTTTTGGCCATTCTTATGTCTTCTTTTGAAAAAGTTCTATTCATGTCATTTGCCCATTTTTTGATAGGATTGTTTGATTTTTTCTTGCTGATTTTCCTGAGTTCTAAATAGATTCTTGTTATCAGTCTTTTATCTGATGTGTAGTATGCGAAAATTTTTTCCCATTCTGTAGGCTGTCTGTTTATTTTCATGACTGTTTCTTTGGCTGTGCAGAAGCTTTTTAATTTAATCAGGTCCCATTCGTTTATTTTTGTTGTTGCTGCGATTGCCTTAGGGGTTTTCTTCATAAATTCTTTGCCTAGACCAATGTCTGTAAGAGTCTTTCCTACATTTTCTTCTAGGATTCTAATCATTTCCCATTTAAGGTTTAAATCTGTTATCCACCGTGATTTGATTTTTGTGAGAGGTGAAATCTGTGGGTCCTGTTTCAGTCTTCTACATGTGGCTATCCAGTTTTCCCAGCACCATTTATTGAATAGGGACTCTTGTCCCCAGAGTATGTTTTTGTCTATTTTGTCAAAGATTAGATGGTTATATGAGGATGGTTTTATATTTGGGTTTTCTGTTCTGTTCCACTGGTCTGTGTCCCTGCCCTTGTGCCAATACCAAGCAGTTTTAAGAACCACAGCTTTGTAGTATAGTTTGAAGTCTGGCAAATCAATACCTCCCATTTTGTTTTTATTGCTTAAGATTGCTTTTGCTATACGGGGTCTTCTCTGATTCCATACAAAGTGTATAATTATTTTTTCTAAATCTGTGAAAAATGATGTTGGTAATTTAATAGGAATTGCATTGAATCTATAGATTACTTTGGGTAGTATAGACATTTTAACAATGTTAATTCTTCCAATCCATGAGCATAGTATGGATTTCCACTTATTTACGTGTTTTGCAATTTCCTTCCTTAGCGATAAATCATGTTTTAGAACCTGGTACTGACACACCATTTCTAAGATTCATAGTGACCAAGAAAGTGGGACTGTGGTAATGCCAGTCTAGAGAAAAGCTAGTGGTGGAGAGTCCCTTCCTAGGCCATCTGAGAATTGGCCAAATGCATTTTTGCCCCAGTAGCTTTTCCTCCATTTGTCCTTTTCAGTCTTCACGCTCCTGTGGATTAAGTCTTTGCAAGGCAGACAGCATCATATGGTATAATCTGCCTGGGCGCCAAAAGCAAAGACATCTCAGATCATGTACCAGTTCTGCAAATTCACAAGCTGTGTGACCAAGGAAAAGTTACTTAACCTTTCTGAGCCTCAGTATGTTCACCCGTAAAATGAGACCGATAATTCCACTCAACTCATAGGGCAATTGTGAGGATTAAATAGACTGATCTGTGGGTCATAGTAAGCATACAATGTATATTAGCTGTTGTTATTATTAACTTTGAGGCCACGGAATGCCAAATGGCAAATGTTGACTGGACGCAGAAGGGTACAAGCAGTGGTCTGGGAGTGTGACATGGGTCTGGGAGGGAGGAGGAGATCTGGCACGGCAACCGGGGTCCCAGCAGACTAGGGATCAGTTTAAGGCCACAGGATGCCAGGGCAGGGGGTGAGAAGGTGACGCAATAACTCCAGAGATAACCTTTGTCTGTTTCCCGGTGTAGCCAGGGCCAGCTGGGTTAATAGTTAAGTGAGCGGCACCTGCAATGGCGTGGAGGCCTTCCTGTGCTCTTGGACTAAAAGTAGCCGATGACAAACACCCTGTCAGAGAGAAGCTTCTCAGGTTGTCTCTGCCGGCAGAGTTGTGTTGCGTGTGGTCAGGAGCTGCCCTTCTGCTGTGGAGAAGCTCTTTGGCACCCCCTAGGAACCAGTCTTTGCCACCGTTACTGCCACCACCACGCTCCTCCATAGGAGCTGCGGGTGTATGAAGTGCTAGGTGCCGTGCTGAGAAATTGACATGCATTTTCTCTTCCCAACAATGCCGTGAGCGAGATATTATCTTGCAGGTCACACAAATGGTAAGTGTTAGAACTAGGATTGGAACCGGGGCTCTGTGTAACTCCACATCCATATCTTGGCACACTACACCATGATGGATGTTACCGTCCGCACCGTCACCGCTGTCCTCTCCGTCATCCTCACCAACATCCCTGTCATCGCCGCTGCCACCACCATCACTAGCTGCTCTATCATCACCGTTATCATGATCATCCTTTTCATCAATTTCACAAAAACCAAATTCACATACTGTATGTCCTAACATTCACCACATGATAGATATGGTTCCATCATCTCCATTTTGTAGATGGATTCAATGAGTGACTACACACAAGTGCTTAGAGCAGTAACTGGCACGTACTAAGCTCTCAATGAGTCTTTGTAATCATTATTGTTATTATTAATGACCCAGCACCACCCAGTTCTACCTGTGCAGTCACTGGGGCCCCAAGCTGGGTCAGAGCTCCTCTCTGGGGCTCCAGGGCAAGGAGGAATGTGATCCCTGAATGTCTCCCTGTTGCCCTCTGGAATGTGACCCACGTGGCCTCTGGCTCCTGGGCTGCTGCTGAAGGGCACAGGACTTGGCCCCAATGACACTGCACCCCTGGGACTAATGTGTGGGGTGAGCAGCCTCCTGCCTGCATAAGAAGCCTTTGCACAGGGCCCTAAGATGAGGCTATGAAAGTGAAACCCCATAAAGCCCAGCTCCTAGCTGCCCTCTTGGCAGGTTTTCTCCTAGTGGGCTCCCTTTTGGGCTATTGCTGTTGTACCTGCGGTGCCCCGTTCTCCTTCCTGGAGCACACGGCTTTGCCCACCTGGGGCTCCTCTTCTCTCCTCAGTTCCTTTCTCCAATGCTATTCCGCCCCCCTTTGGGTCATCTACTTTACTTACCTCATCCCCGCTCTTCCAGGAGTTTTCACAAATGAGACCCTAGGCTTGTATTTCAGTGACACTTTAGCTTCGTTCATTCGAAGTCCAGATCTTTCAGAACTTGCTAGATACCTGACTGGAAAAGCCGGCAAAGTTTGGTCTGGAGTATTGTGACTGTAACTTTCCCAATATCACACTCCGCAAAAGAAGTGTGTGTGTGGGAGGGTGGGGAGGCCAGGAAAGCCCTGGGTCTGGCTGGACTTAGATTCCCTCCGTTAACACTCACCCCTTTATGGGAGTGCCCCCAATCCCGGAATTTGTGGGTTGCTGCCTGTTGGCTCAGACAGGCAGTGAGCCTCACTGCCAAAGCCAGCGACTCTTCTCATACAAAGTCAAGTCGAGACAGGCGTGAGCCCCCAACTCTGGGTTTCTCAGATTCCCAAAGAAGTCATTGTAAAGACACACTCAAAAGGTAGACTTGAAAAACAAGGTGTTTGTGTGGGGGCGTGGGGTGGGAGGGGCACATGCTCATTACCTGGCTGCATGCTGTTGTGCACACGTGTGTGCGTCACCCGGAGTGACCACATGTATGGGACGTTTTGGGTAGGCCAAGCTCTACGGCAGGGTGGGCCTCAGTTTCCTCACCGATCCATATGGCTGTGGTGAGTATCCAATTAGATAAATGCTTATTAGGTGCTTAGTGTATACAGTGTAAATGTGAATGAATCATAGCTGCTAGTTTCTAAGTGCATCTTGTTAGGCCTCGAATTGTTCTCAGTCCCTCCCTTTCTTCTGCAACTGTGCCTGAGGAGGGTGGATGGCAGGGCTCTGACCTGCTAACTTTGCCTCACCGCTCCACTGGTCTAACCCCAAGACATCTCAATCTGCCCGCCAGAGTCCCGTGAGCAGAGGACAAAATCCTTGGTGCTATTTGCCAAGCCTCCTAGTCAAGATGTCAGCCACACCTCTGCTGCTTCCCTCCACCTTCTTGGTTTCAGCATTTCTGATCTAATAACTTGGCCCGGTGACCTCAGATTTTGCTGTGAGAGTGGGTTTTGCAGGCTTTTCCCCAGCTGAGCCCTTGCTGGAGATGTTCTCTGGCCAGGAAATTTCTTTCTTCTCTTCTCTAATGCAAGGCAGGTACCGTTTACCTAAAGGATGTGAGATAGAGACTTGGTAGTTGGGTTTCCTGGTTCTATTCTGTATTCGATAGTTGCTGAGGACACTGGCCATCCCATGAGGGTCTCAGTGTAGCGTACAGTGCCTGATGTTCCTGTCTGCGGAGTTGTGGGGTCTGTGCTGGGTCCGTGGAACCAGAGTGAGCTCTCTGAGAGAGGAGCTAGCACGTGGCTGCTGGTGTGAGTGGCAGGATTCTCCTCTTCCTCACTGACAGCTCCAGGGAAGAAAGAGGACACTGGAAGACGCTGAGAGACTCCCTGCTCCCCTGACACGAGGGGTGGATAGAGCACAGGGAAGGCTCAGAGGCCGTTCTCTGAGGGGGCCATTTCCTGCTCTACCCACCGTAGCAGCAGGATCATGACTGTAGCTGTCGGTTGGCTCTACCTGGCGTTGGCGGCCCTGTGACTCCCTGTCCTTGCCTATCTCATCCCGTGAGAGGCAGCATAGCATACTGGGATGACACAGGTTTGGATCTCAGTGACCTGGGCTTGAATTCTGGCCCTGCCCCTTATTATCCGTATGACACTGGGCAAGTTACTTAACTTCTCTGAATCTCAGTTTTCTCATATGCAAAATGGGGATAATAATATTCACTTCATAAATTGTGGGAAGATTGAAGTGAAATGACATGTGAATGGTGTAGACGCATGACATTCAATAAATGAAGGTGGTTATTAAAGATACCTGATGAGATACTTTTAACCTGTGATATGAAAAAGAAAATAAACCGAGTGGTTGAGAATGATAAAAGTCACAATATGGAATAAACTAAAAGCAGTTTGCCAAACCGTGTATTTATAGCTACACCATGATGTGGGTCTGGGGTTAAGTATTAATTCTCTCCTTTCCTGAGCATTGATGAAACTCAGAGATGGGAGATGTCCTGGTTCTCCTTTCTAATCTCCTTTGCTGTTTTTGAGCTGGTTCTGGGGCATCCACGGATCCATTTCCACATGTTACATCTGTCCCTGCTGATTCATGCCAGAACGGTTTCTTTCTTGCATCAGAGCTAATAAAAGAGTTACAGAGAATTCTTGGCCTCCCTGTCTCTAAATTCCAAACTTCAAAGAACAAGGTCTTCCCCAACATCACGTCGATAGCAACAGTAATCTATGTTCCTATGAGCAACTGTGCAGACCCAAGCACGTGCAGGCTGCACAAGTCACCCCAGTTCTTCAGAGTTCCTGCTCCAGTGCTCAGTGGATGCTACTGGAGCTCTTTTTTCTTTTATACAAGAACATTTTAATATTGAAATATTAATAATTATAGATGCATAGGAAGTTGTAAAGACAGTACAGAGAGGACTCATGTTTCCAATAAGTACATCTTACCTACCTATGGTACAACACTGAAACCAGGAAAATGGCATTGGTATAATATGTGTGCATTGTTCTATGTGATTTATCTCATGTACAGATTTGTGTCATCGCCACCACAATCGAGATATTGAACTATTCCATCACCACACTGATCTCCCTCTTGCAACCACTTAATAGTCACATCCACCCCCCACCCCCCACCATTCCTAACCCTTGGCAACCATTAGTCTGTTTACCAAACTGGGATACTTTGGGAGTGGACCCCAGTTATTATGCTGGGGCAACAGGAGTAAGTGGGAATGTCTGGTCTCCTAATTTAGTGTTTTATTTCTGAGCTTCCTTTGTGCTGCTGTGTAGTATGTGCCCCAGCATCTAATCGTTCTATACTCCCTCCTGCTTGCACTAGGTGGAGCAGCTTCTGCTCCCATGGAGCTATGTGGAATGCAGGTTTAAGGGCTATTCCTTGTTTTGCATCTACCCCAGCCCACTGCACTCTGCCCTCCACTCCCTTCGCACCACGAAATTGCAATCACCCAAGTCACCACTGACTCTTCATTGCTTGTCCTGCCCTTGAAAGATTGGAGCCTTCCAGAATCTTAGTGCAAGCTCTCCTCTCACCCTGCACACTCTGCTGGGTCATCTCATCCACTTATGACTTTAATAATTAGGGTGCTGATATCCATGTTGATTTTTCAGATTATTATTCCCCCCACTGACCTGCCTGGCCTCCTATGAGGGGGCTTAACATTTCCAAATTTCACAGAGGCATTTCTTCTGTCCTCTATACATTCTAAAACCTAGTTTAAAATTGTTTTTTCCCCCCGTTTTCCCCGTTAGCTGATCTCCCCTGCCTTACTCCAAATGAAGCATGGATCTTGTCTATATTTTCTATATGTAAGAAGGTTAGTGCACCAGTAATCATCTGTTGAATAATCCTACTGACTTGTTTTAACTTTTTAGCATGATCAGAAAATACTCTTTGATTTGCCTTTTGCATTTTAATTGATGCTATACACAAACAGGTGCACTGTGTTTTTTTCCTGGAGAAGATGTTCCCTATCACTCTCAAGGTGACTGCTTCCTACTTGTCCTTTTCCTGCTTGTTCTTCTTCTAGGTTTCCTTTCTTGCCTTATTCTTGTTTTATTGGCTGGTATTTTGCTGTGGATTTCAAAGAGGGGTGCCTGAGACAGCAAGTGGCCATGATAAATATACCAGTGTAGGCACTACGTGACCTGGATCCTTCTGTCCCTTAATGCCCAGCTCAGGAACATGTTCTTTGTGAAACCCATTCTGGTTTCCCAATCAGAAATTCTTTGTGGTTCTTCCAGCATTCTTACACACTTCTTTGTAGCTCTGATTTTATCTTGCCTTGTGTCATAGGACACTTACATGTTGTTCTATTAGACTAACAACTCCTTGAGTATGGAAATCATGCTTTATTCTTCTTGGAGCCATCTCAGTAGAAAACTGCCTTGCATATGGTAGATGCTTGGGAAGGGCTTGTAAAAATAATAACTGTGTGGTCTTAGGCAAGTCACTTTCCTTCTCTGGTCATTTTTGATTTTCTTATCTGTAAAATGAGGAGGTGCACAGGGTTGGACAAGATGATCTTTAAGATTCCTTTCAACTCAAGAATACTTCAAAGAAAATAGGTATCAGCCTTGCTAGCTCTATCATTTCTGGAATTGTCATCTGGGACCAGTCCATGTCCTCTCAAGCATCTAACCTAACCCCAGAGAGAGCTGTGAAGCAGCCTTCTGTAGTACTGACAGTCCTCCTACACTTTAATACCCCATGCATGTATTACCTTGTCAAAAGTAAAATTAAATACCTCCACCTTAGACAAGCCAACCAACCGGCCAAAGACTGGAAGGAAAAAAAAACACTATTACACTCATATGCATATACATACGTAAACACTGCATGTGTGTGAACACACATCCTTTGCTTGTGAAAAGGGAATGTTGGCTTATACAGGGAGAGCTGATGAATAAGGAAATAAGAAGAGAATCAAACATATCGGTGATTATGTGTATGTGTGTGTTTGCTTACTTTGGGTCCTCAGTTCTTTCCAAATTCCAGTTTTAATTACATGTTGTTGTCCCTTGCTTACTCTCTTTTGCTATTCTTTCCCCTTAGTTAATATTTATAATTTAAACATAGCTGTATTGTTTAGGTGCAAGATAATTTTTATTACAGTTTGTATGGAAGAAATCAAGATAAAATCATTTTCATCTTATTTCTTAAAAAAAGAAAAAAGAAAGAAAGAAAGAAAAGAAAAGACATACTGTTCCTCCAACAACATCCCACAGTCTTTCTAAAATAAACCTTTCTTCTTAATTATTCTTGAATGGACATCTCGATCTGTTTCATACAAATGTAAAAGTGTTGATCCTAATTAAGAAAAAAGAAAAACACAAGTAATTAGGAAGAATATTAAAAGCTTTTGTATAGGACTTCACAGTTAAAGAAAATATGCTTTACCATGTATTATTTTATTTAATGCTTAAAACAACCTATTGGAGGAAGTGGGTGAAGTATTACAATCCCCATCTCATAAAGTAGAAAACCAAGGCTCAGGGAGGTTAAGCATCCTACACAAAGTTATGCACTTAGAAAATGGCTGAGTTCACTTGTCGTTCAGGTTTTTTTACTCTAAATCTAATGCTCCATGTTGTAGGATTCCTAATATTTGATGATATAAACAACAATTTATGTGTTCAATATAGAGGTTTATCCAAGTTTGCAGTTTCCTGGTGGATATAATAAAATTCATTTGACCTGATGAAAAGCTTTTGTTATTATCTTCTCATATGTCAGTATGAATTTTAGATGGGTGATTTTTAAAATGTTGACTCAAGTATTAAGGCCCACTGTATCCTTAGCCAGGACTTCCGATGGGGAGCTTGGTGCCTGGTTTTAGCGAATTCAGCCATGCTATGATTTGCTCTGTACATGGGGCAGCAGATGTCCCAGCTGTGACACGGGGGATGGTGTGATGGTGTCTTGTTGACAAGGCAGTGGGGACAGAAAGGAGAAAGGGATCCTCATATCCCTGGAACAAAGAATTGGGGAAGGCATCCTGGAGGAGGCAGAGCTTGAGCTGAGGTCTTGACCAGAAGTAATCCTTTCCAGGCGGTAGGGAGTGTGGAGCAGGCATTCCAGGGAGAGAAGGTAGTGAGAGCAAATGCGTGGAGGAATGACACAGCAGAGCGTGTTTCAGGAGGTTCGGTCTGTTGTGGCTGGATGAAGAAGCCTGTTTCAAGTGGGGATGGGGCTGGCATGGGGCACACAAGAAGGACAACCCAGCTGGGAAGAATTCACTGGGACCTCCAGTCTGAGGCTCAGCCCAGTTCTTGGATTCTTCGTTTTAAAGGAAATTCTTGCCAACCTTCTGGGCCATTGGTTCTCAACCCTGGCTCCACGCTAGAACCACCACAAGGTTCTGATTCTGTTGGTCTTAGGTGGGTTCTGGGCCGCCACATATTTAAAAAGTGCCCCAGGTGATATTAACTGTTAAATAAAAATTATTCTGACACTTGTTAAAACAGTAAGGAAGACTTTATTCAGGACTGTTGCAATAGGGAGCTGGATGCCATGGCTCACACCTGTAAAGGAGCACTTTGGGAGGCCGAGGTAGGAGGATTGCTTGAGGCCAGGAGTTCGAGACCAGCCTGAGCAAGAGTGAGATCCCATCTCTATAAAAAACAGAAAAATTAGCCAGGCTTGGTGGTGCACACCCGTAGTCCCAGCTACTCAGGAGGCTGAGGCAGGAGGATCGCTTGCGGGCAAGAGTTTGCGGTTGCAGTGAGCTAGGCTGACACCACAGCACTTTAGCCTGGGTGACAGAGCGAGACTCTGTCTCAACAACAACAACAACAACAACAACAAAAAACAACTATTGTAGGTGAAAGAGGTGGAGCTCAACTCTGAATATAGCAAGGCAAGTGGGGATATATAGCAAGGAGCAGGGTGAGGGCCCAGTGGGTGGAAAATTACTGAATGGAGACATCAAAGATAGGGCTAAAGAGATAGCCCAAGGACTTAGCCATCGCAGGTTGGGGATGAGGAACTTGATCAGATATCAGGGTGAGGGGGTGACTTAGAGGATTCTTTGCTAAGACCAGGCTGGGCAGGCCAAAGACAAGATTGGGGGTCAGTTGGGAGCCAGGCTGAGGCCTAGTCAGAAAGAGGGCCTAGAGGAGCCTGGCTAAAGTTTGGTCAAGGAGAGAGTCTTCGTCAGGACGTGGGGACTGAGGCCCTCGGCACTTGGCTGTGGCTGGGGCACAGCCCCCATCAAAGTGTCATCGCTGCTCACCCTTCCGTCTCATTCTTCACTGGCTCCCGAGCCTGTTGTGCTTCATGGTGCACAAAGCAGTTGTTCAATAAATATAATATTTGGAGAATGAATGACCTTGAGGGGCCTGTTCAGAGGAGTGAGGAGAGCTGAGGAAATCGTATGAGCAGGGGCAGGTTGAAATGAGAAACAAGGAAGGAAAAAAACAGTCAGCCTTGAACTCAGGGACGCTCGCTAGCTCTGCCTGTTGGCGAGTTACCTGAGCTCTCCAAGCCTCAGTTTCCTCACAAACATAATGGCGGTAAATATAATAATGGCCGCGGGGGCTGTTGCGTGGATGGAATGAGGCAGCGTTTGTCAAGTGTCTTCCACTTTGCCTGGGCCACAAGGGCTGACTTGAAAAGGATACTTAGCAGACACGATTTCCTACCCTGTACTTTTGCCCTGCTCCTGCTCCAATAATAACGATGGTGATAGTAACAACGTATACTCTACTTAATATAATATATACCATATTATTTATTTAATATAAAATATAAATGATACTTTGGATTCCTACAAAAACCTTCCAAAGAACACAACTGGCTTTCCCTGCCCCATCTCATTTGTCCTTAGTGCTGTAAAAGTGCAGGCACAGCCACGGTTAGGCTCTAGGTTTCTGAGCTTGACTGTCTTGGTTCAGTGTCCCAGCTTCATCATTTACTGACCTTGGGCAAGTTATGAGACCTCTATGTGCCTCTGTTTCCTCATCTGTAAAATTGAGATAATGGTGATATTGCCCTCATAGAGCTGCTGTATGGATCAGATGAATTAAAACATGTAGAACACTTAGGAAAGTAACTAGGAAATGCTCGATAGTTACTGGCTACAATTCAGACTTATGGCTGTGTATTATTTTCTATCATGGCCATAACAAGTTACCACAAACTTAGGGGCTTAAAACTACACACCTTTATTATATTACAGTTCTGTAGAAGTCTAACTTGGGTCCCACTGGGCTAAAATCAAAGTGCTGACAGGGCTGTGTACCTCCCTGGAGGCTCCAGGGGAGAATCTTTTGTTGTTGTTGTTGTGCCTTTTCCAAATTCCAGAGGCTGCCCACGTTCTTTGGCTCAAGGGCCTTACTGCCTCTGCAAAGCCAGCAATATTGCAAGTCGTTGTCCATTCGTCTATAGTCACAGGTCCTCTGACAAAAGCTGAGGAAGGTCCTCTAGCTTTTAAGAGTCTGTATGATTTTACTGGGCTCAACCAAATAATCCAGGATAATCTCCCCATCTCAACATCCTTAACTTAACCAAATGTGCAAAGTCTCTTTTGCCATATAAGGCAACATATTCACAAGTTCCAGGAAATAGGATGTGGATATTTAGGGGCTCATTATTCTTTCTACCATAGGATACAACCATAATAAAAGATTTAACATTGTCCACTGTGATGGTTAACGTTATATGTCAACTTGACTGGGCCACAGAATGCCCAGATATTGGTTCTAACATTATTCTCGGTGTGTCTATGAGAGTGGGGCTGGATGAATTTAACATTTAAATTGGTAGAATGAGCAAAGCAGATGGTCTTCTCTAATGTGGATGGAACTTATCCAGTCAGAGCAAAAAGGCAGACCCTCACCCAGGTAAGAGAGAATTCCTCCTGCCTGCCTGAGTGGTGACTTTGAGCTTCTCCCACCCTTAGACTGGAACTTACATCCATGGCTCTGCTGGATCTCCAGCTTGCCGACTACCGATGTGGGAACCTAGCCTACATAGTCACATGAGCCAATTCCTTGTAGTATCTGTCTATCTATCTATCTATTATCTATCTATCTATCCAACCAACCGCCCTATGTCTCTGGAGCGCACTGACTAATACACCTACAGATATGACAGCAATATCACCCATTTTGTTTTTAAACCTGTCGGTGAGGGTTTTAGGAGGGCTTGTTCAGTGCCAGGTGCCAGGTATGAGGGAACAAACAACAAAGACCTGGTCCTTGTGGAGAACACAGCCTGGTGGACAAGTGGACTTTCAACAAATCAACATTCACAGATCTGGAATTATAGACTGTGAACAGCAGAATGAAGGAAGTCAGTGCTGTTAAAAAGAGTAGCAGGGGACTGATTTTAGAGTGGGAGTCTGAAGTCAAAGCACATATCATGAAATCTATTGAGTGAGGTTGACATGTATATAAAAAATAAAATAGCACATCTTAGAGCATAATGGATATAATAGAGGTAAGATGTGTTTTTGGAAAACTCTGGTCTGATGACACATACCTACGTCTGTGTGTGGATTGCAACGCCTACTGTAGACCCAGAGCAGCCTAGTGTTCACTTTGCAGTCCAGGGTCACGGAGCCTCCCCTGGCCTGAACGGCACCATCTGGAATGTGCATCCTCTCTGTAGATATGCCGGGGGAGAGGATTTGGAGGGGCTTGTATGGGCAATTAAGTGCCTGGGCATGGGAAGGAAACACAGCATCTAACTCACCAATTAGAACAGGTCCCATGGCTCCACTCAAGTGCAAGGGTACTGAGAACTGGATCCTGGTGTACCTTAGCATCTGTCACATGCTTGGTCACACTTTGTCACCTAGGTCCCACAGTGGTGCTATGTGGGCCCCCATGTCTCAGAAAAATCCCTAATCAAGGCAGCCTTCTCATCTCCTTTTGAATCACCTCTCTTTTTAGGGATTAGACAAGACCACATGGGTCAGATCCCATCTAGACATTCCTCTTCCCTGTCGTGTGTGCAATGTGAAAACAAAACCCCACAATCTGTTTCAGTCATGAAGCCTCTGAGCTGTGGGTCCACTGGGAAGGAGTAAAAGGATGATTAAGCACAGGAGGAGCCCCGCTGGGGCTGGATAGCATGGATCTGTTTTATGATTTGATGTGGAATAACAAATCTCTAAGGTTAGCGATTAGCAAGGCACACATGTTAAGGTGGTTAGGAGGACACTATTACAATGACTGACCTTGGGAACACAGATAATAGGAAGGAGAGAGACTAGGACAAGTTTGAGGGACTGGTACATGTACATAGGCAGGAGGTCATTGACTCTTATCAGTGACTTCGTAAGATGGGTAATATTATCCCCAATGAACAGCTGAGGAGACTGAGGCTCAGAGAGGGCTCATGATTTGCTTCAGTCTATAAAGTTTATAAGAGACAACAGGAGGATCAGGACTCAACTCTGTTTACTTTTTTCTTTTTTAAAGAGATGGGGTCTCGCTCTGTTGCCCAGGCTGGAGTGTAGTGCCATGATCATAGCTCACTGCAGCCTCGAACTCCTGGGCTCCCAAGTTTGTAGAACGCTGAGAAC
This sequence comes from Lemur catta, assembly GCF_020740605.2. Classification (NCBI taxonomy): domain Eukaryota; kingdom Metazoa; phylum Chordata; class Mammalia; order Primates; family Lemuridae; genus Lemur; species Lemur catta. The sequence goes on from NC_059136.1 coordinate 39,739,606, forward strand.
AGAGTTCTTTTCACAGAGAGGGAAGAGCCAAGTCATAAGAGAAGACTGACATAAGACAAAGAGGCCATGCACCGTCTAAGCAGCTATATGGCCTGCCACATTCCCAGCCCAGCCCTTGGGGAGCCCGGCGCTCCCTGTCCTAAGCCTCTGGAGAATGGCACTTGGGGGTATAATAATGTCTTCTTGCATGTGTCCTGTGAGCCAACATGACAGGTAAAGGTCGCAGCTGCAGCGAGGGATTTCCCATCTGTTGATACTCAAATTCTTCAGCCAACCACTCCAAAACTGAAATGCATATTTAATAAGCTGACTCTCTGCAACAAAGCAATTTAATTCACTGATAATTATGCAGATCTTCCTCTCGCTCTCAGGATGCCAGCTTCACTCATGGTGTCCTCAATTGGGCATATTGCAAACCCCTACATCTGTCTCGGGCATTTACATTCCCAGAGATGTGATCATTATTTTGGAAATGTCAAAAATTCAGAGTCCTGCAAAAGTATCACCTTTCCACAAAGGTTGCCAGATAAAATACAGGATGCCCAGTTAAATTTGAATTTTATATAAACAATGAAGAATTTTTTGGTATAACTATGTCCCAAAGGTTGCATAGAAAATGATTTTACTAATTTTTTTTGTTAAATATTCAAATTTTACTGGGTGTCTTGTATTTTTATTTGCTGAATCTGGCAGCCCTACTGCCCACACCAAGTTAAGGTTTCTAATTGGGCAAAGATTTTGGCTAAATCTTCAGCTCTAGGATGGAAGGAACCTTGAGGATATATTCCCTCTCCTCCTGAAAGGACTATGAATTTGGGAGTATAGTCCTGTTTGCACTGACCTTATTTTTTTTGGCCCAAAGCAGCCATGTTTATCCCATAAGATCCAAACTCTTACTGAAAATTATCTGGCTGGGGTTGAACATGTGAGTCCAGTTGGGCCAAACAGATCTGTTTCTGATTTCGAATTGGGATTCCAAAAGAGAGAGTGTGTTAGCCTTTGTATGTGGTTGGCACAGAGGTGATGGTTCATAAGACACACCCTTATCTCTCCCACAAATCGTCCCCTTTTCACTGAGCTAGACTGAGTTGATTTTTGTTAACTTGAGACGAAAGAAGACCTATTTAAGGGTGCAAAGCCAGGATGGCGTTTGCTAGAAGCACAAAGAAACCTCTCCTGCAATCGCTGTGCCCCTCTCTTCCCCACCCACACAAATCCAACTCATTCTTTGAGACCAAATTAAATCCCATCTTCTCCCATCTTCTCTTCTTCTTGTTAATGGTCCAGCATATTTTAAAAAAACAAAGAATTTTCTCGTTACCAAGGGCTTTCTCAACTGAAATTTGAGTACATGGAGTTCCACCAGAAGAGTAGGGCTTTCGTGGGCACGATAAAGGAGACACTTCTTTTACAAATATCCATATCCCTCCCCTAAAAACTCCACAGGCAGCCAATCCTTTCTTTACCCGAGGCCCCTTCCAGCCAGCACCCTCTGTGAGGTAGGACAAAGAACACTGCATCATGGTGTAGTGTATTATTAGCCTTCTGGTTTGACGTCTACTCTGCCCCATGCTCTGAACGAGTCCCTTGGGATGCACTCTTGCTGCCACTATCTGCTTCGGGTCTGCATTACTCCTGAGTGGACAAACAGCCGTATCTTCAGCCTTGTTCCACTGTAACCTACTCCATATGCTATTACAGAGGAAGTCTCTAATTGACAACACCAATAGACAAAGGGATGGTAGCTTTAAGTCATAAGGAGCTTATATAAATAAAAATCACTATGTCCCCAGTAGTCTGTGCCTTACCACCCCTGGAAGGTGCCGTGCAGAGTTATGCCTCTTTTTTTTTTGCCCACACTCTTCCCCCAGCCTGGACTCTCCTTCCCTAGCTTCTCTCCTATTCATTCTTCAAGATGCAGCTTAAATGTCACTTTCTATGTGAAGCCTTCCAGTCTCTTTTCCACTCCCTCTGTCACAATTGAATGTGTTCTCTGTGCTCCTGCACTTTGTACACTGTCGTATTATGCACCTATCGCATTGTATTGCACCTGTTTTCACACTTTTCTTACATATCTGCCCCCTCCCTTGCCTAAAGGGCGAGGGTGGTGTCCTCCTTGTGCACTGGGCACCTAGCACCGTGCCTGGCTCCCAGCAGGTGTCCAGATGGAAAGGGTGCTCGGGGAGAAAGTATCGCCCCCACTCATCCCTGATTCCCCACAGGTTCTTGGCCAAGTCGTGCATGAGGAGCAGCAGGCAATGGGAACAGAGTATGAGCTTGATTTTCAAGTACCATCAAACCCCTAAATGAGGGTCTTCTTTTAACAAAGAGAGGCGCGGTAGCTCCACCTGCCAGTAAAACATGGGCTGATGGTCATCCCAGGCTCTGGCCAGGTACTGGTGCTTGTCTCCGCTTGGCGGCAGCTGTGAAGGGAGGAATAGACAGAGGCGGGAGAAGTGATGAAAGGGATGCAAGCTCCTCTAATCCTATTATGAGAGAGAAAAACCAGAGAAGGGCAAAAGGCCCCCCTCCTCCTCCCCTCAAAACCAGAGAACACTTTTCCAGGGAATGTAGAGTCTCTGTATCCCCCTCGCCAAAGGATAGTGGGAGAACGTGAAGTGAGATCTTGCAAAGGGCCTAATGATCAGAGATTAGAACACCCAGTAGAAATACTACAGTTTTTTCCTACTAAAACTGACTGATAACTGCATAAAATCAAATGGTTTTAATCAGTCTTCAAATGACATAAACCAGCAGGTAGGCCCGTTTCAATGATTAAAATTTGGAGATTGAGAAATTTACTGAGGGAAACACTGATGTCCTTTTCTGATCGTGGGCTGTATCCTCTCAGGGGAAAAGCCCGTGTGTTTTCAGAGACGCAGACATCCCAGATGGGCTCCTACGGGACTGGAGGCCAGCCAGTCTCCCAGAGTTGCTTGATCTCACAGCCGTTCCTACTAGAGAAGAATAAAAAACTTATCTGGGCAAAGCAACTAGTTGGGTTATGCCCAGCCTTCTTGGCGCCTCTCTGAGTTGGCAGCTTGGGTGTTGTCTGAGCATCCCTATAACACATGAGCACCGTAGAACGTTTTGAAACTACAGATCTTTCTAGGCCTTTGTGTATATGTGTGTGTGCGTGCACACATGCACATTATATTAAACCTTTATTAAAACTCTTATTAGGTCATATCATACATCATGCTTTATGTATGTGTGTACCTGCTTGTAAAATGACTTCACAATACACCATGGTCTGTTTTCTGTGGCAGTAAAGATTCTTGTATAAAATCATTTCCAGTGGTTGCTGAGTATTCCATCGTGGGCATGAACTGTGGTTTAATTATCTGCTCTCCTGTGGTTGGACCTTTAGATTGTGTTCAGTTTTTCACCATTATAAACAATTCTGAAAATGAAAATTCTTCAGCTGTATTTTTGTGTACATCGATGATTATTCACCTAGGATAAACTCTTTGAAGTAGAATTGTTAAGTCCAAGAGTTTGCAAACTTTGGAGGTTTTGTGACAGAAAGCTGGCATATTTGACATGGTACGGTAATCCCCGTCGGCCGTGGCCTGTTTCTCTGAAATATGCCACGACGGGGCAGTGGGGCCTTCAGCATCTCGTGGCCTAATTGATACGGGAGCTGCCTCCTTTCAGGGGTCCCCAGCGGGGTTGGGCTCCAGTTGCCCACACAGATAACTCTCTCCTTCACACACCGTTTCTCCTCCCTTTCTCACTTCTTACACTTCCTCATTTGTCTTCCTGGGATCACTTCCCAAATAAATTGCTTGTATCCAAATCCTTATCAGAGTCTGATTTTGAAGGAACCAACAGCAAGTTTATGGAACCAACTAAGACATGTGCGACACACTGGAGGGAGGACCCACCCTGCCTGGGTGAGCGGCAGTGGTGGCAGTAGTCGTGGTTGTTAAAGTAATGATCACAGTATTAGAAAAGTAGTAATAGCGTCAGCGCTTACCGTGTGCGTACTGTGTGCCAGGCACTGTAAGCGTTTTGCGTGCATTGGCACGACTCTCAGAACTCACAGGGTGTGTACTAGCTATTGTTATTCCATTTGGTGGATGAGGAAGCCAAAGTGTATAGGAAGTGGCAGAGCTGGGATCTGAAGTCTGACTGGGATCCGCGCCCTGAGAGAAGACTCGTCTGTGCTGAGGCTTTGATGAGGGGTGTGTGTGGGGTCTTCCAGGTGAACCAGGGCAGAGGGACATCTCAGGCCGACGGAGGGGCAGGAGCAAAGGCATGTCGGGGCACAGTGGGTCTTCCCAGGGGCTTGGAGGGAAAGTGGAGTGTGTCAGGAAGGTTCTGGATACAAAGGAGAGCAGCAGCCGCAGCACTCGGTGGGGCTGGGCTGTGATGGACTTGGTTTATCCTGCTGAGAACTTCGGGCTTGGTGGTGTTGGATGGCTCACTGTGAAGACAGACGTGACACGCTCAGACCCTGTGGCAGAGTGGAGAAGAGAGGGTGGCGGGAGAGGTGGCAGGGCATCCAATTAGCACGCGATTGTGATGGGACTTGCCTCCACACTGCCCCTCTCCCCACCACCTCAGTGGAGAGGGATCCGGCGGCTGGCAAGTGAGCTGAGTGGCTCCCCTGGGATTATTTTTTTAGCAACTGGCTGTTCTTCATACAGATGAGCCAGGTTTGCAAAGCAGCCCACAGACTGTCCTGATCTAAAAATAAGTCATGTCTGTGTCCATTCACCCCTCCCCCACTGCTCCAGGTGCAGCCTTTTCTAGAATCTAGACAACCAGAGAGACAGCCTGAAGCCTGTGCAGGGACGAGGGCCGAGGTCCAGGCAGAGGTGGATGGGAACTGACAGTTCTGAGGGATGTGGGTGGTGGCGTAGTGAGAGCTTCAGCTGGACAGCTGGGCAGGACCTAGAGAGAGGGGACCTACATGACATGGGGAAACTGAGGCCTAGAGATGTGAGCTTGGGTCTTCTGATTTCTTTCAGTTATACGGTCTCACCCTAAGCCCATTGCTTTAGTTATTCCTGTTGCCTAAAAATGTTCTTTTGCCAGGTGTGGTGGCTAACGTGTGTTATGACCAGCACTTTGGGAGGCTGATGTGGAAGGGTTGTTCGAGCCCAGGAGTTCAGACAAGACTGGGCAACATAGTGAGACCCTGACTCTACAAAAAAAATAAAAATAAAAATTAGCCAGGCACAGTGGCTCACGCCTGTAATCCCAGCTACTGGAGAGGCTGAGGAGGAAGGATCCCTTGAGCCCAGGAGTTCCAGTCTGAGCAACAGAGCAAGATCCTGTCTTTATTAAAAAAAAAAAAATTCTTTCCCCAGGGAGTCACTGGAGCACTCCCCATTTCCTTCAAATCTTTGCTTGAAATCTCCCCTTCTCAATGAGGCCTACTGAGACTTAATATTGCAACTGGCTCCTGCCTAACCTCCACTGTGTCCTCTCTTTTGCTGTAGCATCTGTCACCTTTAATACATAAGGCAAGGTCATTAACTTGCTGCTTCCCCCCATGTTAGCTCCTCAAGGGCAGGGCTGTGTCCACTTTGTTCACTGATTCTCCTGTTTCTAGAAAGTGCCTGGCCATGGCATGTGCTCAATGAGCATTTGCTGGACTAACCATAGTGCATGTGTTTCTCTTCATGGCTGCCTTTACTGTCAATTTCCAAGTAGTCTCCTTGACACAAAATGTTAAGGGGCTTGTAAATACAATAAAGAGATGATGATGATGATGATAATTTTTAACTAAGGGCCACAATCAAATTTTAAAGGAAGAACTTAAGAGCCTGTACATCCATCCTCAAACATTCAATGGGTTACGTCTCTGGAAACATTGGTCTAAGCATCAGGACTCTAGGCATCTCTGTCTGATAAAAATATAATACGAGGACACATATATACTTTAAAAATTTCCAGTAGCAACATCAAGCATATAAAAACAAACAGGCAAAATTAATTTTAATAATTTATTTTCTTGAATCCATCATGGCTAAATATTATCACTTCAACTAAATCACTAAACATGATTAATGAGATATTTTGCACTTCTTTTTTTTCTCCCTAAATCTTTGAAATCCTGTGTGTATTTTATATTTTTAGCATATCTCGATTTGGAATTGCCGTATTTTAAGTATCAGTAGCCACAGAAAGTAGTGGCTTCCAAACTGGACAGGGCAGTTCTAGAGGGGAAGACATGCCCTTTCTAGCAGCTTCTACGTGAGCCAATGACTGCAGCACAGTGGTAAGTCCAGGGGTAGCAGTAGGAACTAGAGACCAAGAAGAAACCAAGGCAGATGTGATTAATCTGTTGGAGGGGAGAGAAATTGGCAAAGACATAAAAAATCACGTTACATGAGAATACATAATTTGCTCATAAATATGGAAACATGTTCAGCTTTCTCTCTTATCAAAGAAATGAATTAAACTAGTGTCAAAGTTTTATTTTACACAATTAAGTTCATAAAAATGAAACTAATGAGGCTGATACACTTGTGAATGGCTGGTGGTGGTTACAGTGGGACAATACTTTTGGAAAGCATTTTGGGAATACGTTTCAGCATCAAAAGAAGCCTTTGTGTTCCTTACTCCATCAATCCCATTCTGGAAATTCATCCTTAAAAATAATTCAAAATGAGGGGTGAAAAGATAATGCATGGCGTTTTTCATTTTCATTTTACTTAATAAGCAAAAAACCGGAAATGGTTTAAATGAACAATAAAAGGATTGCCTCTATTTGGAAGAATATTTCAAAGAAAATGGACCAACACGGGAAATGCTATTGTTACAATAATAGGGGAAAAGAGTTGAACGCAGCGTTATATCTACGTAGGGCCCTAAGGGTCTGTGAAGCTCTTAGCCGTCTGTCGTGTCTGGTGGGAGAGTCACTGCCCACCAGGACTCCTCTGAGCAAGGAGGTGCAACTGGGGGCCCACAGATGGGTTTTAATGGGCCAGGACATTGCTTTAAAAAATCTATTTAACTTGAGTGACTTTCAGCGAGGCCTCTACACTCCAGTTTGCCTCGGTCTCTGTTAGAAGCTGAACTGTGTCCCTCCAAAATTAGTACATTGAAGTCTTAACCCCCAGCACCTCAGAAGGTGACTGTATTTGGAAATAGTCTTTAAAGAGGTGATTAAGTTTAAATGAGGGCATTAGGGTGAGCCCTCATCCAGTCTGACTGCTGTCCTTATACAAAGAGGAAATCTGGGCACAGACACACACAGAAGGAGGACCATGTGGGGACACAGGGAGAAGGTGGCCATCCGCAAGCCAAGGAGAGAGGCCTCAGGGGAAAGCAATGCTGCCAACACCCTCGTCTCAGGCTTCCACCCTCCGGAACTGAGAGAATGAGTTTCTCTTGTGTAAACCACCCAGTCTGGATCTTTCTCATGGCTGCCAAGCAGACCAAGAGGGTGATCCCTCTACCCTTGGGTTCCACCTAAACATAAAGAAACATAAAGAAACACTTTATGTTTCCAACCTGACTCCTGAAGACGCCGCCTTTGGGCCCTTACTGTAAACCCCCAGGCCTTCCCTGTGCCACCAGCCACTTCCTTTAGGTGAACTCCAGCACTTGCCAATCAAGGGAGAAAGAAAAAAATTAGGAGCCAAGGTCCTACCCAGACGATTGTACCTGTAGCACACAAAAAAGTCCAAGTCTGATGACTCACACGTGAGAGTGGTGAAAAGCATGGGTTTCGGAATCAGAATCTTGCTCTTCCTCTTCCTCGCTCTGTAACATTCAGCTCTTTCTAAACATCAGTTTTCTCATCTGTAAAACAGAAATAAGACAGTACCTACCTCATAGGGTTGTGAGGATTAAATGATACACTACATATAAAGAACTTAGCATGGTGCCTGACTCAAGAGGGCCTGAGAGATGTGAGCTATTAATACTATTAAAGCGCCTGACACATAATGTGTGCAAAAGGTTAGTTGTCACCTACTCTTGTGCTGACTGTAATATCACTCAATATTTGGTGACAAAGTCAATGACTCATAGACATGGAAAAGGACTTGAAGTGACTATGGTTCAACCTCCTCATTTTATATGTAGAGATGCTGAGATACAGAGAGGGGGAGTGACTAGCCCAAAGTCGCACAGCGAATCAGTTTCCTTCTCTGTAAAATGGAAGTGAAACCCCTGTTCCACTCTCCTTGCAGCATTCTTTTCAGGGTCAAATGGGATTATATACAGGGATGCGTCTTGCAGAGAAGGAAGGGCTACCACACACCTCTAAAATAACTTAGCACACCTTTAAAAATGTAATTTCCGAAGGTACTCCTCCTGAGGGGCGTGGCCCTCAAATTTCTCCATGTGGCAAATGCTCACGGGCCGAAGGGACCTTGCTTGAGTCTGTGTGCTGCCACTGACTGCGTGTGGGTCCGTGTCTTTGCTGGCCTGGGGCACAGCCTGTGAGTGGAAAGAAGTAGCTTTGGAAACAGGCGCGTCAGGGTTTACGTGTTGGCTTGGCCACTGACTGCCTGAATGATGTTGGGCCAATCTCTCACTTTTTCTATGCCTCAGTTTTCTCACCTGTAGAATGGGAGTCACTGCAAGGCACATACCAGGTTGTTGTAGTGAGCCTCAGGGGACGGCTCACGGGAGATGCTCAGGAATGTTCCTCCTTCTCCATCACTTGATGTGGCCTTTTCCCTGTTGCACCCTCCAGGGCTGAGTGCTTTGCTGCATTGCCTCTTACGATCCTGACAACCGCTTCTGTCAGGTGATTAGGAGGTGTCAGTGGAAAACACGGGCGATTGGCCAGAACCACATGAAAACCTGCCTTTTCCAAATCGGCACGGGCACGGCTTCCACATTTCTCTCGCCTCATTTCTCTCCACAGTCGGCAGGCAGGGCAGGAAGGGCTTGCAGGGCCCACATTTTCCATTTTTTTCCGTTCAAGTTTAATTCTCAAACCTCTTGGGCAGCAGTTGTCCTTGAGGGAAAACAGGAGCCGAACTACCTTTCTGAGTAGCGGGAAGAGTTCATAGGCTGCTGCAGTCACCTGGCGGGATTCCAGAGGGCACCCTGGCTACCTCTCTTGGTACTCTGTCAAAATGACTTTTCTTCTTATTTCTGTTCATTGCAGAACTCTGAAAATTTGAAGAAGCTAGAGTAAGATAAACAGGAATATTGCCAAGATTGTTAAGAATAATATCACGATATTTCTACATATAGATGGAGATTAAAAAATGGTATTGGATTATATACACTTGTGAAGGTTGCTTTATTTCTATATGATGTATGGCTAACAGCTTTGTTTTTTATTCATAAATATTCATTTAAAAATTACTTACCAGCTGAATAGCATTCTATTGTGGGACTATGCCCTGTTACTGGACAGTGAGGTTAGGACTGAGTTTTTATTGTTAGAGAGCAAAGCTTCCATGCACATCCTTGTTAGCTCAGTCTTCATGCACAAGCTTAATTATTTCTTTGACTTAAATTCCTATGTTGAAATTGATGAGTAAAAAGGGTTATAAAATAGAAAAATTTTAAATAATAAAATTGTACTTAAATAACGGGAAAATAGTAGACATCCATAAACTCTATAGTGATAGTCCCTGTATTCTCTTTGCCTCTCCAAGCCATCCTAATCCACAGGACTTACAACATTCTGCTGGGTAGACCTTCAGATCCTTTTCCTAGCTTCAGTTAAGTGTCTTTGTACACACATCTCACATACTCTATACATACACAAATATTATTTAAAGTTTTTGATTTGTAATGTCAAGCTTCCCCCCATAAGATCCTTTCTTCTCTATTAATCTCCACTTGCTTCTGTCCTGTGACCTTCCTGCCGTGTTGTCACTGGGAGCCTTTATGCCAGCTGCTAAGGGATTTTGGCACACCCAGTCTTTTGGAACTCTCTGAGGCCAGGCAGAGGAGGTTTGGATTGTGAAGTCTCTGCATCGTAGTGTGTGCTGGAAGCAAAGCTCACTCTGAATTCTGCTTTGACTTTTGACCCAGCCTAACATGTCTCAAGACAGAAAGGCATTGAGAGATTTAGACAGTTCTGGCTTCCTTAAAGAATGTAATATACCACCCTGCCACAACCTTGGCAAAGCTTCATACTTCTTTGTCACAAAACTTATTCAGAAGAAAAGAGAAACAGGGAGGAAAATAGCATTGTGCCCTACAGCCTAACACAGCAAGGGCTGGACCTAGGGCAGAGCTGGGAGCTCTGTGGCCAAGACTGCTGAGAAGGTGAGCATATAATTTACTGCCCAAATGGACAGTTCTGGCAATGAAAGGGAGAGCTAACATTATGTATCCTGGGACAACAGGCATAAACCAGACATCTGGTCACTCTTCCTAAGAGAGATTTGGCTTCAGCTTACAGGGAACATAGGCGGGGTACAGTGGATGGAGTGCAGAGGATGGAACATCAGGTTGGAATCAGAAAGCCTGAGTTTGAGGTCCTGCCCCTTGTTGGTTGGTGAGACCTGAGATGGTCTCTTTACCCCCAGAGCTTGTTTCCTCTTCTGCAAAGTGAGGGGTGATACTATGCACCTCATATTGCTGTTGTGGAGAGTAAATGGGATGTTGAGTTTTATAAAATGTGATTTGCTGTGTATGTATCAGATATTGGGGACCAACTCCCCGCAGCCTCCTGATAATGAAGCTGGTTGGAAGGCCTTGAGGGAGAAGCCTGCTTAAGGTACCAAAGGGAGTTAAATTAACAGTACTGCCTTCAGCCACATTCCATTCCTCCAAAGGGAGAGGAAGCCCTCACATTAACCCAAGGTATAGACAAGGTGGATGCTGTGGGTTGAATAGTGACACCCGAAAATTCATACCCACCTTGAACCTCAGAATGTGACCTCAATTGTTGCTATGGTCTGATTGTTTGCATTCCTCCAAAATTTATGTGTTGAAATTGAATCCCCAAGGTGTTGGTATTAAGAGGTGGGGCCTTTGGGAGGTGACTAGGTCATGAGGATGGAGCCCTCATGAATGGGGCTAGTGCCCTTATAAAAGAGGGCTGAGGGATCCACCATGTGAGGATCCAGTAAGAAGGCATCATCTTTGAGGCAGAGAGTGAGTCCTCTCCAGATACTAATTGGCTGGAGCTTTGACCTTGGACTTCCTAGCCTCCAGAACTGTGAGCAATAAAGTTTTATTGTTGATAAATTATCCAGTATAAGGTCTTTGTTGTAGCAGCCTGAACAGACTAAGACATTTGGAACTAGGGTCTTACAGATACAATTAAGATTGAGATGAGATCATATTGGATGCGTGAGCTCCAAATTCACTTCAACTATCCTTATAAGAAGTGGAGAGGACACACACAGGGACAGGGTGGAAGGCCACGTGAAGATGGAGGCAGAGATTAGAGTTATGCTGCCACAAGGCCAGAAATGCCAGGAGCCACCAGAAGCTGGAAGAGGCAATGAATTATCCTCCCGAGAGACTTGTGGGGGTGCACGGCTCTGCTGACACCTTTATTTCAGACTTCTGCCCTCCAGAACTGTGAGAGGAAAGATTTCTGTTGTTTTTAGTCACTTTTGCACTCAGTCATTACAGGATATTAGCAAAGGTGTGTGCATTAGCAAAGGCCTAGGAGTTCTTTGAATAGAAGTTTTAAAAATTCAACATCAAAGGCGGGAAATATGTGACAGCTTTTGATATGCTCGAGGGAAGTCAGCTAGACAGTTAGACTTCTGATAAAGGGGTGTGAGACACACACATACCTGCACACACACATACCCCTTTCTTTACCACATATGAGAGTCCTCGTTACTGGCAGTTTTTATGTCTGGGAGCCTCTCTATTGCTATCCTGCGTGGACAGAGATTGTCTCTGTAGGTCTTTTTGTATTTTACTCAGTAAAATCCTTCAAATAGGATTACTGCTTCTCTTTATCGCAAATATAGTGCCACAAAAAGGGCCTGGAGAGTTTAAGCAGCAATGTGGTGCAGAAGAAAATATACTGGCTCTGAAGCCAGGGACGAGGACTTCTTCAAGGTCACACGCCTAACACATGGCCCTGAACACTCCTTCCCCCATTTTGAGGAAAGTTACACATGCGAGTGCTCAAAACCTACTAAATCGACAAGTTGATGTGTGTCCCTGGAATTGTTTGTGCAGCCAACTGCATGTGAATCTGAGAGAGGCGAGGGCGTCAGAAGGGCGAGCGTCTGGGATATTTTAATATTCAGTATTTTCAGACTCAGCAGGCAGCAGGCTAAATCTGTCCGCTGATGGGCAGGCATGAATTATGAAACCACTCACGTAGGTTGAGAGGTTGCCCGGAGCTGGGAAAGTGTCGCCACCAGTGTCCGCTCAAGGTGGTTGGGGGATGGGTCGCTCTCCACTCCGGAGGGAAGGGGGATGTGAACAGGTGAGTGGTCACAGTGGGGGTGTGGCCCGCAGACCATGGGACCTGCAGGGGGCTCTCAGAGAAGGTGGCAGCAGGATCGCAAGAGGGAAAAAGGACTTACAGGCCAGTTCCTGCTTTCTGCATGGCTGGAGGGTGAGGCTGCCCCCTAGTGGCTGAGGCTCAGAGGGGCTGATGTTCAAGGAGCCCCGGAAGCTCTGGCTGAACTTGCCCAAGTGCGCTGTGCAGGCCGCTGAAGGCTGGGAGCCAAGGTGTAACTGTCAAGGTGAGAAAACTCTGGGCGCTGGAGATAGGGTAGCAGGTGGTGGTGGAGGAATGTGTTAAGGGCCGGGGAAGGGAATGAAGGAGCTGACCCTCTATAACAATATTTAACAACAACACATCAATAATCACCATTTATTGACGTTCTGTCTGGATCTGACATGGTGCTAAGCACATTACACATATTTTCTTAATTCCTCACAACAATCCTGTTCATTAGATATCATTACTCCCAAACTCACAGATAAGAGGCAAAGAACCCAGTAACATCATCACAATGTTTGTGGTGGTTTATAGTTAGGTAATACTTAATGACACATAGGCACTTTACAAGTACTATCTCTTTCAATCTTCACACTTACTTTATGAGGTAGATTTTATTATGACTCTTTTCTTTATTTCCATTTTTTCATTGAGGAAATTGAAGCTTAGAGAAGCTATGTTTCAGTTCACTTTTACAATGTAGTAAACCACCCCCAATTTAGTGGCTTGAAACAGCACTTATTTAGTTTGTAATGCAGTGAGTTGGCAATTCAAGCTGAGTTCAGCTGGGTGGTTCTTCTGGTCTCAGCTGGTGGGGTGAGACCATTATGGCTTGATGGTCAGATGCTGGTCATCTAGGGAGTTCTGCTTCAAGGGGTTGGCTAGCTGTGGGCTGTGGTAATGGTAGAGACTGGTCCATGTGCCTCTCATCACCTAGCAAGCTGGCCCAGGCTTGTGGCTGGGAGAGGTCTGAGGAAGAGAATGGAAACATGCAATATCTCTTGAGGCCCAAGCTCAAAACTGGTACAACTTCACTTCTACTGAATGCTATTGGCCAAAGAAGGTGACATGATCAGTCCAGATTCAAGGGATGGGAAATATACTTCACCTCCTGGAGTCTATGCAAGAGGAACTGTAAAGTCACATAGCAAAGAGTGTGGCCCTAGGGAGTGGTAGAAAACTGGGGCCATTTTTGTAATCTATCCCTGGGTGGCTATGGTAGGGGGAACCTCTCAGCAGAAAAAAATAGAATATACAAAGACCCCCTAAGACCTCTAGGGAGGAAAGATCACATGTAGGCTGGTGTGCCTGAAATATAAGAGGAGGCAGTGGGAGAGCTGTTCTGAGCACTTTGGTAAGCACTATGATTATTCCCTTTCTAGTTGGGGAAGCTGAGTCATGGAGAGATTGAATAATACCCTAAGTCATAGAGCTAGAAAGCAGCAGTGTCAGATTCCAACCTACAGGTTCCTGCCCCAAAGCCCATTCCCTGAACCACTCTGCTGGTACCACAACAGGTAGAAGAAAGAACATGGGAGAGAAATGTTCTTGGTGTAGAGGATGAAGCCCAAATGTTGGAACTACCTTCCTTAGAGGCCTAAAGACAGATTCTCTGCCACCTCTGTTTGCCCAAGATTGGGACTCTTTGTTTCTTCTTAAAGATGGAAAGGAACTAGATCTCTTGTATTTCCTTCTGGCTCTGTGACCCTACAGATTGGTGCATGATTGTGTCAAGTGTATTCACTAAGACACTTTTGGTTTTAAGCAACAGATACTGATTTGGTCTAGCTCAAGTTAAAAAGGAGGTATTTATTAGGAAATCCTGGGAGAGCTCACAGAATCAGAAGGTCTTAATAAGGGCAAGAACTGAACAAGGCCCTGGGGCCTCAGTGGCAGTAGTTTGTGGGCTCACTTTCTAGGTTGCTACCAGCCAGCTGACTCAATCCTAAAGACTTCCCATAACTATATATCTCTTTGTTCAAGTCCGAACTTCCCATGAGAGAGAATCTGCCACAACTTGGGTCACATGATTTTACACTGGGCCAGTTGGGTTTTGCCAGGGGAACAGGCGCATGAGCACAACCAAGGGCACAGAGGGAATTTCCAGGAAGCCATCCCACTCAGGGTCTGTTGCTTGGTGGCAAGATTAGTTCTAAGCACCACTACGTACATCCAAGCACCACTACCTACATCCACCTGGACAGTTCCAAGGATGTGCCTCTTTGCAAAGCCAAGAAGTAGGCCTTCCTCTCCCAGGGATCCAGTAGTTCCAGAGATTCTGACCAAATTCATATCCAGCAGCTTTGTTGCAGATGAAAATTCCCAGAAAGAGAATTTGGATATAGTTTTATTAATTGAATTTTTTGAGTCCAGCAAATAGCTTTCAATAAATTATAACAATTCAAGGGAGATGATATATTTAAGCCCAAACAATTTTGCCATGTAAAGATTATATTTATGAGATAGTGCTATTCCATCCTCACTTCCCAAATGATCAGGCTGTAAAATATTTAGTAGCAGTTCAAAGGCATCTCTTTTTTGAGTCCAGTATCTTCTCTAGGATAGATATCAGAGTAGGCAGCTCTATATGTTGATTTCACAGCATGATGTTCTTTGGATGGCTCAAAGGTGCTTCCTTGCGTTTGCAGAGAGATGAAGCTGGGTTCTGTAGATTAATAGTTCCTCTTCTGAGATTCATGTATGATTTGCCCCAAGATTAAAAAGGTCACTTGCACAGATTAAATGAAATCCATGGTTTGCAAAAATTAATTTGGCTACTTAAATTTCCAGAAGGGAGCTTATTATTCACAAGCACAACTGGCTTGTGCAAATGTGCTTTATAACACCAATCATTCTGATTCTTGATATAAATACAATTCTCATGAAAATGTAATCTATCAGGAGAGTTTTGGGGTTGGAAATTTAAGACTCAGATACTCAGCAGGCCTGATTTTGCCACCAATCTATTCATGATATAACCTTGGACAAGCACCTCAGCATCTCTATGCTTTTGGGTTTTTCAATATATCAAACTTGGATTGGTAAATATCAGTTAGGAGTGTGTTCAGCTAGAAAGAATGGAAAACCCATTAGGGGTTTATCTCTCTAACCTGACAAGTCAAGAGGTAGGGAATCCAGAGTCAATGTACTAACCAAAGGATGTTGTTTAGGATTTGGGCTCTTGGATTCCTGTGATCAGCCTATGATTTTGTATTTATGGTCAGAAGATGGCTGCACCTTCAGACAAAAAGAAGAGGGGAGGGCAAAGGGCATGGGTCAGAGGAAATGCTAGCTGAGTCTGTTCCCCCTATTTTTAGGGAAGCAATAAATTTCCTGGAAGCTCCCTCCTCTGCTTCCCAAATAGTCTCCTTATATCTCGTTTGCCAGAACTGAAATATGATCAACTGCAAAGGAGTCTGGGAAGGTGATCTTTTTTTTTCTGGGCATATTGCAGCTCTGAATGAAATCAGGAGTCTATTGGCAAAGAATAATGAATATTGGGTAGGAACCTAACAGTGTTCTTTTTATCCCCCAGAGGCAAAGAGAAGCTATCATTTATTGGTCTTCTGCCAGATGGCAAGCATTGTGTTAAGCCTTTTCCACCAATCATCTCAATTTAATTCCCACAACATGTATGTGAGGTAGGCATGAATACTGTTTTATAGAGATGAAGAAACTGAAGCTCAGAGAGATTAGGTAAATTGCTCAAAGTTACAGAGTTGGATGAATTAAAAAATACCTCCTATCTCTATTGGATTCAGGAAGGCTGGAGGAGGTCCCGAGTTACACCCACTATTTTCTGTGGGCCTCATGGGGAGGGGCTTAAAGCATCTTTCTTCCTTCTTTTCACTCTGTAGCCTTGAAGGAGGGTTGGGCACAGGGGTACGGGAGGAGCTTGTGGAGGCCCAGAGCCGCCTCCTGAACTCCCGCAGTGATGTTTGGGGGCTTTGGGCCTCTTGGCAAGACCTGTGCTTTCCTGAGGATGCTGTCAGTCTTTCCTCGACTTCCTACATCTGAGTGTCGTGGTCTCACTCCCCTTACATGTCTTCCCTACGCCGGGGGCAAGATCCGTTCCTTGCTGTCACTTCCATCGCAAACTTCATGTAGGTCACCTGCAGTGACTTTAGGGAAATTGAGCAGTACTCAACTGCCTCCACCTTTCAGGAGCAAATAACACAAGGGACCCTGCTGTAAATAGTCAAGGACGCAGTGTTGAGAGGCAGATTGCTGCCTTTGAATCACAACTTGCTACTTACTGTCTATGTGACTTGCAAGTTACTTGATTAATCCTCAATCTCAGTTTCCTTATCTGTAAAATGGGCAATAATAATAGTACCCATGTCATAGAGTTGTTGTGAGGATTAACACATAAAATATGTGGAACAAGTCCTACCACATAGCTAACATTTGTGAGTGCTTAGTCACCTCTTGCTGAATGTCCCCTTTTAGACATCTTTGTGATCAGCTCATTTTTACAGATTCGTTCTTTTGAATCTTGAAAGCCAAATCTCTTGGGTTGTTCTTAAGTTAATGTTTGTTTTTAGTGACTACTTGTCAATGAATGCCTTGGTTCTTGCTGTTAGTGCAGAACAAGAAAAAGGATAGCTAATATTTGTTGAGCTTGTACTCCTCTGCCTTTCTAAAATATGGATTCACAATACACTGTGAGTTGAGCCCCCTGGAGTTGTGCAATATGGTGGCCCTTGTATTAGTCAACTTGGAAAGGATGGGTTGGTAAATAGCAAAGATCACCTTGTTTTCATCACAGTTGGGGCTAAGCCTGCAGGTTTTTAATCTGCTGTTTTTCTTGGCACCGGTTCTACTTTCCATCTAGCCCACAGGCCCACCTTCAGTGTGCTGTTCTTCTCTTTCCTTGGGCTGCAGCCTCTGTGCAGTAAAACACCATCTGGGGATGTGAGGCCAAAGCACTGGGTTCTGTTCTGCATCTGCCACCTCCTTATGCCGTGATACCGGTCAAGTCACTTCCCCATCTTGGTCTTTGGCATCCCCTTATACGAGGTGGTCTCCAGGGCCCCTTCTAGCTCTACAGTTTTCCAGTATTTGCTGAAAGATGCTCTTGGACTTTGGAAGCATGCGGTCCATGCTTGGGAGATTTAAGTTTTCAAGTTTTCCTTTTGAGGATTGCTTTAATTTATTGGGCATCTTGTCGTTGCGGAAAAAGACAATCAAGAAAGTGAAGACTGAGATTCCTTTTCCTTCTCCAAATGCGATGGTTAAATAAAATTCAGTTTCACGGAGCAGACTCAGAGGAGTAGAAATGGATAGGGTTTCTCTTGTCTTTGAGAATCCCCAGGGGAGGCTGTAAACAGCAGGATATTCCTTCAACCAGATGGGCTGCCACACTTAGAGAGCCAAGCAGTCACTGAGAAGAGAGAAATGAGTTGCAGAAATAAGGAAAGGCTAGTTGCCGTGATGTCAGTTTATTCATACAGCTGAATAGAGCCAGCCTAGAGGCCGGGGAGATGAAGATTAACCATGCTGAGAGGCTCTCAAACCTGAGCTGATGGGCATGATGTTTCAAGTCACCGTTCAGGGTCTGATGGGAATATGGCCTATTAAGCTAACTTTGGATGATAGACATTCTTGAGTGCAGGGTTAGCCTCGGGGAACATTGGGACAGGGTTAGATGGAACTGCATCCACCTTTGGTGGCTTTGCTCCAGTTTTCTTGATGTCATGAACAGCCTTGGATATCCAGGGTCTTCTCCCACCATGCCTCACCTATGCCAGTCTTGCCTTATCCAGAGACATCTCCTCTCTCTCATTATCAATCTTATTAAAATTTTACTTGGGAGATAGTATAATGGAATAAAAGGAGTCATGGTCTTTGTACTCAGACAGTCTTGGATGGCAACCTTGGATCTTTTGTTTATGACAATGAGAACTTGGGCCAGTTACTTGATTACCCTGAGCCTCAGTTTTTTCAACTTTGAGGTGGGTACAGCAACACCTAACATACAGCATTGGTGAGGAAATTGAATGGATACAAAGGTTATCTCAAAAAAGAAAAAAACAACAAGCCTTCCTCACCCCCAAGAAATGTTATTAGGTCATTAAATATGAAATGTCTGATTTCAAATCAAAAGTTTAGTTTATTATATCTCAAACAAGAAGCGACACAATTAATCAAAGTATGTGCCTAAACTATTGACACAGTTTTGCCATCTTAACAGTAGCTTGTTTACGCCAGCGGCAAAGAAGCCTGGAGAGCAAGTAGTGAAGGCGTTTTCCACAGCTTGTTGAGAATTGAATATTTTTCCTCACAAGAAGTGGTCCAAAGTGTGGAAGAAGTGGTAGTCAGTTGGCGCAAGGTCTGGTGAATACAGTGGATGACAGAGAGTTTCCAAGTCCAGCTGTTGTAGTTTGAGCAGCGTTTGTGCAACATGTGGTCCAGCCATTGTCTTGCAAGAGGATTGGCCTATCTCTATTATCAATCTCGGCTGCTTAATTACAAGCATCCTCATCATTTCATCCAATTGGTTGCAGTAGACATCTGCTGTAATTGATTGACCAGGTTTCATGAAGCTGTAGTGGATAATACCAGCGGTGGATCACCAAACAGACACCATTAGCTTTTTTGGTGAATATTAGATTTTGGACTGTGTTTCAGTACTTCATCTTCATTCAGCCATTGTGCTGAATGCTTGCAATTGTCAAAAAGAATCCATCTTTCTTCACATGTAACAATATGGTGCAGAAATTGTTCACCTTTAGGTCATGACAGCAAAGAAAGGCAAGCTTCCAGATGATTTCTCTTCTGACATTCGTTTAATTCATGTGGAACCCATTTATCCAGGTTCCTTACCTTGCACGTTTGTTTCAGTGGTCCAGTATTGTTGGAATAGTAATGTTAAACCTTGATGCTAATTCATGCGGAAGTTGAGATGGATTTGCTTCCACTACAGCTTTCAGTTTACCGTTATCCACCTTGGTCTCAGGTCGCCCACGTGGCTCATTTTCAAGATTAAAATCATCAGCACAGAACTTCTCAAGCCATCGACATACTGTGTGTTCATTAGCCACATCCTTCCTAAACATTGCATTGATATTTCAAGCTGTCTGCACTGCATTGGTTTCACGATGGAACTCATATTCAAAATAGCACGAATTTTTGATTTATCCATGGTTTCACAAAAATTGCTGTAAAAAAAACTTTGAAAGATAATCACAAGCCAAACTGTGTGTTTGAAAGAATGAGAATGTATCTTCACAACAAGAAGTGTCAAAGTGAAATGTCAGAGATATCAACTGTCAAACTTAGTATTTAAGGAAATCAGACATTTCATACTTAATAACCTATTATTTCTTCCTTCCTGTCCCATCTTGCAGTCTATGCACATTAGGATATGGGGATTTACAAAGTGTCCTGAAGCCTGGGATCCACCCCATCCCCTTTTGGGGATTGGTACTATTTCAAAGCTCCTCAGATAACTCTATGTGCAGCCTGGGCTAAGATGCTCTGCCCTCGGGAATTGCTGATTCAGAGTTTGCTACTCTCCTTTCAACACTGCTTCTATTCCCATCCCCTTGGAGCTGGTTCCCAAAGTCAATCTATCTTCTGTATTTCAATCTGGCAAATAGGAGGTGATTAATCGAGGTTGGTGCACTAGATCCCTTCCCTGTGGCTGAATGTTTGTTTTCACTGGCACCTTGACAGAAGTAGGGCCATCTTCTCTAAGAGAAGGGAGAAGATGGATAAAGATTTACTGAAATGTCATGGTGGAGAGCATTGGCCTAGAGTAAGACATCCTCTGGGACAGTGGCTGAGAACCAGAAAGGCCAGGTAGGATGAGTGATCCAGCTGGCCAGACTTCCCGTCTTCCTTCAGCAGTGGTGAGGCAGGAAAACCAGGCAGCCAGGCTGAGAAGCACTTGGTGAAGTTAGAAATCAGGGGCTTGGGTGATCCCAAGGTGCTGTGGACAACTAGGGTGTGCCTGGCTGCGAGGTGCGATCTGGGAAAGGAGGCAGGTGCTTATGGCTGAAAATGGCTTCTGAAAATGGCTGAAAACAAGCCACTCCTTCTCCCTCCTAGTTACATCTTGCAAAAGAGGAGACTTTTGAACTATTTACTCTTGGCCCATCCCAGAAGTTACCTGTGGACAATTCCCTGACAGCCTGCGAGGGTGTTCTGTGGCCACGGGCATTTGTCCCTCATGTGGGGCAGGTTGGAAGTATCAGGGGATTAACAACTTTGTTCCAACCTTCAACGTGGAGGAATGGCTATGTGTGGATGGACACCTGGCTTCCTTGGAGGGACAGTCCGGAGGAGTGTTCTGCACAGTTTCTCGGAGGGGCTCCCGTGTGACTGGGCCCCAGATGCCCACAGCAGCGGCACACTCACTGTGCCCTGTTGCTGGCTTTCCCTTCCCTGCCTCATTTCCACACCCCTCCCCGTGCTTCTGGGATCACTCGAATCCTCATCTCAGCGTCCACCTCTGTGGGAAAACACCTATGTTTCATCAGCCATTTCTCATTCGCAGGAGTTTTACATTTCTGTTCACACCCCCATCTTGTGAGATAGATTGGTCGATATTCTCTGGGGATACACTATGGAGCTCCCCACTTTAAGTCATTATTTTTGGACACACGTCTTTTTTTCTGGAGTCTTCCTGGATAGGGAGAAGAAGAAGATCCCAGTGGAGGACAGTGCTTTCCAGTCTGCAGGTTGTGACCCAAAAGGGAGTTACAAAGCCACCTTTTAAAAATGAAAGGAAATGAACGTGATGTGTCAGTGTATATTACACATTGTGAGGGTACATACTGTTATATGAACATTTCCTTTCAGTTGCATGTGTTGTATGGACACATGTTGGTGAAATAAATATACTTCTCAAGATGGATTATGGTCAAAAAATTTGGAGGCCACTGCCATGGTGAGCCTCTGTGGTTTTTGCCACCCCAGGATCCATTATTCCCTTTTCCACCTCAATATTTCTTTCAACAAGGAAAGGAGCGCATGTCCCTCATTGTACGTGGTCTTGGTTGGGCTGTCAATCATGATGTTCCCTCCCTCCTTGGTCAAAAGACAGTCACATGATCCATGGTATGTCAATCAGATGATTGCTCTACGGAGCTTAAATTTTGAAAGGACATATGCAAGGGCTGAAAATAGCTGAAGGTGCTTCATTTAAAGGGGCTATCTGGAAGATAATATCTCTTTTTTTCCTCCTGCTCCCCGGATCCTTGAAATTCCTTGATTTTTTTCGCTTCCAAGATCTGGTTGTTCAGCTATTGGGTTGGTTCTGTGAAATACCTGCAGACTATTTCTTGCATTATTTTTCCACCCTTGGGAAGGTACAGTTGTTTTGCATTGCTAGAAACCAAAGAACCCTCCCATCTGTGAGGGCTTTGGAGTTAGCTGATCCTGCCTCTGCTAGTTTCTGGCTGTGTGACTATGGAAAATTACTTAACCTCTGTAAGTTTCAGGTTCTTCTCTTGTAGGGGTAGTCATGCTGGATTGAATTATAGATGATTTTTATGTAGCCACTGGCCCTAGATGCTCAATTGATGGCAGCCACTATTGTGGGCCAAATCTTATTCATCTTTGTTTTATTAGTGTTTACTTTCCACTTATTAAATATCTGCAGTATGAATGAATGAATCGACATGACAATGTGGATTTTGACAACTAAAACCCACAGCTGAATTTCCTTAGATAGCTACAACCCCTTGGTTATTTAACATGTGATTTATTGTTCAAAACCTTAATAAAAGAAAATCTCCATGACCTGGGGTTAGGCAAAAGAATTCTTATATACAATAACAAAATCACAACCCATAAAAGAAAAAAACCAATAAATTGGACATCATCAAAATTAAAAACTTATGCTCTGTGAAAGACAATGTTAAGAGAATAAACAGTAAACTACAGACTGGGAGAAAATATTTGCAAATCACATAGCCAGCAAAGGACTTGTATAGAGAATATATAAAACTTTCAAAACTCAGAAAACATATAACCTAATTAAAAATGGGTAAAAGACTTTGACATATCACCAAAGAAGACATGTGGAGGACAAAGAAGCACATTAAAAGATGCTCAGTCATTAGTCATTAGGGAAAAGCAAATTAAAGCCATAATGAGATATAACTACATACATATCATAATGGCTGAAACAACTAATACTGACAATATCAAGTGCTGACAAGGATGCAGAGCAACTGGAACTTTCACAAGTTACTGGTGGGAATAAAAAGGGGCTCAACTGCTCAGAGACAATTTGATAATTTCTCGTAAAGTTAAACATACATTTGCCATATAACCTAACAATCCCACTTCTGAGTATTTACCCTAGAGAAATGAGAACTTACATTCACAGAAAACCCCATACGTATATTCATAGAAGCTCTATTTATAATCATCTCAAACAACTCGAATGTCCTCCAGCAGTTGAATGGATAAAGAAGCTGTGGCATATGTACACAATGTAATACTACTTAGTAATAAAAAGAAGTGGACTAAGGGTGTCCACAACAAATTTGCATGAATCTCGAAAGCATTCTGCTGAAAGAAGACTGTCTTGTCTCAAAACATTGCAGACTGTGTGATTCCATTTGTACAGAACAGATCCAGGATTAGGGATTGGGGGATTAGGGGAAGGTGGAGAGTTTGACTGTAAAGAGATAGCACAAGGGGATTCTGTGAGGGTGATAGAAATGTTTTGTATCTTGATTATGGTGGTGGTTATACGAGTCTATATATATTAAAAATTTATAGAACTGTACATGAAAAAAAGTCAATTTTCCTATATGATAATTAAAAAAACCCTTAAATTATGTAGAGTGAGGCAGTGTTCATCTGGATATTTTGGTATTCTATAGACCTACCCTGTCCAACACAGTAGCCACATGTGCCTAGGCTAGTCCAAATTGAAGTGCAGTCTAAGTACAAAGTGCATACTAGATTTTGAAGACTTAGTACAAAAAAACAATGTAAAATAGCTCATTAATATTTTATATGGATTGTATATTGAATAATAATATTTTGGATATATTGGGTTAAATAAAACATTATTAAAATCAATTTCACCTTTTTTTCTTTTACAATGTAGTAACTAGAAAGTTATAATTACAATATGTGGCTTATGTGATATTTTTATTGGGCAGAGCTGCTCCAAAGGACACAATCAGGGAAGAATGAAGAGCTTGGATTTTTCTTTCCCCACTAGATAGTCAGGTGTAGGATTGCCCCACTCAGGGCTGAACAAAGCCCACCCAGGATCCTGCGTTCGGAGGCTGTTTACTCCTCCCAGTCTGTCTGAGAAGGTGAATGCCACTCTCAATGTCTGCTTTATTTCCTGTCTGGTTGACCTTCCCTGACCATTTGGGAAGAAAAAGGTGAGAGCTGAATGAGACAACATGGAGCAGAAGGTCGTAGGAGGTGGATTAGGATGCGAGGTCAGACACACAAGAGCATTAGGCTTTGCTATTAGATTTACGTTTGAATTCCATTTTAGCCACTAGATAGCTGAGCACCTCTGGATCTTCCTTAACCTCAGTTTTTTGGTGTGTGTGTGCAAGAAAAAAATAAAGTTCCTCCCAGGGTTTCCTTATCGCATAAAGCTTTCCCTGTGACACTCAGGGAGAGCGCACTGAAAGCACCCAGTAGGCCTCAGGTAGTAATTTTGCTGTTGCTCTCACTGCTTTATATGGTGTTAGCTCTCCCAGTTCTGACTGTCTGTGCTTCCTTCCTCCCTCCCTCCTTCTCTCTCTCTCTCATCTCTCTCTCTGTTGAACCCCACAGGCACTCTGCCCAACTTTTCTCCCTGATTCAGCACTGAGAAATGCCAAGGCAAGCGTTCCCATGAAGCTGCTTGTCAGCAAACACCCACTCCTGTCTCGACTCTCCCCCGTGTGTCAGAGACGGGCCTGAACTCCGAGCGAGGCCCAGGCCGTGCCAGCTCCGGGGCTGACTCACACACACCCTGCTGCACAGGCTTCAGGGCTGCGCTCCCAGCTTGTGAGATTAGAGATTGGAGGCTCCCAAACAATGCAACAATCCGGGGGAGAAAGCCTTCCAACCAGCTACAGGGGTTGCAGCGATTTTCCTGGATTCGGTTTCAAAGACATAAAAGCTTGGTTTCAAACACTTAGTCGGTGGCTGGCCTGCCTTTTTTCACTTTTCTCTCCTTTGCCTTTACTTTCAATTGTGCTTTTATTAAATTATTCTTGTTGCTTGCCTCCTACTGCTCAATGTCAGCATCAAATATTAGGTAGGTGCAGGGAAAATGAATGCTTTCCCGGCCTTAACGGCTACATAGATTTTCATCAAAGGAACTTATTAAGGCCTGTCTGTGCACGGTACTGTATGAGGCTCTGTGGAAGGGAAGTTAAACAGACATGAGTGGTCTCTCGGGGCTTGTACACAATGGTGGCCACAGTCGCTACCTGGTGGGGTGATGTTGATCCCTGCCAGGACTCTGAGAGCCACAAGGTCCTGCCAGATCCCAAGTTCAGAGGACTGTGTGGTTTAATGACTTAGAAGCAGGCCTGGGTGGGACTTCAGGGCATCACAAGAGGCCCTCTTCCATGAGTGGCAGTGTGCATGGCGGTTAAGCACACAGGTTTGGCATCCAAGGGCTCTGGGTTTGCATCTGGGCTCTTCTACTTAGGAGCCTCCTGGGTGCATAACCTAATCTGCTTTTTATGGCATAAACTGCTTGGGCCTCGGTTTCTCGTCTGTGAACTGGGATCACAATACCAACCTCCCAGATTGTTGTGAGCAATGTCATAGCTGCCAGATATCCAGTGCTTCTTAGGTGGCAGGCACCACGTGAAGTGCTCTACAAGGGTTTTCAAATTTAACTCTCTGAACAATTACATGGAGCAAATACTGTTCTTAGCCTCATTTTGCATATGCAGAAATTGAGGCTTAGAGAGGTTAAAGAATATGTCCAAGCTGAGACAGTGGGCATGCATAGGAGAGGGGTTCTCAGTGCCAGCAATCCACCATAGCTGCCTCCTGCCTTAGACCCTCCCCAGGCCTGTGCTCAGGTGGGAACAGTGAGGGGAGCTGGAGCGCCAGGATTGGGGGTGCAAGTGGCCAAGAGTCATCCGCTGGAAAGCGGGGAGGTGGAGGAGGTGGGATTGTGTGTGAGCCAGGCTCCACTGTACCACTGGACTTCCCTTACAGAACACAAACTCCAAGGTAAAATTTGAGAATTTCAAGACAGTGACTGCAGAGCATTAAAGCCCAGGCATGGGACTTTCTGAGCGCAGGGCCCCGTGTGACTGCCTTGGTTGAGTGCCCATGAGGCTGACACTATTTAAATGCTTTTTATGGCGTAAACTTTTCTAACGTGAAAAGTTGATGCTTACTTACTTTGTTTGCTTTTTGTGACTCTTTCTCTAGATTGAGTTTCTTAAATTAGAAGTGGGCTCAGCTGCATGGATGTGCATTTGAAAACACCTGTCACCAGCTCAGCCCATGTGATTTGGGGACAAGGAGTGTCCAGGCAGTTTACACGTAGTGTCCACTGGTCCCTTCAGTGGCTCCACTAAGGGCACCTGAGCTTGCAGTGCTCCCCTCTGCTTAGTTGGCAGAGTGTTTAGTTTATTCCTTTCCTGGGAAGTAGAATAGTGCTGTGGGTAGGCGTTTCCACTCCAAGGAGTCCAAACACTTGGGTTTACACTCCCCAAGGAGTCCAGATTCTTGGGTTTGTTGACCAAGCTCCTGACTCTACCACTTTCTAACCATTTGCTATTGGGCAAATCTCTTACTGCTTTTAAACCTCAGTTTTGCCGTCTATAAAATAGCCATACACAGCAGGCCCTCCAATAATGCCATTTCATTTAACATTGTTTCATTATAACATTGGTGAGGAAAAAAAATTGATTCCTGGCTGGGTCCACGGTGTGGAGTTGGCGTGTTCTCCCCATGTCTGTGTGGGTTTTCTCCAGGTTCTCCGGTTTCCTCCCACATCCCAAAGATGTGTGCATGAGGTTAATTGGTGTGTTTAAGGGGTCTCAGTATGGGTGAGTGCAGGTGTGTGCGAGTGTGCCCTGCGAGGGAATGGAATTATGTTCCCACCGTGCCTGCTGGGCTGACCACTGGTGACCCTGAACTGGAATGACTGGGTAAATAATTATCTTACTTGTTTTTATTAATCTTTCTTAAATGTGTGCATAGTTCACATTTGTTTCAATGCTTAATATTAGAAGTGTTTGGGTCTTTATTTAGAAGTTTGGTGAGGTTTTTGTGACCAGAAATATGCCATAGGAACTTAACTCTTGTTTATATCAATTAGCCTGTGGTGAAATTGTTTCCGTTATATGTGGTTTCCCATAAAAGCACAGTTTCCAAGAACCTATCAATGACATTAAGTGAGGACTTACTGTAGGACCTATCTCCTATGACTGAGGATTGCCAGTGATAATGGCACGGAAAGCACTCAGCCCAGTGCCTGGTGGATATTAACCATTCAATAGATGTTGACCATCAATACTGGTCCTGAATTTAAGGACAGCAACAGAATTCAAGAATTGGAATAGTGCCAGGTATATGATGAATGAATGAATGAATTCTGAGAATTTTTCTCAGTAGTTTATCATCTAATACCCATGCTTAAGATGTGTTCATCATTTTATAGTTCACAAAGCACTTTCTTACACATCATTCCAATTGAACGCTCACAGCATCCCTACAAAGTAGGGAGAACAAGAAATTTATTATCCTGTTTTACAGATGAGAAACCAGAGGCTCAGAGATTAACAACTGCTCATTTATTCAGCAGTCATTTAATGAGCACTATGTGCAAGACTCTATGTTAGGTTTTGGGATAAAAATGAATAAAAGAGACTTTTCCCCCTGCCCTTTTGAAGAAATTACTGTGGGTCAGGGTGGCTGGAACAGGCTTAAAGAAGGATGCTGAACTTAAGGTAATGCATCTGTCAGGACAGATTAAGTGATAGTGCAGAGACAACACCACCACCAGCAACAAATTCTGGTAGCTTAAAAAATCAAAGATTTATTTCTCACTCCTGCTATTGGCCAATGATGGCTCAGCTAGTGGCTCAGCCCTGCCACATTTCAGCTACAAACCAGACTGATGGAGCAGCTGCAGGTTGGATCATTGCTTGTTGTGGTGGCAAAAGAGAGATCTGAGATTGGGAGGGCCTCACACCAGCCATCAAGTTCTCCACTCGTGGACCAGACTCTTCCTATAGCCCCACCTGGCCACAGGAAGAAGGGCGGGAAATAAAATTCTACTATGTGCCCAGAAGGCAGAGAGCTGGAAATATTTGTTGAACAGATTAATGACTATTCCAACTAGACATGCTCTAAAGGATGGGTAGGAAACAGGTGAATATTGGTGGAGTGGGGTTAAGGTGGGGAGAGGGGAGAAGACAATGTGGAGCCTTAAAAGAATGGAGGGTGGGGGGTGGGAAATGATGGGAGAGACAGGAGGCAGAAATGTAAAAGACACAGGGGGTGGGGGGTAGTGAGAGTGCCAGTCTGGCTGGAAGAGTTTGATTCAACAGTTTAGCAAATACTGTGGCAGCTCCTGTTGTCAATTAAGCACTGGGGATACCAAGAAGGATAAAACATGGTACCTGCCTTTGAACAGCTTACAGTTAGTAGGAGAGCTAGATTTTGCACAGTGAACAGAGGGAATCAAACTATCCAAATATAAGAGAGAATATCCAACGCTTATGTTTGCCAGGCATTCTTCCCATGTCTGTATCTTAGCTCATTTAATCATCACTGTAGCTCTATGAGAGGTAGGTGCTATTATTATCCTAACATTACAGGTGACAAAACAGGCATGGGAGGGCTGGTGAATAGCAAAGTGGGCGTCAAATCCATGCACTCTGAGTCTAGTCTGAGCCCTTCTTAATCATAAGAGCTTTACTCTATTGCTTTCTGCTTGATAACTTGTGAGTTGGGGTGTGCCTATAGTCTTAGAGGGCAAGTACTTTTGCTTGAGATCCAAAATGATAGACTGATATTGGCTGCCTCAAGCTCTATAGGGGGATGGTTTTCAAGACCAAGCTGGGACTCGGGGAGAAAAGAATGATGTGATTAATTAGTAATGCCTGCCACGGGCAAGAGAGGTGGTGTTGTCAGCACAATATATTTGGTAACCCTGGTCTATGCAATGCCTACAGCCAAGGAGATTTAATCAATTTATTCACAAATAAGAAAATACAATCAAAACCAAACAACTAAGTCATTGACTGTTTTCCTTAGTTTTCAATCTCTTTTCTTACTTTTAGGCTCTATCACTTTTATGGCAGCATATGTACTCCTTGTTCAAACCGTTAGCTTTCCTTTCTGAAGCTTAACTTTTAAAATACCGTAACTGCAGCCCCTCAGGCAAACATACACCTTAATGGTCAAAACAATAAAAATATCAGCTATGGCAACTGTTCAATCCATTGCACCCCTGGTGTAATCATCAACTGGGTGTTTAAAGAGAAGTTGGGGATGTCATGGCAATGATAATAATAAATAGAGGATTCTAATTGCTGTATCCAATTACTGCACAAGGAAGAATCCAT
Organism: Lemur catta; assembly: GCF_020740605.2. NCBI lineage: Eukaryota > Metazoa > Chordata > Mammalia > Primates > Lemuridae > Lemur > Lemur catta. Next base: position 39,768,484 of record NC_059136.1, read on the forward strand.
CAACTGACTCGGGGAATTCAGCTGTAAGAGAATCCAGCTGAAGCATGTATCACTAGTGGAATTTCCTGCCTGAAAATACTGAGATGGTTTCCTCTGCAGAGAAAGTTGTACGAACATTGTTTTTCTCCATCTGCAACCTCCTCTCTTGGATTTTCTTCTTCTGTATACTACTTCTCTATGTGCTCAGACTTTTATTTCTTTAATATCCTTTCTCAGACATGGCTGGGAATGGACCCTAAATTCAGTTACTTGGAAGTGTAGATTGTAACTAGGAGCTCAGAGCTCGGATGATAAATAGGTTTCCTCTCCTGGGCCAGCTGTGATCAATTGCTGCGGCTACTGAAATGCTCAGTTGATAAGGTTTGTGATAGACTCAGCCCAAAATCATATTGGGATTGATTAGTGATGTCTGCTCTGGGTAAAGGTGAGGGACAATAATTTATGTAGGCTTTTACTGCCTCTGCCAGGGTAGAAAGCCTGTACTGTTCTTATAGCTGTGGTTTTAGTGAATGAATTTGACTTTAGCATCCCCTGGGATGAGACCTCCTACCTCTTGTCTTTCTATGTGAATCTTAGATGTGTCACTTATTTTATCTCTGTCTTAGTAAAACTTGAATGGAGATAATCCTTTATATGGAGTAGTGGTAAATATTGTAGGGATGATGTACCGTCATCATTCAATCATTCATCCAAAAAATATTTGTTGAGCACCTACTATATGCCAGCCATGGTATGAAGTGCCAGGGATATAATGGGAGGTAACGTGGATGTGGTCTCTGTCCACACAGAACATGAGTCTAGTGGAGAGATGTGCTAGTTTTCTATTGCTGCATAACAAATTTAGAGGCTTAAAATAACACCTATTATTATCTCACACTTTCTGTGGGTCAGGAGTCTGGGCATGGCTTAGCTGGCTTCTCTGCTCAGGGTTTTATAAGGTTGCAGTCAAGGTATTTACTGAGCTGTGTTTTCATCTGAAAGCTTGCCTGAGGAAAAGTCTGTTTCCAAGCTCATTTAGATTATTGGTAGAATTCACTTTCTTGCCATGGTATGACTGAGCCCTGGCTTTTGGCTGACCATTGGCTGGATTCCACCCTCAGGCCCTGGTAACTAAAGTCCTCCTGCAGTTCTGTGCCATGTGGGCTTCTCCAACATGACCACTTACTCCATTAAGCCAGCAAGGAGGGTCTCTTGCTCCAGTCTGTGGAAATGGAGTCTTACATGTCTTAACAGAGTATTGGGGCTGATATTTCTTCACCTTGTTGATTAGGAGCAAGTCACAGGTCCTGCCCACTCTCAGGGGGAGGGGACTATACTAAGGCATGAACAATAGAGGGTCACTGGGGGTCACCTTAGGACCTCTCCATGACAGAGGGAGACATACGAGCAAGAATAACAACAGTGTGTTAATCGCTATGGTAAGGGAGAATCAGGGTGTAAGGAAGTGCATATCAAGGTGTATGAACAGTCTCAGGGGGGTCAGGGAGGACTTCCTGGAGGAAGTGACATTTAAGCTGAGACTCAAAGGATAAGTAGGATTAGCTATATAATAATGTGCTATCCAGATATTAGCTCTTCCGTTCATTACCATGTGCTACCCAGAAGTGGAACAACTCTTTAGAGAAGGTCTTTCCAGCTCTGAATCCTCTGGGGATGCTTGTCCTGTTAATACAACCCCCAAGAAAATCAGCTCCTGGGCTCAGGTTTGGGGGTGGCAAGGAGATAAATACTGGGTCTGGAAGGATAATGGTAGGTCAGGAATGGGACTTTAGGGATGTATCTATGCAGCCAGTGTCGACTCCTACTGATGTGCCCATGTACAGGAGCGAGACCACTGGTGGCTCTGGGACAGTGGAGAAACCACCATCTGCTCCAGATTGGGCCTGTGGTTGAAGACTTTGTGGTCTAGCCAAAGCTTTTCCCGTAGCACACGGATCTCTTTAGAAATAATGAGAGCGATAACAGTTGTCACCCAAAGTAATATTCCAATTTATTAAGTTTTTATTAGGGATTACTTGCTATTATTAGGAATAGTGCATCATTATCTTGGAACACTTGCTATGTGACAGGAACTGGCTAAATCCTAAGTACTTGAGTTGGATTATCTATCTCAAGAAGGAGCTTTCCACATGTCTACTAATAGCATCAAATGAAATGCCAGTGAAAAGGCTGTCTTCCTCTTTCCTCGCTGCCTCTTAAAATTCTCCTCATCCTGCATGTTCCATCTCCAGTCTTACCTCTTCCAAGAAACCTGCCATGACCATTGCAGTGCACATCCTCAGCACCACCAAGCTCATCACCAAATTAATGTCTGTCTTCCATCGCTTGCTAATGAGAGTTACGGCATTTTGATGATCCCTCCCGCTTGTTCCTTTCTATCTGTACTTCCCCTTTATGATCTCCAGCCCAGCCAGTCTGATGATGTTCAGTCTGGTCTCTCCGCCCGCAGTCACCTCCTCCCCCCTGCTCAGCCTTGGGCAGTGCAGATTAGAGTTCCTAAAGTTCAGCCTTGATTAGGCCATTTTGCTGCTCAAAACCTTCTACCACCCAATCTGTAATCCCCCAGCTTCACTTCCCCCAGTGTATCCCCTAGACCTACTTGCTCATCTACTCACAAAATCTGAAGCAACCTGCATGTCTATCAATGGGGGCTTGGTTAATAAGGTAGGTACATCTGGAACTGGGGTTCTTAAGCCTGGCTTCACATTCAGGTCACCTGGGTGAGGTACATCATGATGACAGTAAATTCTCCTCCTATTGAGAGGAGTGAGAGACAGAGTCTAATTCCCTTCCCTTGGAATCTGGACTTGTTTAGAGGTTTGCATCACCAAAAGAATGTGATCAAAGAGATGGTCTGGGACCTCCAAGGCTAAGTCACAAGAAGCTTTGTAACTTTTGCACTGGCCTCTTGGAACTCTAGCTCTGGGGTGAGTCAGCCACTTTGTAATAAGTCCAACTACCCTGATACCACCATGCTGTGAGGAAGCCCAAGCTAGCTGTTCTGAGAGAGAGAGCAAGCGAGCACCATCTATTCCCAGCTACTGCAGGCCACCCAGCCCAGCAGCCCAGGCACCAGACAAATGAGTAGTAAGGAAGTGTTCTTGGGTATTCCAGCCTCAGCAGACACAATGTGGAGAATAAGCAGGGATTCCAGCTGATGTAGAACCAAGACTCCAGATATATGTACGGCTCTAATTGAGCCATTTCCACCATCTCCCAGTTGTCTGAGCCACCCTAGCTGAGGGTCCCAGTCATTTTGGAGCAGAGACAAACTGTCCCCACCATATCCTGACAGAATTCCTGGCTCCCCAAATTGTGAGCATAATAAAGCGGTTGTTATTTTATACTCTAAACTTTTGGGCTACTTTGTTATAGAGAAATAGGTAACTGGAATTCCTGGGGATCTTCCCAAATCTTCCCAGGCCATTCTAATCCTCCCAGGAACCATGTTAAGAACCACTGGTCTATACAATTAAAAGCTATATACACTTAAAAATAAATAAATAAAGAAAGAAAGAAAGAAAGAAAGAAAGAAAGAAAGAAAGAAAGAAAGAAAGAAAGAAAGAAAGAAAGAAAAAGAAAGAAAGTCTTTTTGTTCTGCGGTGGGATGATCTACAAGTTCATATTATTGAGGGGAACATAGAAAGTTACAGAACAATTTTTATACTATGCTACCATTTGTGTAAAAAAATAGATATGGATCATTTCTGGAATAATACACAAGAAAGCGGTAAATAAAATTCAATGAGTCTAGAGGGGGAAACCGGATGTCTGGGGAACAGGGAAAAATGTTTACTGAATACCCTGTGATAGCTTTTGCATTTTAAGACACGTGAATTCACCAATTTGAAAGTAGATAAAGTCTGCCTGTTCCTTGACTGGAGAAGTCTAAATTCTTTAGCCTGATTTGGCCTTAGCCTTCATTTCCAGGCTTACTCACTCCTCTGATGTTATACTAAGAACTAGTTGCGATAAGCAGAATGCTGGCCCCCAAAGATGTCGACATCCTGGCCCTTGGAACCTGTGAATGTTACCTTGCACAGCAAAAATGACTTTGCACATGGGATTAAGATAAGGATCTTGAGATGAGGAGATTGTCCTGGTTTTCCTGGGCAGGCCCAATGTAATCACAAGGGTCTTTATAAGTGAAAGAGGGAAATAGAAGAGTCAGAGTAAGAAAAGGAGATTGGAGGATGGAAGTAGAAGTTGGATGATGTGATCGTGGACTTTGAAGACAGAGGAAGCTGAGAAACGGAGGTGGCCTCTGGAACGTGGAAGAGGCTAGGAAACAGATTCTCCCCTAAAGCCTCCAGGGAGGACACAGCCCTGTTGACATCTTGATTTTAGCCCAATGTGACCCATTTCAGATTTCTGACCTCCAGAACTATAAGATAATAAATTTGTGTTGTTTTAAGCCACTAAGTTTGTGATAATTTGTTATAGCAACAATAGAAAACCAATACAGTGGTGTTTCTCCAGATGGTATTCTAAAATATAGGCCTTTTGAGAGAATGTTAATGAAAAAAATAAAAACCTTCCCCAAAGTCAAATAAAAATAAATTATTATTTCTAATCAAGTTAAATGAGGTATAATTTACACAGAACAAAATGTACACATTTTATGTGTATACTTTAATGAGTTTTGACATGTCTGTACCCATGTAACCTACCATGATAATTAACACATAGAATATGTCCATTACCCCAAAATATTTCCTTGTATCGCTTTGCAATCAATCCTCCTATTCCCATCTCTAGCCCCAGACAACCAATAATTTGCTTTTTGTTGTTAGACAAATTAGCTTTAACTATAGGACTTCTCAAGACTCTCTTGAATGTGTCAAGAGCATTGTGGACCCCCAAGGGAAGAGCTGTATAGCAGGTGGCATCCTCAGGATTATTTGACCTTGACCATGGGTCCTTTTGTCCCAGAGCAACTCATGGGATGAAGGACTCTCCAAACATACCCAAGAAATGTTTCTCTGCTCACCTATCTCAGCTCAGGCATCCCCCTATGGAAGTGCCCATCTTTATCCATCAAGAACTTACTTACTCATCCACCAAGGCTTTGTTCAAGGATGAGCTCCTCCACGGTGTAGACCTTTTCCTCTGCCAAGTCTCATGGCCTTTGTCTTAGATCTCCTGCAGCACACAAATTGTATAATGGATAATAATATGGCGGTATCATGTTATATTTGCATCATAGATACATAGTCTCATAGTCTTTTCTGAGGGCAATGAATGACTATTTGCTTTACTATTACATGATTATCAGGAAATACTCAAGCGTTCAGCACAGAATCAAAGAAAATTTGCTCCGAGTAACTTCTGAGCCATCCTGGACTTGAGGCTCTCACTCACTCAAACACTTTCAAGTTCTGGCTCAGTATCCTGCAGCTGTGTGAATTTATGGGCTGATGGTGAATGACTCCCTTATCTTCCTACCCTTGCATCCAGCCCAACACATCCCTGAGTCCTGTGGATTTTACTTCTGAACTGTGTCTCCCATCCATAGTTTTCTCCCTATCCCCTCTGCCAACATGCTTGTTCAGAGTCTTACCACATCACCTGCATTCTTACAACAGCCTCCTAGTATGTTTTCCTCATCTTCAGTCTTGCTCCTCCTCCGACATACTTTCCACTCTCATGCCAAAATCCTGATTATGGTGTTCTTCTGCTTAGAAACCTGGAAACGATTGTCCCTTGCCCACAAGATCAAGTCAGAAGGGCTGGCACCGCAATCGTGCCCTGCCCCATAGGGGACCGTTTGCTTCTGAAGCTTCACCTCCTGGTTCTGTGCCCTCTCCACTCCCATCACGGGGTGTCTTGCAGGGTTGAGGACACACCACACCCTTTCAAGGAACCACGTTGTTCCTTTACCCTGAGATGTCCTTCCCCTTCTCCTCCTGGAGAATGACTCTGCTATGGACTGAATGCGTGTGTCCTCCTCAAAATTCATATGTTGAAATTCTAATCCCTAAGGTGGGGTGGGAGGTGATTAGGTCATGAGGATGGGGCCCTCGTGAATGGAATTACTATCCTTACAAATGGGACTCCAGGGAGCTCCCCCATGCCTTCTGCCACGTAAGGTCACAGTGAGAAGATGGCCATGTGCGAGCCAAGAAGCGAGTTCTCACCAGATACTGAATCTGCTGGCACCTTGATCTTGCACTTTCTAGGCTCCAGAACTGTGAGAAATAGATTTCTGTTGTTTACAAGCCACTTGCTATACGGTATTCTGTTTTAGCAACCTGAGCTGACTAAGATAGGATAAGATATTTGGAAAACATTTCTAAATATCACTCCTGGGAAACCTTTTCATCTTCCCAAGGCACTTCATGACACTCCAATAGTACCTGTGTACATTTCTTTGAGATAGCTCTTATCTAATCACATCACAGCTATAATTTATTGGTTTAGATGCTGTCTCCCTAGCTAGAATATACGCCTTGTATCTACAGTACTTAGCGTAGCACTGGCAAAACATTTGTGACTGATGATGACCAACACTTAACGAATTCTTACTATGTGCCAGGCACTGCACTAAGTACTTTCACAAGTTAGTTTAATTCACTTATTTCTCCCGCAGCCCTATAAGGAAGGTATCGTTAATGTCTATAGTTTGCAGGAGAGAAAACAGCCTCAGTGAGGTTAAAGACATGTCTAAGGACATGCAACTGGCAAGGGGTAGAGCTTGTATTTGAACCCCAGCGTGTGCAATTTGTTCTCTTAATACTAGCGATTGGTATTTCTTGAGTGAATGGTTGAACAGATGAATGAATGCATGAATGATGTCAGTTGTTTGAATAGATAAAGTGTGTATCTTCGAGCAGAAGACTGTGATTATTTCCTTGTCTTGAAAAAGGGAGAGGTGACTTCTAGGTAGAGGTGACAGAACAGAGAAAGCCTGAAGATGTGGGCACAGAGATTTAGAGAAGTACGTGCCGAAGTCAGGCTTTAAACTCGGATAGGTTTCCAGTGTGGAAGAAAGTTTGGCTCCTGCTGACACCAGCCCCTTCTCCAGGAAATTCTAAGACAAAGGCGTTTCTAGTTGGCAGATTTTAGGCGTAAGGAGGGTGCTCTGTGTTCTCTGGGGGAGACCACCCCTCCCAGGCCTCCATCCTCCCCTGACAGCAGCCAAGAGATGCCCAGAGCCCTGGTCATTCTCTGGCCTCCATAGCACCTTAAGGGTAAGTGAAGAGGATGTTCTAGAATTCTTTGTGCTCCTGGCAAGAGCCTTGTTTCTCCCTCAACACTCACAGCTTCACCTGGTTCCTGCTTTGGGGCTGGCAGGGTCTGTCTCCCTGTGCCCTTTCCTGCTGTTTACCCAGTTCCCCCACACAGCCCAGCTTCCCAGTCTTCGCTCACTCCCAGATCCCATCCCCGGTCAGCTCTGCACGGCCCCTTCCACATGCCCACTGCTCTCTCTTCCCCGTCTCCTGAAACCTTTCTGCTGTCGCTCTGGCTCCCATGGTGAGCCACCAGCAAAACCTGTTCTCAGTCATCCTTGAATGTTCCCTTCACCTCCGTCCTACAGAAGCCAGATCTCACCTGAGGACATTGCTTTCCCTGTAGCCCCGCCCCACAGCCCTGATTGGCCCATAGGGCTGGATGTGCAGTGCGTCCTCCTTTCTCTCTGTGGCCCTTCTAGACCATTTTATCGCTCTCTTTGCTAGAAATGCACAGCTCTGAATCATCCCAATAACAATTGGCAGCTGACCCCACTCTGCACAACACCTTGAAGATCTGAGTTCCCGGCCCACTGGCCTCTCTCCAAAACTGTTCCTGTTCCAATTCATGGTGATTTCTACATCTGTGTAGATAATCCAGAGTCCTCCATCATCTTACCCCAGCCATGAACCCCCATGGTCATAGCCCAAACAGCACTGCCCACTCGAACTCTCTGTGATTGTGGAAATTTTCTTTATCTGCACTGACCAGGGGAGCAGCCACTAACCCCTGCAGCCATTCAGTACTTGAAATGTGGCCAGTGCAACTGAGAACTGGATTTTTAACTTTTTAAAATTTTAACTAATTGAAATTTAAATAGCCTCATGTGACGAGTGGCTCCCCTATTGGGAGGCACAGCCTGGATCACGGAATTATCACTAACTGGGTCCCCTCCTTAATCTCCGTCTCGAGAATCCCATCCTCTATCACCTTTGAACTTTCCAGTGTAATTCTTCCAGTTCCCTGACCACAATGCTTGCTCGACTTCACTGGGACCCACAATCTAGTGATTCTATTATTTATTAAAATCCCTTATTTTTTTGAGCCCTCATGTTCTTTTTTATCTCGCCTAAATTCCATGATCTTTCCTTATCATCACTTCCTTGCATGCAGCCTTGACAAATCTGGCCCCATCTCACTGCACTGTAGGTGCCTGGCAAAACCTCAACCTTGCTAAATCCAACTCCCTACTCTCTCCCCGTCTGCAGACTTGAAGCTGAACATGACTGGAGAGAAATGAAAGGATGTTGACGTGTCACACAGGGGACTCAACACTGGTTAACAAACACACGTTTCCATAGTCTGTTCACTCTTCTAGACTGCTGTTTCAAACCTTATCTTCTCTTCTCAGACTGCAAATACGCTCCCTTTCCTCTCCCTCAATTGATAAACTTGATTCCTATTTCAGGGAAGAATCTCAAGCCACAGAGAAGACTCCCAGGAGCTCCTACCACTTCACCTACCAGCTCAGCCACATCTGGGCACATGTGCTCTGTCTCCCCTCGTATTGCTATGGCGAAGCTCTCTGAGCTCCTATTTGGAGTTGGCCTCTCCTCATGTGTGCTAGATCTCATCCTCTTCCACCTATTGAGAATGTCACCTCTCCCTCACGCAGTCATCAATGGATCCTTCTTGTCAGCGTCTAGACGTGCTGTCATTTCTCCTCCTCAGGACTCTGTATTTGCTGTTCCCTTTTATCTGCCATGCTGTTCCAGCAGACACCCACATGGCTTGTCTCTTCACTTCCTTTGGGTCTCTGCACAAATATTACCTCCTGATCATACTATTTAAAATTGCAGCATTTCCCTTCTCCCTAGCCCCTTTTATCTTCATAGTTCTTACCACCACCCAACAAGCTATATGCTCTGTTTCACTTATTCATTTGAGGAAGGGCGAGGATCTTTCTTCTTATTTTTTTCATTGCTATATCCCCAGCACCTTGAATAGTGTCTGGCACATAATAGGCCCTCAGTGAATATTTGTTGAAAGATCCATTCAGTGACTTCCCTTTTCCAACATTCCTACTGGTTTGCTGCCATGGTGTGATTTTTCCTTACAAAGAGGGAAATGATATTACATAAAATTATTATTCAGAATGATATTAGTATCCACTGCTCTTACTCAGAAGTTCTGAGAGCAATGCTCCTCAAATTTCAGTGTGCATCTGAATCCCCTGGGGGATCTTGTAAAATGTAGATTATGGCTCAGAAGGGCTGGGCTGGGGCCTGGGATTCTGCATTTTTAATAAGCTCCAGGTGATACAGGCGCTGTGGATTCAGACCGTACTTTGGTTAGCAAGGCTGCTTGGTCATCTTAAGCTTCATTCTTTTCTTCTTCTTCTTCTTTTTTAAATAGAGTGAGCATAAATATTTACACAATACATTTACATATATTCAGTGTAAACATGACCCCGAGTTCAAGTAATCATGTAGTAAGCGCCTCTGTAGCTGCAGGTTACAACGTTTGCAAGGAGAGCCTCATCTATCACTGTGTCTGCCATGGGAGGAACTGTTGGCTAGTTAGGCAGTGAAATGATGACTGTCCATTGTTCTGGGCAGAATTAGGTGTTTTTGTGTGTCTGTATGTGTAAGAATATTATTATTCATGCTAATAAGTTTCCTAGCAATTGCCTGATGCAATTTGCCATGTCTTGGCATGAAATCAATGCAAGGACAAGTCCTGCCTTTCTGCTCAGATTATTATTACATCATTCTGCTTCTGTCTAGAGAACAGTGTGGAGTGTTCCCTATGTTAATCACCATTGCCAATTAGTTTAAAAATCATAGTTAGGCTCTCCCTGTACAGTTTGTATGGTTTGTGCACGACAAAGATGAGTCCAGCTACAGTCGCAGGTAGAAGCACAAAGCTGGCCGGCACCCCTTTGCCAAGTCAGGTGCCCTGGCTGGGGTTGCATATTGAATAAAGGTACCGATGTTTGATGACCCTGATCATAAAGTTAGAAAGAGATGCAAAGGAAGATAGAGAGCGTCCAACGTAATATTTTCATTTTAGGGATGCTGAGATACCTAGGACCAGAGCACTTGTTCTAGTTCTCCTCAACAGCATCATCATCATCAGCATCATCATCATCATCATCACATTTATGGAGGGCTTAAGATGCACAAGGGACTGGGCTAATTGTTTTAAATACATTGCTTCATTTTTGCGCTACAACAATAACTGTAAAAATTAAGTATTATCATCATCCTCGTTTACAGATATGTAAACTGAAACTTGGAGAGATTAAGCAGATAGCTTAGTGTCACAGAGTTATGTTAAAGTGTAATTTTCAAAGATGTAAATCATGATTCTCAGGCAAATATAAAGAATCCCATGTCAAAGATTTTAGTTAGCTCATTAATTAATGAGGTAACCAATAGGAAGTTAAAACTTATTCAAAGAGCATTAGAGAATGTATGTATATGAAGCTAATTTAACAAAAAAATATATAAGGAAAGTGTGGTAGGACACACACACACACACACACACACACACAAAGACATCTAGTCTGAAAACCTTGATTTTAGTTCGGTGAAACTGAATTTGGACTTCTGACTTCTAGAACTGTAAGATCATAAATTCATATTGTTTTAAGACCTTAAGATAGACTTAAGATGTGGTAAATTGTTATAGCAGCAGTAGGAAATTAATTCAGAAAGATTCCTGGGTGAGATCGAAAGCTAGTTAATAGTTAATATCCAACAGGGCCATAAACTATAACCCCTGGAGTTAATTATTCCACCAGAGTTAAATTATTTGCATTCTTACTGGATCAAACTTTATAAGTTAACCTCTGCCCCTACAGAGATGAAAATCGCCTAGTCAGTAGAAAGCCCAGCTCTGCCACAACAGAACACCCAGTAATCTCTTCTGCGGAGTCTCAGATTTCGCATACTCTTTTGGACAGCAAGGAAGTAGAGGAGCTGGGATTTGAACCAGGCTCTTCTAAGTCCAGAATCTGTGCTCTCAACCACAAAGGGACATACCTTTTCACTAGCATCATTTCATAGACTAGCAGGGCAATCAGTGGCAAAGAAAACTGTGCATAGAACTGAGAACACAGCTCAAAGATTGCCAGGTTGAGTTCACCAACTCCTTCGTGGTGTTTCCTCTAAGCAGAGGACCAAAGAAAGAGCCTTGCTCCCTCCCTGATATTGGTAGTGGAAATTCCTGCACTAGCTATCTGAAAATTTAGAGCCAAGCCTTTAATAAATCATTTAGATGTGGTCCTGGTTGATGTAATTTGAGGGAGGAGGTGGGAAACTAAAATACCTACCTCCTTCCCTGCCTCGCCCTGACAGTCCTTACTCTAAAGCTATGTTTCTTGGCTAGGCATCATATCACCTTGCCTAGTAAACGCTAAAGGTTTGAATTGCATTTTTTTTTTTTTTTGGTGGAACAAGAAATAAAGACTTTTGGGATGGAGAAAAGCCAGGAGGGACAAAGCGTTGTATCAGGAACGAGCATGGAATTTTTAAGAGGTGGTTTGTTGAAGGTTCTGACCACAGAAGGGATCTGTTATGCGGAAGTGGAATCTGTGGTTAGACAGGTGGGGTGTGGCCAGGGTCTCTAACGAGGGCTGGGGAGTGTGGGTTTCCTTCATAGGGCACTCACTCTTGACACTGAGTGAACGTAGAATAAGCCGGGCAGAGCTGGGGAACACTGATGCACAGACCCTGTGTGAGTTTGCCGGGGCATCCGCACCAAAGTACCACAGACTGGGTGGCTCACACAACAGAAGTTAATCCTCTCACAGTTCCGGAGGTGAGACATCTGAGATCAAAGTGCTGGCAGGGTTGGTTTCTCCTGAGGCCTGTCTCGTTGGCGTGCAGATGGCCGTCCCTCTCCCTGTGTCTTCAGATGGTCTTTCCTTTGTTACTGTCTGTGTCCAGATATTCTTTTCTGCTAAGAATATTGGGTTAGGGCCCACCCATATGACCTTATTTTATTTTAATCACCTCCTTAAGCACCCTATCTCCAAATTTCGTCACATTCGGAGGTACTGGAGGACTGGGACTTCACATACGAGTTTGGGGAGGACACAGTTTTGCCCATAACAGATCCTATCCCCAGAGGCTGATTGACGTGACTGGGAACGGGACTGAGGCCTTCACAGGGAAAACTCTATTTCAATGAGGGCCACAGCGGTGGGGTCTACAGTGTTGGCTTTTGGGGGTGAGAACTGGGGATAAGGCGGGCAGAGCTGCCTGCTGGTGAGAGCCTCGCCCTGGCCCCTCGCCACGCTCAGCAGTGAGTGGCTTTGGGAAAACCATGTAAAGACTTTGAGTTTCAGTGGTTTCATTCACAAAGTGAGGACAGTAACACTCTGCCTGCCTTTAAGCAAGAGGCTGGATCAGGTACTTTCTTGGGACTTCTTCCAGTTCTGAGATGGATGATTCTGGAAGCAGCAGTAAGGTCAATTTAAGGTGGTTTTAAAGCTTGCAGGAGAGAGAGAGGAAGAGAGCCAGTGTTAATGTGCCAGGGCCACCAGTGAAGCCATCTTACTGCTGCTGTCATCATCCCCGTTAGCAGCTGCACCAGCGTCACGGGGCCTCCCACCCATTGTTACAAGCATTACCATCACGGCCCCTGCCCTCTCTATGCCCACTGCTGTCACCAGGGGCAACTGTCATGGCAACAGCTGCAGCAGCAGTGCGCCCCAGGTCATGGAGACGTAGGCAGTCACACACATTTTAGAACTGGATCACTTAGACTAAGTTATTAATTTCATATTGGAGGAAATTGAAGTCTGGAGAGGTCAATTGGCTTATTCAAGGCCACAGAGCTCTTAAACAGAAAAACTGAGGCCAACTCCCTATCTTTTGGCTTTGCATTAAGAATTCTTTCTACTGGCCCATATGACTTCATCACAGCCCATCAGCCCTGGAGGCTGGGCTCTGGAGACCCCCACCCTCTAGGCTGGCTGCTGCTTTCAATCAGGAGCAAACCATCATGAAAAACAGCCTCATTAAACTCTGTCCGCCTAAGTCTGAGCTGTGTATTTCTCTTTTCAGAGGTCTGAAATGCGCTGGTTTATTAAGGATGGGTTATAATCCTTCCTTAACAGTGATGTCAACCCAACCAAATGTGGTATAAGCAAAATGGAAACTTACTGGCTCATGTAACCGAGAAGACCAAGGGCAGCCCTGGCTTCAGGCACAGCAAGATGCAGGGCTCACGTGATGTGACCATGTGTCTCTCCTTTCTGCTTAGCTTTGCAGTCTGTGGACTCCAGTCTCAGACTCCATCTGGTAGAAGACGGCAGCTCCAGCTCCGAATTCTCTGGTACAGCAAGAAGGAGGTAGTCTGTTTCTCAATAGCTCAAACAAAAGTCATGGAATTAACGAATGTAAAAATATTTATTGAGGTCTTGCTATGCACCAGGCATTTTTCTACATGCTGGGGACACAATGGGGGAAAGAGGGAAGAGCTTGTGTGAGCCTTCCTGGGCTCTGACCAGACTGTCTTTGGACGTGTGCCGTCTGTGAACCCACCACTGAAGCCAGGCGTATGTGATGTGCCGATTGGCACGTGTCCCGTGTAAAGAATGCCAGCGTCTTTTGAATGCAGGGACTCTGTCATAGCTATGTTTGTCGTGTGTCCCCAGGGCATAATCCAGGGACTTGCACATCGTGAGCATATGAGAAGTGATGTCATACGAGCGAGTGAACAACTGGGTAAATAAGCAAAAGGAGGTTCACAATAGGCAAGTGTGTAAAAACACATGAAAAGGGGACAAATCCAAATAAGTCAAACCATGAAATGAGCGAGGGCCTCAGTTGCCAATCAGAAAAGGGGACGTGATATTCACTATAGATTGTTTGCTAAAAACATTTGCGCAGTGTGTTTCATATCAGGCCAAGACAATCCTGCTTGTTATTCAGAGGAGCATTAGAAACAAAAGCTGAAGTTGTAATTACTTTCAGAGTTGTCCCCCAGGGGGTCAACAAACACAGGGGTCACTCTGGGCCTCACACTGTGAGGAGCATGTGAAGGGAGAAATGGAGATAGCTCGCAGCTGGCAGCTAAAATATGTTGATGTCATTATGCAAATGTTTGCCACCCTCACCTCTCCCTGTCGCTGTTGCAGCCTGCTGTGGGCACCTGGGAAATACTTCTCCCCACCGGCAGGTGTTCCTGGGACACAGCCTCTCAGTTCTTTTGATGTTATGCCCTTGATGTTCATTTTGTGCAGATTTCCATTGGTAAAACCGTATGAGACAAGCAAAAAGTCCAGAAGAAAATTTATACCTCCCCAAATTATTAGCATGTAAAAGAGCCTTTCATTGGTCCTAAATTCTAAAAGTTTGGTTCTGTATATCTTGTATAAAACCTACGTGGGGCCGGTGCAGTGGCTCACGTCTGCAATCTCACACTTTGGGAGGCCGAGGTGGGAGGATTGCTTGAGGCCAGGAGTTCAAGACCAGCCTGGGCAACATAGCAAGACCCCTGTCTCTACCAAAAAACAAAAAAATTAGCCAGGCATGGTGGCATGTGCCTGTAGTCTCAGCAACTAGGGAGGCTGAGGCAAGAGGATTGCCTGAGCCCAGGAGTTTGAAGTTATAGTGAGCTGTAACTGTGCCACTGTACTCCAGCCTGGGTGACAAAGTGAGACCCTGTCTCAAAAAAAAAAAAAAAAAAAAACAGAAACGAAAACAACAAAGAAGAGCAAAACCTAGGTGGGTCAGTACTTGGAGGAACGTGTGTGTGCAAGTTTAGTCATTGCACTGCTTAAGGAAGGACCTGTATAGGGCACATAGGACGAGGCAAACAGAATTATTGAGAGGAGCACATGTTTGAGCACGAGTTCAAAGGATGTGGACTCAACTGTGGGAAGACCAGAGCTTTGAAGAAATAAGCAAATGCCACAAATTCAAGAAGGGCATAGCCAAGATGCCTGTAAAGAAACTTGTTCCGCAAATTCCAATAGACACAAATAAGAGGGGCACCCATGAAGTTTCAAAAGGATAAAAGCGGTACAAATACTAAGTGCAAGTGGCTCAAACAATGGTGTCAAACACATGGAATTCATTACCTTTACCCATGGCATTGTGTGAAAAGATAAAGTCCTTTGGGAATTTGGATAAATTCATGGGTGAGGGAGCAAGAGTGAGTCTTCAGAGACTTGAAAGTGCTCTCAACTCAATACAGCCCTACCCATGGAAGACAATCACATCCACCCCCAATACATCTGTCAGAGATGGGGTGTTAGACAAGAGTCCGGATGGCTTGTGGGCAGGTCTTAAATAAAGGAGATCTGCTGACTGTTTGAGTTTTGTTTTTTGCTTTTTTTTTTTTTTTTTGGACAGGGATGTTTTTCATTAGAATTAATATTATGGATGAATAATCAAGAGAATAAAGGAAGGAGATGAGTAGATGGTGATGAGTAGAAAGCCTTTGGTAACGTTTTATTTTGAAATAATTAGAGACCCACAGAAAAATCACAATGAGTAGAGTCACACATCCCCTTCCCTCAGTTTCCCTCAGCGGTGACATCTTATAAAGCTATATCGTCTGTTAGCAAAACCAGGAAATTGACACTGGTACGTTACTGTTAAGTACACTGCAGACCTTACTCCA
Source organism: Lemur catta (assembly GCF_020740605.2). Taxonomy (NCBI): domain Eukaryota; kingdom Metazoa; phylum Chordata; class Mammalia; order Primates; family Lemuridae; genus Lemur; species Lemur catta. The sequence goes on from NC_059136.1 coordinate 39,784,294, forward strand.
TCTTCACCGTTCTTTTTAAGCCTGCATTTGTGTGTGTGTATAATTTTATCCTGTGTATGTAACCAGCATCACAATCAAGATCCAGAACTGCTTCATCCTTGTGAAATAATTCCACGCCACGTCGTTGTATTCCTGCTCCTGCATTCTCCCATCCCCCTGGCAACCGCTAATCTGTTCTCTTTCTGTAGTTTGGTCATTTCAAGAATGTCATATTCATATGAGTGGAATCATATCTAAAAGGTACGTAACCTTTGGAGATCAACTTTTTTCCCTAAGCATAATGCCCTCGAGGTCTGTGCACATTGTTGCATGGACCAACTGTTCATTTGTTTTCGTTGCTGAGTGGTATTCCTTCATACGGAGGTACCAGAGTTTGTTCTACGTTCACCTATTGAAGGACGCTTGGGTGTTTTTAAATCAGTGTTTTGCTATTATGAATAAAGCAGCTATGAACATTTGTATGCAGGTTTTTTTATAAACATAAATTTTCATTTCTCTGGGATAAATGCCCAGGAGTGTGATTGCTGGGTCATATGGTAAATGCTTGTTTAATTTTGTAAGAAACTGCCAGACTGTTTTCCAAGGGAGCTGTACCATTGTACATGCCCACCAGCAATGGATGAGAGACCTAGTTTCCTTGCAGCCTCACCAGCATTTGATATTATCACATTTTTTATTTTAGCTGTTCTAAAAGGTGTGTAGGGGTTTATTATTGTGGTTTTAATTTGCATTTTCCTAAGAGCTAATGATATTGAACAACTTTTCTTAGGCTTATTTGCCATCTGTCTCTCCTCTTTGATGAAATAACTGTTCATGTTCTTTGGCCATTTTAAAAATTGGATTGTATTTTTTTTTTTTTTTTTTTACTGTCACATTTTGAGAGTTGTTTATGTATTCTGGATACAAGGCGTTTGTCAGATATGTGGCTTGAGATATTTTTTCCCAGTCTGCAGGTTGTCTGCCCTCTAAATAAAGCTAGCTTCTCAGCCTTTTGGCTAAGAGAAAGTGTAAAAAAAAAGTCTTTCAAAGGCCGAAACAAATAGAGATTTTAAATATTCCCATTTCAGAAAAGCCTGACCCAGCCTTGAGAGCATGGGACCTGGTCACTCCGCCAGTTACCAATCGTGAGGGCAGATCACGGGTATAATCCCTGTTCGCTGTGCTCATTCAGCTTTACCGTAGCTCACCCGCCATGGGCTTCACGCCACTCAGTGGCCACAGGTGAGTGTGTTTCAGGTCATCACACAAAGATGAGCTGAGAAAGATTGGTCCATTATTGACAGAACAACGTGAAGGACAAGTCCTCACTGACCCAGAAAGTGAGTGAGTAGCATCGTCCCCTCCTTAGAAAACTGGAAAATGCATCATTGTCATTGTAGAGTGAGAGCCAACATTCAAAACCCTGGAGGCTTCTCAGGCCATTTCACCACAACACCAAATAACAGACAGACTTGAACGCATCTGGCGAATTTGACCAATGTAGCCAAAACACACATGGAATTCAAAACCAGAAATCATTCCAAGTTTGAGTCATCCAATGTGCTTGTCTACATTGATTGCATTCACCAGATAAAAGTTAAATCCACTCCGCGCGGCCAAGCAACCTCTGCCTCGGGTCGGGGCTTGCTACCATGGAGACCGCTAGAGTGGAGATTTTCTGACACACTAAAAGGAATGGATTACAGCTCCATCTTATGTAAATTTCCGCTGGGAGGAAAAAGACTAAAAGGAAAGTAATTATGCTTTAGTCATTTTTATTTAAGATAATAGGATCCTTTCATTCCTTCTTTGAGAAGAAGGCAACAGCTGTCTGTCACAAATGGTAAGACGCTTTGACATTTTGCAGGAACCAAATCTTTAGCTGCAATTTTGACCTAATGGTTGCACTGAGTTGTGTTTTTAATAGAAAGATAGATTTTCTTTAAACATATGACATAAACTAATTCAAGGATTAAGAATTAATTCCACCAACCTCAATTTCTGAAGTGGACAGAGAAATCTTACCCTTCTTGCTTTTCCGTGTTCGGGCCGAGTAGGTCAGGAGGAAGGTGAACTATTAGGTAAGGAGTATGTCTCAGGATTATTTAGTGAGCACTGGATATTTGCTCCTACAGCATTCATCCTTTTTCATTTTGGCTGCAGCCCCTAACTTTCATGTGGGGATGGACCCTCACCCCAGATCTCAGCCCGTGTGGTTCCCTAGCCGAGCACTCTAATAAATGACCGCATCTCGTTTTCACAGCTCTTTGATGCACATGCTGTTGTTGTTATTATTATTATTATTATTATTATTACCATTAACCAATGAAGAACTGCTTCTCAGGCAGGGCAGCTTGCCATCTGTATCTTCTTTTTGGTGTCAAAAGCTGATGAGTGAGGACTAGGATCGGAACCCAAGTGATCATACTCAGAGTCCACATCCTCAAGTCTTCCTGCTCTCTGCACTGACAAGTTCAATGTCCATCTTTGATCTCCACCTACGGTCCAGAATAATAGCAAGTCTTGGTTGTTTTTCTCAGTGACATAAGAGAGGTGTGGAGAGATTTTTAGAAGAGTCATCTGGAGAATTTAATCTTATTTTGGGAATTCTACTGGCAGCTTCAAGTGGGGGAAATTTTGATATTTTCTACCCTCTTCTAGGTCCTAGAAGAAAGGGAAAAAAGCTGGTGAGGGGATGAGAAAGAAATGACTGTATTCGCCCTTTGTCAGGTGATGGGTGAGCAGCTTGCAAGCTGTGAAGTTTACAGAAATCCAGGCAACCAAGCCGCCAGCTTCCAGAGATGGTACCCAGAGTCCCGGGTACACTTGCCTGAGGGCCTGGCAAGAACTTGAAACCAAGTGCATGGATCAGGTCCCTAGCAAGGTGGGAGAGCCAGGAATCAGGCATCAGAGGGCATTTAATACCCATGAGAGTAGGGTTTTGGCCAGTTCTGTTCATTGCTGGATCACTAGAACCTGGACTGCTACCTGGCCAGGTAGTGGCTTAATCAACACTTGTTGAATGAATAAATGAATGAAAGAATGGATGACCGTAGCAGGTGCTGGCAGGGCTTCCTCTTTCTTCAGTCATCATGAAGATGAAGGACATCAAACACAAGGGTGTTTAGATAATCCTCAGGAATTTTCAGCAGCCCTATCTTGACCTGATGCTTCTAATAGTTATATTTATTTGTAATTCAATCTTTCTTTTTAAAAAGTCACTCCCCTTTCTTTCTTTATCTTCAGACTTCCCTCTCACCTGGTAATTCAACCCCTTTGTAGCCTAAAATATCTTACTTTGATCCTGTTTCTTTCTCTGTAACCTCTCTATTTCTACTTCTCCTTTCAGCCAAATTTCTTAGGTCATCTACAGTGTGGTTTCCATTTTCTCTTTTTCTAATCACACTTCGAGTCATTGCCAACTACCCAGCTCTCCCCACTCCCCACAACCCCCCCAAAAGTAATGCCAACATTTTACCAATCCATCAAAATTTTTTTTATTTTAATGAAATATATTTTAGTTGCATTTGAAAGAGTTGTTCACTCAATGTTACAATTTTCCTTCCTTGGTGTCTGTAAATATCATTTGATTTTTATTCTACTCCCAATTCTCTGACCTTCCTTTGTTCAATTCTCTTCTTTTGTTCACTCTTTCGCATGGGGTCCTTGGAGTTCCACCTTCTGGCCACTGTTTGTTCTGTTCCACTCATTCTCCTTATGTGAGCACTGTGTTTTACATTGGGAATGGCCACAGGATCCAGCCAGGCCAGTCAAAGTCTTCCCTGGGACTTTAGTTAGAATTATCGGAAAAGAATTTCTCCTTTCTTGGAAACAATTGGCTTTAGAAATCACAGCAGCCTGTAGATGCCAGGACCATGTTCTCCATGAACAGAGAACTTTCCTGAGGATAAAGTCAAAACATGGGAAAGCAGAACAGAGAGACATACTGTCTTTGTGTTTCCCCTGGATCTAGCCATACCTGGGGCTTAAACTAACACTGGACTGTAAAGTTAAATGAACTAATATGTACTTTTACATAATTTAAGTGGGTTTGAGTTGGGTTTCTGACACTTGCAACTAAGAGTCCTGAGAAATATACCTTCTATCCAGTCTTCCTATCTCCAGTCTGGTCCTTGTAGCTCGAGGATCAATATGAGACACAGAACTGGCAGGATGATTGCCCTGTTTGAGACCCTTCAGTGGCTCCCCAGAGCCTAATCAGAAGATCAAACTCAAAAGCCTTAAGGGAACAGGCTGGTGACATAACCCAGGGAAGCAGGATGGGTGTAAGACAACAGAAAGGGGCAGTTCCAGAGTCCAGCCCTGAGCAAGCGCCCTGCCTCCGGCCATTAACACTCAGAACGCAAACACCATGTGCCTGCCAGACAGAACAGGTCCAACCAGAGGTTGGATTTGGTCTCCAGCCTCCAAGTTTGCAATCTTTGGCCTATGTTGCAAGTTCAAGCTCTTCACACAGCCCCGGAGGCCTTTGTGACCAGGCCCTTGGCCCTTCCCAAGACTCATTTCCTGTTATTAGATGCTCTAGTGACACTAAGTTGGTGCCCACACCTTGTTCCTTCACAGTCCCATGCTTTTGCTCACATTGGTCCCTTACCTGGAACCTCGATCCACCCCATTCTTTCTATCCTCGTCTTTATCTCTCTTAATCCTCTTTGTTTTTCAATATTCATTGCAGGTGTCACCAGCTCCAGGGAGCCTCCTCTTCATGGGGCAGGTGTCCTTCCTCCACTCTCCATGGCTAGCTGTGTGCTTCCTCTGTCATTGCACCCGGCATATATACCAGACCTTGTTGATTGCTCACCCACAATCATTCCTTCTCCTGTTTACTTGCTGGCAGAATTTGCCTCTCTGAACTAAAGCTGAAAATATCAGATATTCCATTTTCCAGCCTGCATGGAAGCTAAAGTCTGGGGATGTGATCTAATTCTGCTCGGAGGGATAAGATGAGAAATCTGCAAAGGGATTCTTGGGAAAGATTTTCCTCCATGACAACAAAAAAAGTGATCCTTTAATTTCTGCCACTGAATATAGTTCTGTCAGGATGTGATGTCTGGAGCTACAACAGTCACCTTGCAACTGTGAGGGAAAGCCAATAGGATCACAGAGAGAGTGAACCAGATCCTTGCTGTTCTTGCACTGCTGAACCAACCTGGGCACTGTCTCCTCCAGATTTTTTAATTTGTAAGATACAGTAATAACCCCCAGATGTCTAAGTCACATTTTTGGGGGAAGGGGTGGGTATTCCATTACTTGCAGGTGAACACATTTTAAATGATTCAGCATATTGTGTTCACTTTGCCTATGTGTTTTTCTCCTCTATTATTCTGTAAGTTATTTGTAGGGAAGGATGATCTTATACCTCATGTCTAGCACAGAGTCAGAATTCAGCAAATGTTCACTGAAATATTTTTTTCCCATAATTTTTCCACTAAGAGCTATACTGTGTGCCATTTATCTGTCCCATTTTGGATTTAGCCCATGAGTGTTGGGGAATGGTAAATTTGTCAGTAAATCTTAAGTGAATAACCCCCCTACCCAGGATGCATGGGAATGAAGGATTTTATACAAATGTTACGACATCTCAGTGGAATTGACTAGTGCTACTCACATTATTTATTCAGACCTTTCCTTATATGAAAGCTCCCTACTGAGTCCAGCATGTATGTCACATGAAAGCGTGGTGCACTGGTTGAAGAAGGGAAGGGATGTGGGGGGCTCACAGCCCCCCTTGTTCATGCTGGGCTCCTCTCCTTTCCTGCTGTGCTTCCTGAGGCCCCCTTTTCTGACTGCCTCCGCTGGGTCAGTGGAGCAGACAATTATAGCTGCTTTCATGATCTCGAATTCATCAAACCCCTTGGTCCTCAGCTCTGTTATTAGAAATTGGAGGTCACAATTAGCCTCTTGGAGGTTTATGAGATTCTGCTTTTACTGGAATGTTTAGAGCATTGTATCAACTTTGGCTAAAAATGGTGCAGCAAATCAAAAAGGCAAAGCTACTTTGGAGAATCCATTTGGTAGCCCTAGTCCTTCAAGTACATACATCTAATTTTATGGTTTGTTACACAAATCCATTGAATTTGTCATACCAAAGGGAGCCCATGTGTTCTGAAAGGCCCTGTAAAGTAAGAGCAGACATTTTTATGTGGCATTTGGGCTCTTTTGTTCTTAGTAATAAAGGGGAAAATCATTTTAGATTCCAAAGTTGACTCAAAGAGAAGCCTTCCTTTTCACATCTCCATGCCCACGTTAATGTAAGTCCTAATCTCCTCAGATCTTCTTCACTCAGAAATTTAGATAGTGGAATCAGATCCTCACATGATCTAGGGTCTGCGGGCTTGGAACCTCTGTAGCCAGGGAGTTGTGTGACAGTGCTGTCATGGTGGAGGGCTTGTGTGGGCTGGGGTGGAGGAGGTTATGGAGACGGCACCACACCTAGCTCATTAGTGACCACACACAAAAGAAGGCCAGTTTCTGCGTGTGTGTGTGTGCTTTCTATAGAGGAAAGGTAAGATTATATTTACATTTTTTAATGGGCCCTGGTTTGTTCCTTTTAGTTTCAGAAAACTAAATTTAAATCTCTCAGCCTAGATGAATTGAAACCTATAACTAATGACCCTATATCTTCAAACTCTTGGCTGAATTCCCTCACCTTGCGGCTTCTCTGAATCCCGTCTCTTCCCCAAGGTGACAGTGTTCTTGAAGCCCTCTCAACTGCAGTCTGTTCTTTTGCCTATGTAGCCTGGGATGAAAAGATGACTTTGGTTTCCTCTTTGATTCACAACATGACTTTGAGATCTTTACACTGTCGCCTTCATGTTATAAGGCCTTTGCAGGCTATGCTATCCATCCATGAATCCAACAAATGTTTGCTGAGCACTTTTTATTTCCCAAATATTGTCCTAGAGCTGAGGATGTAGCAGGGAACAAGTCGGGCATGCCCTTCTTGTCATAGAGCTTATATTTTAGCTTGAGGACAATAATAAACAAATAAATGCTAAAGTGTCATGTGAAAGTGCTATGGAGGAAAATTGGGGTGGCCATGAGAATGAGCCCCTCAGATCTCACGCTGTGGGGTGTGGAAGTGGCCAAGAGCCCCGGCAGGTGCATTCTGAAATCCGTCACTGTGTTTGCACTGGGACCTGCTTCCCAGGGGCTGCTGTCACTAGTGACTGAGTGTGGTGGGGACACTGAGGCAGATTTGGGACTCAACGATGGAAATCTTTGGCTTGAGTACTCTCTGACGCCCTTGCTGGAATTTTCTCAGAAGTGCACTATAGGCAAAGACCCCCCGCTCCTTCCTTCCCTCCTTCCCTCCTGCCCTCCTGCCCTCCTGCCCTTCTGCCCTTCCTTCCTTCTCTCCGTCTGCACTCAGGAGCAGATCCTCACTGCAGTTTGGTAGCTCCCCCAACCCATCCCAGCTCTCTCACTTCATTTTCTCATATCTGTTTCCTCTAATAAAATCTTGCATTTCCTATTCCATTCTTGCATCTGTTTCTCGGAGGTCCTGGGCTAACCCAGGATGAACGCAAACTGCAAGAACAGAGGGCGACTTGGAGCAGGGGCTGCTTTAGGTAAATGGCCAGGAAAGGCCTCTCAGGGAGCCGACATTTGTTTAGTGACTCAACTAGACTGGGAGGATGATCCATGCAAACACCCGGGAGAGGAGCGGTCAGGGCAGAAGGAAGAAGGGGAGCACGCCTCCAGCCTCAGAGACTGGGGTTTCTGAGGGCTCCCTTCAAAACTGCTGAGGGGTGGGAGTGAGAGGAGGCAGATCTCTGGGCTCCCTGCAAACCTGCTCCCACCATCTCTGTTCCATTTGAGTGGCTCTGTCTTTATCCACTTTGCATATTTGGCTTCACCTAAGACTTCCTGTAGACAAAGACTTCCAGGTTTAAAATAGAGATACTCTGGGAACCACTGCTCTGGAGAAGCTCTACGATCTCTGCCCTGTTTTATGAGTGTGTCAGGCCATTGGCCACAGGGAGAATGGGCAGTGGAAGAAATTACCTCTATTTGGAAGCCTAATTGTTCCATGGAGATACACGATTAGTGTGAGGCAGGTGTAGATAAGGGGAATTAGAGCAAGTGATTAAGGGACTTGATGCATGAAGGCTGGTAGGGAGAGCGGGGAGGCTGGCTGATTTGGGGGCTTTTATGTTAAGCTCGGAAGCCCTACAGCTGGACAGCAGCCAGAGAAGACTGGCATATATCAAGCAGACAGAAGTGGACAAAGGACGGCCGTGAGTGCTCAGGTCTGGGAAGGGGATGGGAGTTAAAGTGTTGTTCTCCATGTGAATTGGAGAGGAGTTTAGAGAAGCAGAGAAGTGGTGGAGGATAACAGCTGTGCTCAAGGACTTTGATTTCAAAATGTAAAATATTAATATTGCCCAAAAGAAAGATGACAGAATTCACCTGTTACCGGGGATGGTGGTGAAAACAGAATGTATAAAAATTTCCTGGTGCTTCTAAAAGTAAAACTTTATCTCTCCATCCCCCACCCCCCTGGGTTTTCAGTTGAAAGAGAGGCTGGCAGCAGTAATGCAAAGACTGAGCTGGATGGGAGAGGTTTTTTCTCCAGTGTTTTAAGGACAGGGAGGGAATGCCAGACCAGCTGATAGGAAGGCAAATGTGTAACACACTGAAATGAAGGTGTGTTCACCCAGTGAACTCAGGGAATCCTTGAGGTATGTTTTAGAATTAAGTTTGTTTATAAATAAGAGGTTCAACTACAGTGTTTTAAACATACAAGAGCCTATCATCTCGTATAAAAAAATTGGGAGATAGGTAGTAAGTACAGAGCTGGTAAGGCAGTTCTTTGCATTATCAGAGACCTAGGAACCTCCTTTCTTTCTGCTTTGTTTTGTGTATGTACATTCCATTCTTATGGTCCAGGATGGCTGCTAAGATTCCTATCATTATATCTGGATTCCGGGCAGCGGGAAGGAGGAATGGAAGAAGACTTGTCCTGTTCCTGTGAAGAAGCCATTCAGCATGTTCCATGTAATATCTCTGTTTATATATCACTGGCCAGAACTGAGTTTCATAGGAACACCTAGCTGAAAGGAAGGTTGAGAAATGAATGATAAAGTTCCCAGTTTAATACTTGGGTTTTGTTTTATAAGGAAGAAGAGGAGAATGGCTATTGGGAGACCACCTGCTTACTGAGTAAACTATGGAGAAATGTACATGCCTGAAGTGGAACACAGCAAGCATTCATTCATTTATTCACTGAATCATTCATTCACTTGCTCAATCATTAAGTCAACAAATACTGAGTACTTAGGTTCTGTGGACCTGAGAATGAATAAGGCAGTTTTGCCCGCAGACTGCTTCCTCAGTGTGGTAGAGGTGACGGTGTGTGGGAAGTGATCTAACAGATGATTCTATGTATAGTGATGATCAAACCAAAAATTTAGCTCTGGTTGGACTGGGGGGCTTTGCAGAAAAGAAGATGCATGAACTGGGATTTGGAAGACGAATAGGATTTCTTCAAGTGCAGATGGGGAAAAGGCGTTCTGGGCAGGAGGGCTGGGAGGATTGGCAGTGTCTGCAAATCCTGTTGGTGTGAAATACTATGAAGGATCTGCTTGGGAACTGCAAGGCTAGTCAGGGGAAAGCTGAAGAGATGGCAGAAATGAACAATGAGGCCCTTTTGTGTTCTGCTAAAGACAAAATGAAAAAAAAAACCCTTATGTATTTATAGTCTACCTGATTTTAATAAAGAAGGGCGGTGAAAGCATTTGGACTTTATCCCATAGGCAACAGGGAGCCACTAACGGGCTTTGGGTAATGGAACATGACTGAAGTGACAATGTGCGGGTTCTGAGCCTTGGGAGGCCCCCTTGTTTCTGCTGGCCCCCTGGGACCTTCACCTTGGGAAGGTCCCTTCAGCCTGGGCTCCAGAACGAGACGCATGGGGCAGACCTGCACTTGACCATAGCCTGAAGCACATCTGTCCCAGCCACCTCTCGAAGCTATGAGCAACAAATAAATGCTGATTTTGTTTGCCCCAGAGATTTGTCACTGTTACGCAGCATCATTGCCGTAGAAACCTGCTAAGATACCTGCTAACTGGATTCCTCTCTGTCATCTCGTACTGCGAGTGCTAGACAAGGGTTGTGGCCAATCCTACGTGTTCAGTGTACCAGGTGATCCCCGAGATAGGGGGAGGGAAATGCCATAAAGATAGTATTCCACAAAAAAGGGATGTGAGGCTCATCTGGAGGTGAGAGGTGAGCTCCAGGGTGGGTTCAGCTCAGGGCTTCTCAGCCTCAGCACCACTGATTTTGCTGTGGGGGGCTGTCTGGTGCATAGAGGTTTAGAAGTAGCCCTGGCCTCTACCCACTAGATACCAACAGCACCCCCCTCCCTCCTACATTGTGACAATCAAAAATGTCTCCAGACATTGCCAAAAATACCCCAGGCAGTAAAATGTCTCCCAGTTGAGAACCACAGATTTAACTGAGAGGGCTTCAGTTCTTCTGTTAAAGGTAAGACCAGAAAATGACAACTAATGACACCAATTATTGAGCATGTACTGGATATGTTTAGTGTGTGCTGGTGCTAAGGCCCAGCTGTCCTGCTCCAGAATCTGGACTTTTGTTCACACTCCATATACTGCCTCCCCAAGAAATCAGTGCCTTGGGGGAGCCCAGAAAAGATGCATCAACACAAGTGTTATGCAATGAATTCTGTGTGCATGAGTGTTTTATAGTAGAAAAAACAGAATGAGTTCGTTCAGGTGCAATTCTCGCTCTCCTTAGATAGCTGTGCTTGGGAAAATCCTCAGTAGTCACGTTTGCTCTTCCCTGCTCACTTGAGCGAAGCTACACAGACTGCAGGATGTATTCAACCTCTGTAGGCCTCCTCTGGGCAATTCAGTCCTACTCAGTGAAAATGTATTTCTAGCCCCTGTGTCTCTTTGATGATAGAGATAAAAAGCCTTAAGAAAAGGTTTCTACCCGTTAATCTAGCAATTCCACTTCTTGAAATTTATCCTTAGGAAGGAATCAACTATGTCAAATCAAATAAAGATTTATGCATAGGATATTTGATTTTAGTGTGATTTGCAAGAGCAAACATTGGATAAGATATTGGGCAAATAAATTACAGCATGTCCAGATGGTGGTATGTTCAACTTGTAGATGAATATTTTCTTCCAAGGGAAAAACTTCATGATATATTATTCTTTGAGAAAAAAAAAGATTTGAATACCATGTAGCATATGATCCCAGTTTTGGAAATTGTGTATGTATAGATGTCCCCATCATATTGAACAAGCAGGGACTTGTAGGACGCAACAGGAATGAATTGTATTTTTGGTCTCCCGCTGTCTTGTCAAGCTTGTTCTGCAGTTTTTATCCTGCTCCTTCCTTGATAAAAGTGGAACAAGTCCCATGACTTCTTTTGTCACTCTTTTCTTAGAAAAAATCATCCAGTTACTTCTTCCACGAGAGCCCAGTCTCCATTAGTAATTAATACGTTCACTCCAGGGCAAGGATCCGCATCCTCCAATCTTCGTTGAAGATCTGCAGCCACGCCGGACACTGAGTGAGAAGTGGTCTGTGGGCCTGTGCACCTCTCTTTTCCTCACCTGGTGCTTCTGCTGTCCTCCCATTGTCCCTCGGCTGCCTCTGGCTTTTCCAGAATTGGGGAGGGGAGGGGAGGAGGAAAGGGGTGGGAAAAGACATGCTGCAAGGATGTTGTTCTAGTCATCTGGGGTGGACAGTTGACTCATTTTCTCATGGGTTCTTTCTGAATAATTTCCAGCCATCTCCCCTCTTTTGCTGGCAGGGCTCCTGCAGTTTGCTTGATCAGGAGCATATATCTCTTCTGAATATTGCTCTGCTACTTCTCCTTCACCCGGCCAGCATCTGGCATCACGCCTCCTAGGCCAGTTCTGGTCCAAGGGAAACTGTCCCACGTCCTTGGCCCTGACAAACGTGGGGGACGCAAGCCTCCCTCAACACAACTCCACCCTCAGCACAACTAGCCTGCCACCATTGCTTGCCCTTTAGATGTCTCAGGGTGAGTCAGACACCGGTCTACAGAGTCCCCATGTTCCGGGGAACACATGGTAAGCCTTCCGGAAGGTCTCGTTGAAGCCCCTTTGCTTTGGCTCAGGTGAGGTGAGAAGAAAGAGCTCCTCCCCCAGAGGGAGGGTGGGGGTCTGGACACCAGCAGCTCTCTCCCCAAATCCTTGTCTAATTCTAGCCCCTATCTCCACTTCTGCAACTTCTTTAAGGTTCTGAGGTGGATAGATTGGGGTCTTAAAGCCTGTCCTTTACTACCTCCTTCATAAGTGTTGGTGATCTTACACCTCCCTTAGAAATGGGGAACGGTCTGCACTTATTACCTTGAAGCCTCAGCTGATACTGAAAGAGAACCTGTTTTCACATCCTGTTTTGCACAAACACAGAAGAAAGAGGCAGACAACATGGTCACCAGCATCTCTAGGGGAGAGAGGATGGAGCACTGGGTAGTGTGATCTTCAGGTGCCTTCCAACCCAGAGATTGTACAGCAGGCTGGCAGGGAATAGTAAAAGCATTGAACATATCCCCTGATGGTGCTGTTGAAGAGACCAGACACACACAGAACATAATAGCAGCAGACCATTGCAGTGTTCATTGATAGTTATAAATGCAAGAACACTGAGTATGAATGATCAAGCATTGAATCATTTGGACCAAGCTTTACATCTCAGAGAACAGAGAGGAATCAGCTCACTGCTGCAGGAAATTGCCAAGAAGAGGTAGATGTAAACTCAACCTGATATTCTGAGAGGGAAGGTATCCCACACTTTAAATCTTCTCAGCCTCTCCTCCTGGGCACTTTGCACTTGCTTGTCTCCCAAATGCCACCCTGCCAGGAAGTCATTCCCAGTCCCTGTAGCGGGAGGTAAACTTGTCATCCATTTGTCCCCATCCCACGTATCTATATTCCTTTCTTGCTTCTTGTCTTATAATTGAGTGGAAATTCTAGGAGGGCAAGGGCTTCTTTCTTTACTCACAGTGGAATTCTCCCTGTGGGCCTGGCACATGGAGGCAAACACACAGACTCTCTCTCTCTCTCTTTCTCTTATTCTTTTGTCCAAGGCACTGAGTTAGATGTTGGCTGAGTCAGGATTACAGCTGGGTTTCCGGGTTTCCACTACATGGCTTGTTCCACCTCCTCTCTTGGACTCACCGCTCTCTGGCCTCCCAGGTCTCTTGGGCACCAGAGCCTGGAAAGCGCTTCGCTGGGTATTCCAATTCTGCCAGCATTGGTGACTGAGGACGTGTGCCCAAATCCATCTTGTGTGTTTCCAACTCACAGCCTCCTGAACGGAGGTGCTCTCCAGAGGCAGGGAAAATGCAGGCCAGGGAGATGGGCCATAGAAGGCTATGCTCCCAGTGCCGGTCCTGCTGGGCAGGGCTGGCCCTCTGTCTCAGCTGCCCGCCCTTCTGTGTATCTTTAATGAGCCTTTGGCCTGCATTTCAATAGACCTGGCCTTGGGCACTGGGCATGGAAATGAACTCCTGAGTTAGCTCTCTAGGAGAAAAATAAAGGCCTGGCTTTGGGCCTGATTGGAGCCTCACTTCTCTGCCAATGCTATGTAGAGAAAAAGGCAGTTGTGTTGAGTTGCTGCATTTTTAAGTAGAGACGTTAAACCCTGCTATTTTATGGATGGAAACCAAGGCTCAGAGAGGAGTATGATGCCCATACTCATGCATCTGGTTTGGCAGTGGATGTGGTCACCACTAGGCTCTGCAGAGTCACCACAGAGGCCAGCTGGAGAGAGGTCCGGAATCCTTCCGACCTTGTTCAGGTGCCACCTCACCTTTGGAGAGTTCCCTGCTCACAGGTGAGTTAGATGCTTCTGCACATACCTATACCACTGCACGTGTCCTACTGAGCCATGTGTCCCTGGAGGGTCAGCACCATGCATTTATCATCCCGGGTCACTTGGGGAGGGAGGACTTTGGCATCGGGCAGCTTTTCCTAGGAAGTCAGGCTCAGCTCTTCCTGCCAACAATGCTTTTCCTCCCTGTCTCCCCATCCTTCCCCAGCTTCAGGAGGCTGAGCCATTTTTACTGAGGATATCAGCTTGTTCATTCTCAGACAGCAGCCCTCCCAGGGGCAGCCAAAGTTTCCAGCCTGTTTTCCCATGTGAAGGACAAGTGGAAAATGGTCCAGGAAAGCACCGTCCAATAGAAACGCAATGTGAGTGACATACATAATTAAACATTTTCTAGTATAGCCACATTAGAAAAAGAAAAAAAACCTGATGAGATTAATTTTAATAATATATTTCATTTAACCTAAGCTATCCAAAATATCATTTCCACATGCAATCAATATAAACAATTATGGATGAGATGTTTTGCATTTCTTTATACTAGTGTTCAAAACCTGTTATGTATTTTATAATACAGGACGTCTCAATCTGGACTCTAAATTTGCATAGGAAATATGTGGTCTGATTTCATAAAATCTACAATTGAAAAGAATACAGTCACCTCCCCACATTGTGCCAAACGTACTTAATCTTTTCTAATAACTGAATTGTTTTTAAATTTACATTTAATTAAAATAAAATAAAAAGTTCAGTTCCTCGGTGACGCTAGTCACTTTTCCAGACCCACAGGTGGGCTCTAGAAGACGAGGGGGGTCTCAGGGAGCAGGCGACGGAATCAGGGGGGAGCCCGTGCCCCTGAGGGGCAGAAGGCAGGGCAGTCCCGCTGGACGCCCAGCTTCCAGCACAGTGGGATCTCGCTTCTCCGCATTTTCAGCACCACGTGGAATTTCAGAAAGCACTGCCTTTCCTGCAGGGGGTGGGGGGCTGGGAGGACTGATGCCCTGGGGAGAGTGTCCTCGGTCCAGGGGCCCCAGAGGATGTCTGCAGGCTTGGGGGGGGTGGGGTGGGGTTGGGGGTGGGGGGGACCCTTGAGCTGACAGGGGGAACAGCTGCTCCCCCTACTGGGAGCCAGAGGAACAGCAGTCCCGCCTGGCTGGGGGAGGCGGGTGTGCCATGGCGGAGGCAGCCTGTTCTTTTCTGGGCTCCCCATCTAGGTGCAGGAGGCAGAGGAGTCTGCTGGAGGGTGGTGGCCAAGGGTCTGGGGAGAGGCTGTATCCTTTTTGGGTTTCCAAGTCTCAGAACATAGGGGCCCTTGACTTTGGAAGCATAGCAACATGGGTACAGAGAAGAACCTTAGGAAGTAAGAGTAAGATTATTTATTAATAAAGTACTGTGGTTTCCAGATTCAAATGAAAAACTATTTCTTTTTCTCTAGATTTAGTCAGGCAACAAATACGTGTTAGGAATCTGCAATCACCATATTCAGAAAGGCCTCACATTTGAAAATATACGTTTTGCAAAAATGGCCTATCAGATCCCTTTGGTTAGCCATTCTATAATATTTATGAACTGAAATTATGTACATAGTAAAAAATTCCAACTGTACCAAAAGTTATACTATGGAAAGTAAAAGTCCCCTGTTCCTCCCTTGGACATTGTTTAAAAATGTCCAAAGCATCTGCCGGTAGTGGCTGTTCAATAAATGTTAGTTTGTTACATTTGAATGTTGAAGGTGGGTCAAAAAGCTAGCAACGGAAACCTCATGTTAAACTGCAAACCAGTTGGATGGGGTTAGGGGTGAGAGAAGGAGGTGTGGTGGCTGGTTGAGCAGTGCTCCTTCCGAAGTTGATGCCTTTGAATTTTGTTGCTTTTAGGTTTTGCTTTAAAAGTTATTTAATCTACACACTCTACCAAACATTTAGAGAAGACACTCTGACTGTGCTCATCTGGAAGTCACTGGAAGCAGAGTACGTAGGGTAGGAGGGCAGGTAGGGACATTGCTTTTCGGGGCCTGTGGAGGGCAAGTGGGGAGTAGGAGCCAGTCTGGGATGTGACAGACATGTCCCAGGAAAGAGGAAGCTGGGAGCTGTGTCCTGTGCTTCGCAGCTGGGTTATGTCACCTTGGGCTAACTCAGTCTAACCAATATTTAGGCTAGTCAATGGGATTACAAGAGACAACTTTATCTTCAAGGAGTTTGCATCTGAGGGTGACACATGGGTGCATCCACTTACCATAAAGTAATGCAGAGCATGATGGTCACAATGGCAACTTTCCATGGAGTCCAGAGGATGCATTGGCAAACAATGGCCTAAGCTCAAGTACAGCCACCACCTGTTTTTTTTTTTTTAAATAGATTTTATTTTTTAGAGAAGTTTTAGGTTCACAGCAAAATGGAGAGGAAGATATGGAGATTTTTCATTTATTCCTTGTCCTCACACATGCACAACCTCCTCTGTTACCAACATCTTCCACCAGAGTGGTACATTTGTCACATTTGATGAATCTACATTGACACATCATTGTCACTCAGAGTCCATAGTTTCCATTAGGGTTCACTCTTGGTGTTGCACATTCTATGGGTTTGGACAAATGTATGATGACATGTATCCACCATTACAGTATCACACGCAGTAGCTTCACTGCCATGAAAATCCTCCATGCTCCACCTGTTCATTCCTCCCACCCTTGAACCCCTGGCAACCCCTGATATTTTTATTGTCTGAATAATTTTGCCTTTTCTTGAGTGTCATGTAGTTGGAATCAAATAGTATTTAGCCTTTTTAGATTAACTTCTTTACCTAGTGATATGCATTATGTTTCTCTATTTCTTTTCATGGCTTGCTTGCTCATTTCTTTTTAATGCTGGATATTTCACTGTCTGGATGTACCACAGTCTATTTGTTTACTTACTGAAGGACAACTTGGTTGCTTCCAAGTTTTGAAAATTACTAAAAAAGCTGCTGTAGACATCCATGTGTAGGTTTTCATGTGGACATAAATTTTTGGGTAATCATCTTTTTGGGTAAATACCAAGGAGGGCAATTACTGGATCCTATAGTGAGAGTATGTTTAGTTTTATGAGAAACCACCAAGCTGTCTTCCCAAGTGGCTGTACCATTTTGCATACCCATCAGCAACAAATGAGAGTTCCTGTTGCTCCACATCCTCACCAGCATTAGGTGCTGTCAGTGTTCCAGATTACAGCCTGCCCATTTTTGTAAATAGAGTTTTATTGGAACACAGTCACGCCCATTTGTTTTTGTATTTTCTGTCAATGCTTTCCTGCTGCAACAGTAGAGGTGAACAGTTATGACAGAGACATAATGGCCATTAAAAAAAAAGCCTAAAATATTTACTACCTGGTCCTTTACGGAAAAGGCTTGCTGACCTCTGGTCTAACAGAACAGCTATTTTCGATAGAGAAGGCGTGTTGGTGTTGGAGCTGCTTCTCGGAATGGGAAGGGGGAGAAAAAGGGGATTCCAGGCACAGGGAATAGTCAGAGCAAGGACAGGGGCCCAAGATGGGGAAGCAGGCTGGTCTTCAAGACTCGGCTCTTTAAGCCTCTCCTCAGCTCTGAGCTAGAAGGAATGAAATCAATTTTTCTACATCTTGTAGAAGAGAGAGAGGATGAGTGAGCTGATGTCTGTAAATGCTTTGAGCAAAATATGAGAAAAGCATCCGTTCCTCAAAAAATGTTATTTCTATTTTATTGTTAAATGAATGCTAATTTTCTGTTTTTCTTCTTTCTTTTTCTTCCTAGTTTGGGCTGCCAATTTCATTCTTCTTGTTGTTCTGCCTTGAAAAACAAAACAAAACAAAGCAAACCCAGGCATTCCATCACAAACTGTAATGTGTTTACTTAGGAGAAATGTATTTTCATTCTTTTTCAGATAGGTAATAAGCTCCTAGGGTCCAAAATTCAAAAGGTTTAAAGAGTGTGCAGAGAAACATCTCCCTCCTATTCTGTGGCCTCCCTGTTCTTCTCCCTAGAGGCAGATGATGGTACCAGTTTCTTGCACTGTATATCCTTCTAGCAATATTTTCTGCAGGTACAAATATTTGCACGTGTTCCTTTAACACAAATGATTATCTCATACACACACACACACACACACACACACACACACACACACACACACACATATTTATATAATCGCTTTTCACTTTGCTTTTTCCCCTTAGTAGCAGTGTTGGAAAGTGTTTTGCATCAATACATCCAGTGCTTCCTCATTCTCTTTTTATTGCTGTGTAGTGCTCTATGTGGATGGACCGTATCATGTTTAAGTGTTTTAGAGGCAAATCAGGTCTGTTGCTCTCTCCCGCCTTTCCTGTCAGCAATAAGCCCTGGAAGACATTGCTGGGTTCGGGCAATGGGGTTAATAGCAGTGACTAGGTAGAAGTTCATGGTGCTGATGGCTTTGACACAGCCCTTCTGTGGTCCTCCATAGGCGAATTGAGGGGAGGTGGGGAACTAGATGCCAGGAATCTTGCAGGCAGGGTTCTTCTGCCTGCTTTGGCAGCTGGAGTGAGGTTTGGCTTCCTAGGTGGGGTTGTCCCTGTCCCTGTGATTCCCCTTCCTCAGGCTGGTGGTGGGGAAAGACCTGTTGAAAATGGAAGACATCAAGATTATTCTGATGCTGTGGAATCAGGTGGGTGTACAGTGGTGGTGGCATTTGGCAGGTGTATTAGCCGTGGCTTTTCCATTGAAAGCTATAAATACCTGCCTCAACCCAGCTTAAGCATAAAGAAGTATTTGTGGGTCTATGCAGGCAAACAAGGATGTTTAGGAGTTGTGGCAGTCACCACTAGTTTCCTACCTGATATGTATTTCCTCTGTCTTCTCAGTATGCCAAATTAAAAACACTCAGCTCTCCAGATTTCCTTGCAGCGAGGGGTGGCCACGTGACCCTTTTCTGAACATTGAGATGTAAGCAGAAGTATATAGGCTGAGTCTTCTGGGAATATATTATTTTTCTGATAAAAACGGATGCACTCCTTGGGCACATGCTTTTTTGCCCTTCCTATCTGGAATGTGGCTATGATGCCTGGAGGTGTAGCACTCATCTTGGGAGCATGAGCAAAGTCACAAGATGAATATGGTGGAACAAAATGGCCATTGATGCCGTCACAAAGCCAGTACACCAGATCTTGCCCACTGGCGCTTTGATCACTTGCTACCTGAGAAAAATAAACTCCTCTTTGGCTACTCTTTGGAGCTGGCTCTTGTTACATGCAGTTGAACATAGGCCAAGCCCTAATCCAGGGCAACCAAGTTCTGGGATTTGTATAGTGTCAAGTCTCCCTGTTGCCTCCTTTCCAGTTTATTCTCTCAGAGTCCTCCCTGGGAGGATTCTGGTACTAGCAGCTCTGGAATCTACTCTGACAGCTTCTGACCCGGGGGAAAGAGGGAGCTAATCCTCATTCCAAATGGATAGGAGAAACTCCAGGGACGAAATCTGATTGGTTTGTCTTGAAGGATACTCCTTGAACCAACCACTGTGGACCAAGGGATGGGGTGACATGATGTGCCATGTTACGGTATCAGCCTGCTTGCCAGAAGGAGTGGGAAGCAGAGAGTCTTGGTCTGGTTCTTCATCTGTCATGAACACCTTTTGGTCCATGTTACCCACTCCTGTTTCCTCCCTTCCTACCTCCTTCACCAACCAGTTCTGGGCTGATTCTGGCCTTCTCTGCGCAGGGGAGAGGGTGGTTCCCCTGATTGGTGCCAACTGGGTGGCCTTTCTAAGATTCCATTTGAGCAGCAGCTCTTGGCTGCCCTCTTCTGGGAACTGGTGGGATATAGACACCGGCTCCTCTGGAACTGGCCGGAAACCCTTCTCTCACAGTCTTGCCTCGTGATGTGACTTTTGTCTTCTTATATCTGCCCACTTGGTCCCCCTTAATTACTTACAAATCAGTAAAATTTTTCAGTGTCTACCATGTGTTCAGGTTTGTCTGGGCATAACTATGTATAGAATGATTCTGGCTTCCCACTGATCTAGATGTTTCTCTAAGCACTACAGAAATGTCAGAACACTTATTTTTGCCAGTGTACATGGCTATCCCATGTATTTGTCTGAACTGAAGTCACTTTAGTTTTGAAAGCCACTGAAGAGGTAATGTTTTTGAACTTTATAAATATGTAAGGCTTACATATTTACATTGCCTTGGAGAACATCCTCCCCTGTAAATCATACCTTGATGTTTTCATCAAAGTACCAAAATCTGAGAACATGTTTTTATTATTCACAGTAGAATCAAGGCAATGCCCTAATTCATGATTTTACTTAGAGGCAATTGCTGTTTCCAGGGAATTTGGGCCTATAACATGGATCAGAAACCATCTGTGGAGACTTTTGAACTCATAAAGTTATGGATACGCATGCCAGCAGAACTCCCGGTTGGATTCTTGGCCTCACTGTGGGTGATGGAATTATTTTTTCTGAATGAGTTGTTTTCCACAGCCCGAAGGTGAATTGCCTTCACATCTTGGTGAGCAGACTCTAACTCAGACGTCTGGGCTCTGGACCCTGCAATCTCTTCGTGGTGCCGAGACCACATCTTCCTCTCTTGGATCCACATTTTGAATTCCTCCACCCCCCCCACCTATTCACATCCAGCCCATTTTCAAGACCTACTTCTAATCTTTTTTCTCTGAGATTCCTTCCCTGCATCGTGATTTCACGATAACACTTCTGTAGTCTGTAGTGTTTACTTAGCAAAAGTCATGTATTATCACGTAGCATCTTTTCCCTTTTTTTATGAAACATTATTTATAAATTTGGACTGTCATTTAACTTTGCAAAAGTTTATGTCCCATGTCTTTCCTTGAATAATAAAATCCTTAGTTCTAGAAACCATAGCTTACACTTGCTTGTTTACCCTGCAGAATATTGAATATTTATTGCTATATGTTCAATAGATGAGCAGCAAGTGCTGTTGATTGATGGGTTGTTGTATCATTTGCCTATTCTAGCTCTAATTAGTATACTTGCCTGGGAAATTATTTACAAAAGACAGATTGGCCCAGGCCATCATTAACACTTTTCTGAAATATTTTCATGCGTTTAGATGCTTTGCAAAATGTATTGCCCAAATGGCATGATGCATCTACGTGTGCACATAACAAAGGGAAGCCAAATTAAAATCATCCTTTTAATTTATTGTTGATGCGTGATCATTTTAAAATTTAGTTTTCATTTTTATCAAAGTTATACACAGCCATAATTTTCAGGGTTGAATAATTTCAGAAGGCACATTGAAAAATAACAGATCCCTCTTGCCTCACCATTTCCTGCTTTCTGGAATCAACATAATCAACTCTCTTAGCTGATTATTTTGGT
Source organism: Lemur catta (assembly GCF_020740605.2). Classification (NCBI taxonomy): domain Eukaryota; kingdom Metazoa; phylum Chordata; class Mammalia; order Primates; family Lemuridae; genus Lemur; species Lemur catta. The sequence continues at coordinate 39,805,477 of NC_059136.1, forward strand.
ATTACCACCATGTCGCTGGTATATGCTTATAGTACTCTTTTTTTTCCCTTCCAGCTTTAGGCATTATCTTTTAGTCCCCCACTATTTTTCTTTCTCCACTCCTACCCTGCCCCATCATACATAATTCCTGACCCCTGCCTCCTCCTTGTCCCCAATTATCCCACTGCTGTTATTTCATAATTTGGCTTAGGTTAATATTTAGTGTGTATATTATCTTGCCCATATAAACACTCTTCACAACTGAAACATTATTATTTTTATTTTCTTGTACAACCTTTAGGTTTTCCTGGAGTTAATAGTGATATTGCTTTTCCTTCCTTTGTTTTGTGTTCTATCATGAATTCGTTTCAAACTCTCTCCTAAATTATTTAAATTTCCTCTCGATACATTCACTTACATCAAGTATTCTAATAAGGCCATCTTTCTGGTCATCTTTCCCGTGCCCTTCTGAGCTGCTCTGACCTGGACTAGTTTCTTTGTAGGCTGAATGCATAACTGTGGTTGGATTCTCCTTTACCTTCATCTCTGGGATTTGCTTTGCTCTTTCTTGGATTGATATTCTCATTCCCCAGACTCTATGTCTTCCTCTTTCTTGGCTTGCCTCCTAATTTTGGATGAACAACTTATCTAGCAGCTTATTCAGAATGGGTTCAATATTTAATTGATAACTTTGGTAGGTGTAGAATTCTAGGCTGGAAATGATTTTTTCTACAGAATTCTGAAGTCATTGTTACATAGTCTTTTTACTTCTTGTGTGGCTATTGAGAAATCCATAGCCAACCTGATTTGTTTTTTTATTTCAGCATATTACGGGGGTACAAATGTTTAGGTTACATGTATTGCCTTTGCCCCACCCGAGTCAGAGCTTCAAGCCTGTCCGTCCCCCAGGCAGTGCGCACCACACCCATTAGGTGTGAATATACTCATCCCCTCCTCCCGTCAACCTGATTTTTTAAGCAACCAATTTTACTTTTTGTAGAAACTTTTAAAATTTTCTCTTTGTCCTCGTGATTCTGAAAATTAAAGATAATGAAACTTAGTATGACTTTATTTTTATCTCTTGCACCAGCTATTTAATATGCCCTTTCAGTCTAGAAACTCACGTCCTTTAGTACTGAAAAATTTCTTGAATTACTTTTTGTGTCTTCTTTTCTTCTATTTTTCAAGTTCTTTTTCTGAAACTTTAGTTATTCATTTGGTGGACTTCTATTTATGTTCCTTATATTCCTCCTGATTATGTTCCTTCTCTTTTGTATAATGTCTTCCACATCTTTGACTTTTCACTCTACTTTCTAAGAGATTTCCTTAACTTTATCTTCTATCTCTTCCATTGAAATTTTCATTCTGGCTATCAAATTTGAATTTCTAAGCACTCTCTCTTGTTTTACAATTGTTTTCTTTTTGTTAGTACAGTGTTTTTTATTTAATAAATATGATAACTTCTTCTACTTGTCTGAGGATGTTAATGACAGTTTCCTTTTGAAGTTCTTATTTTCCTGCAGTTGTCTACAAGTTGCTTTCTCCCCACTAGTATTTTGGCCTCTACAGTTGACCCCTGAAAAACATGAGTTTGAACTGCACGGGTCCACTTATACGCAGATTTTCTTCCTCTTCTGCCACTCCTGAGACAGCAAGACCAAACTCTCCTCTTCCTCCTCCTCCTCCTCAGCCTACTCAACGTGAAGATGGCAAGAATGAAGACCTCTATGATGATCCACTTTCACTTAATGGATAGTAAATGTATTTTCTTTTTCTTATGAGTTTCTTAATAACATTTTCTTTTCTCTAGTTACTTTATGGTAAGAATACAATATATAATATATACAACATACAAAATATGTCTTCATTAACTGTTTATATTATTCATAATGGTTAGAGAAGAGGTTTATGTAAAAGTTTCCTAATTAGCACCCCAGTGCTGGAAAAGGAGAATTATAAAAGTATATCAAGGGATCATGGATCTTTCTTCTTCATTTTTTGGATTTTATAACTGCTCTGAACTACTGCTATCATCACCACAACCACCACTACTGCTACTGTTTGTAATGGTCACTATTTGTTAAGCCCCTATGAGGGTTCAAGCACCATTCTAAGTAATTGCCACGTATTGCTTCATTTGATTCACACACAAATATGTATGACGTATCATTTGCACAGGCATTCAATAAATACTGAAATGAATAACAGTAACTAATACTTTTTGAAAGATTACTATGACCCACATGATCTTCAAAGTTCTTTGTATGCATAACTCATTAAAGCCTTGTAATAGCTTTATGAAATTTGTTCTTCATAATCACTATTTCATAGATGAAGAGTCTGAGCCTCAGAAGGTTAAAGAACTTTTCCAAGGTCAGATCTGGCAGATTTGGAGATGGCCCAGGATTGCTTTACTCTTTCTACTCTACAAATAGGGGACAGTATCTGGATTCAAGAGGGGAAAATGATGTACCATCGTTTGGGGAAATGGTAATAGAAAAAAGAGGTGAAGGTCATCAGAGACAAAGTTTTATCTCTCAGAGTTTGGCCAAAGACTATCCTGGTATCGCAAAAAAGATAATATACCAATAATTCTAGGTGATACTTCCATAATTCTTGTTGTTTAGAAGACATATTTACATTCACAATCTGATTTGATCCTCATAATAACCCTATAAAATAGACTATTCAGGGACTACTATCTTCATTTTACAGATGAGGAAACTGAACTCAGAAAAATGAAATAATTGGCCCATATTCATGCAGGCAGTAAATGAGAGATTCACTTGTGTGGGCTTCATTTTTTCACTTGTTCATTCAACACATATATATTTTTTTGAAGTCTATCATTTACCTGATAGTGTTTTACATTCTCGAGATTTAATAGTGAGCAAGACAAAGTTCTTACCATTGTAGAATTTATATTCTACAAGGGGAGACAGAAAATAAACAAATAAAAAATTGTATAATATATTGATTAATAGTGATAGGTGCTATGAAGTAAAATAGAGCCAGGTGGGAAGAGTGAATAGGCTATCTTAAACCAGGTATTCAGGAAAACTCAGAGGGGGTGACATTTGAGCAGAGATCTGTAGGAAGTGAGGGGGTTAGCAATACAAATATATTGAGCACTCCAGTCATAGGGAACAGCAAATGCAAAATCTCTGATGTTGAAATGAGCTTGGCTTACTCAAGAAACAGTGAGAAAGCCAGTGTGCACTGAGAGAAGAGAGCAAGAGGAAGGAAGCAGGAGATGCTATCAGAGTGGTGAGCTAGAATTCAACCTCAAAAGGGCTGTTGACAAGATGAGAGGGCTGTATTTTATTCTAAGTTAAATACAAAGCCTTTGGAGGACTTTGAGTGGGGGAAATGACATGATCTAATTTACTCTTGCAAAATATTCCTTCTTGTACTATGTGGAGAATTTACTGTGTGTGTGTTGGGGGAGGATGAAAAAGTAGAGTCAAGTTGGTAAGTGTTTTAGTCAGGATGGGCTGAGTAATGCCAGAGAAACAGTGCTTCATGTTTTGCAGCTCTGTTTCACACCATCTCTGCTCTAGGATCCAGGTTGGTAGAGCAGCTCCACCTGGAACATTGCTGGTCTCTTGGCAGAGACAAAAGAAATCATGGTGAATCACATGCTGCTTCTGAACTCTTCTGCCTGGAAGTGACAAACATCATTTCCATCACATTTCATTGACCACAGCAGGTCATGTGGCTAAGCCTAGCATCAGTGGGGGTGGGGAAGGAGCAGTGAATACTTGGAAACCACAGGAGGCTGTTGCAATGATCAAGGCAAAAATGAAGGTGACGGGCTAGGGTGGTAGCAGTTGAGGAGTTGAAAGCACTTGCTGATTGAATAAATGTGGAGTGTGAAAAAAAGAAGAGTTGAGAAAGACTCCAGGGCTTTGGTCTGAACACCTTAGTGAACAATTGGTGCCATTTGGTGAGTTGGAGAAGTCTGAGGGAGGAGCAGGGTTAAGTCGGGGAGAGTTAGAAATTCCATTTTGGACATTTTGAGTTTGAGTTTCTAATGGGGGAAACGTGGGATTTGAAGGTAAAATTTGGAAGTCATCAGCATATAGAATGACTTTGAAGCCATGGGACTGGATGAAATCACAAAGAGAATAATAGTAGATAGAGAAATAAAAAGGCTGAAGTTGAGCCCTGGGGAATGCCAACGAAGAAAGGTCAGGAAGAAGAGGAGAGTCCAGCAAAAGACAGAGGGAAGAGCCAGATTGGGAGGGGGAATAAAAAGAGTGGCATGGCCAAGAAGCCCAGTGAAATAAGTATTTCATGAAAAGAAAGATTGACAGTGTCAGCTGCTGATGAGATGTTGAGTAAGAAGAGGATTAAAATTCAATGTTGGATTTGGTCAGATGCAGGCACTGGTGACCTTGACAAGCCATTGGTGACCTTGTTACATGGTGGGGGTGAAAGTCTGATTGGAATGGGTGAAGAAAAGCCAGATTGTCCTTATGATTCCAAATTTAGCTCCTCCCTTGGTTTGCTAAACTGCATGGAAATTTCTCATGTACAGAATGGAGTCATTGAAAGTGTTGTCGAAACAAAGAATTTGTACCTCATTCTTTGAGTCACTCAGCCTTGGAGAACAACTCCCTATAAACTTGAAGACAACCACTTGAACATAACTGGTTTACTGCTTTTTTTTCTTTAGTGTATAGAGTAAAAATAGGGCAGAAATATCTTTGTTTCTGCCCTCAGGCTCTAGTCAAAGTCTCCATAGACAATGAAACGTGATAACAAGTTTGTTAGCCCCCTTAACCATGAAGACACAAGGGGAGGCTGAAAATTAGGACTGGGAAAAATAGAAGCATTTTGTTTACTGTCCATCATCAAGCACAAGAAATAAAACCTTTTTCCAAGAGTAAATATTGAATTAAATGAGGCAATTTTACTCCAGAATAATACTCTGAGGGGCTTTCCCAAGTACTAAAACAGACAGCAAAACTCTGAAATAAAGTGAGAAAAAAGGTGGGAAATGGAAAAGAATAGGAAATGTGCATTTTTGTTTGGCCTGTAGGGCTTGCCTGCTGACAACCATTTCTGGTTGTGTGTGAGATACGCCATGGAGACTTGGGAGCACCAGATGTCACTTCTGTGCCTCAGCCTCAGGTACTGATTGTACCCAAAGCAGGCCAGGTTGGGGAGGCCAGGGAGGCAAGGTTGGGGGGAAGTTTTCCATAAACTTGAAAGATTTCAACATTTTCCAAAGATGATTATGATTCTTGCCTCTTACAATGCTGTGCTCTCAGGCAAGGGCAGTATTCCAAATATTTAATAACCAGTAAAGAAAAGGCCCTGAGTAGTCGGAATGGACACCAGGCCAATCAGAATAGAGGCTGACTGTACCCAACATTTTAACTGAATATCAGGCTTTTTCCCTATATCTGGTGAAAAGAACAGGAGTTCTATAGTCAATAATAGCTGAGTTTAATCTTAAATTCTTGAATATCTCTTGGAATTCCTTTTTGCTCTGAGTCTTTGAGCAAGTTAAAGATTTGTTGAGCCTCATTTTCATCATATCTAAATGGAGAGAATATGACTGTATTCTCTCTATTACATATTCTATTATATTCTACAAAAGATTATAACTTATGATGTTATTTTGAAAATAAAATGAAATGTGTTTAAGTTGTCTGTTACTATATAACAAATCATTCAAAAACTTAGTGGCTTAAAGCAACAATGATTTACTATTGCTCGTGATTTAGAGAGTCAAGAATGCAGGCAGGGCTCAGCTGGGCCGTTCTTCTGTTCCACGTGGTGTGTGCTGGGAGTTGCTCACCCAGCTGCTACATCCATCTGGCACCTGGCCTGGGCTGAGAGGTCCAGGAAGGCCTCACACGTGTTTCTGGCACCTCACTGCTCCTCCACATGGCCTTTCTCCCCATATGGTGTCTCATCATTCAGGAATTTGAGGTACTTTACAGCAAGCTTCCTGGTATCTATAAATTTAACCCCAGAACTGGCTAAGTGTCACTTCTGTCAAACTCTATAGGACAAGGCAAGTCATAAGGCAGGCAAGATTCAAGGGGAAGGGGAAGGAAAAGGGACCCCACCTCTCGGTGGGTGGAGCATCATGTGTGTACAGGAATTACTGGTAACCATTGTGGGAGGCTGTCTACCTCAAAATGAATTACGTGAACAGATCCAGTACAGTGCTTAAATCCTTCATGGCTCCCAACATCCTCATGCTAGTGCCCAAAGTCTTTGGCATGACATTTGAGGCCTTTGATGATCTGGCCTTGCCTGTTTCTCCAGCCTCATTTATCAGTGCTCCCTTCCTTGAAGTTTTCACTCTAATCAAATAAAACTCTCACCATAATTCATTCCACCTTTGTGTCTTTGCACATGCTACTCTCTCTAAATAAAATCCTTTTCCTTCACACATTCCTTCCCAACTCCTGCTTATACTTCAGGACTCTGCTCAGGGGTTGCTTCCTCTGGGATGTCTTCCTGACACCCTGCCTCAGCCTCACCTCTGTGCACTGATCTTCACCTGAGCAAAGGCTTCATCTCTCCACATTGTGTAATTCACCTGTTTAACATGCCTCTTCCACCAGACTCGTTAGGAGTGAGATCAAGTTGTTATTGGGTCGGTGCCTGGCATAGAGAAGTTTTTATATGTGGTAGTTGACTGAATGGCAGTATAGGCGTGCAGCAATTGTTATCTTTGTGTGGCTTGGCACAGCTTGGTGTAGAGACCCATTGATTTCTTTCCCATGAATAGGTGGCTGGGATGGGGTGGAAGAAAAGACAGCTGGAGTTAAGGAGCCAAGGAAGTGAAAGACAGTGTGCTGAAGGTGCCATTTATGTGATTTTAGACTCACCAGGAATGGTAAAAGGGGTTGTGAATAGGTAGACAGTCAGCTAGGCACTGGCCACCTCAGTGAATCATGAGAGAGGTTTGGGGTTGCGAGATGATGAGAGGAAGTGAGGATAGAGGTGGTAAAGGAAAACTCATAGCAGGTGAGAGTTTTTTTTTTTTTTTTTTTTTTTTTTTAATGGAGCAAGAAGGAAAACTTGCTTGGAAGAAACAATGGGAGCAAAAAGGATACCCGTTCCACCTCCACACCCTGAGGCTTAAGTGGTTATGGGAGAAAAAAATTCATCTCTTCTTGAGTGGACGGTGGAACAACCAGGGATTGGCTAAATTTTAGTCAGTGGAAGAAGGTGACTGGGATGTTCAGAGAAGAAGCTGAGGATGAAGAGGTGTTTGGTGGTGAAAGCCTGAGTTCCAGAGGGCTCTGTGGAAAGGCTTTGGGGGGAGATGAGGGCTGGGAGATGGTTTTGATTAGAGGATGTATGGGCATTCTACACTAAGTGTCCATTGAGGATGGGATTTTCAGTGGTGCCTGAGATGATTCAGGATGGAAGCATGATGGACTGGAGCCTGGATGTCTCTTAGAAGAAAACAGATAGTCAGCAAGAGTATGGCTGGTATTTAGCTGGGGCCCCTGGGAAGCTGCTTAGTCCTGTGATAAGAAGCAGACAGGGGCATGATTAGGTAGCTCACAAGCTGTGGGCCTTGTGGGCAGGGTTTGGGGAAGGCCTGTCTTTCAGGTGTAGGTGTTGGGGCAGTTGGGAGCCATGGCAGGTGAAGATCATGTGGCGGCCGATTTCTCCTTAGTGGAAAGGGGCTCACTGACTTGAGCAAGGGGATTGAAGGCCGGTGTCTCTCTCACGGTTGGAGTGTGGCATTGAAGAATTCAGAATAGGGGCAATGGTTTGCCTAAAGCTGCATAGTTGATAAATATCTGACCTGGAGTTCAAACCCAGGTTTTCTGAATTTGAGTTCATCTCACTTTCAAGACACTCCTCCTTGGGAGGGGAGAAGACAGGGCTGAATGTAGGGAATAAAGGTGGCTGAGGAAGGAGAGAGAAGTGGGGAGTTGGAGGGGTTGCTAGAACCTCCAGAAAAGTTTTTAGGCATCGTAGAGCAGAAGCAACTCTTGTTCAGGCTTCCGGATGTACAGAGAAGTCCAACCTCATCGCGGCACCTGGGTGGTGGGTGAGAAACAACTGCCAGGGGCTTCTTGATCGATGAAAGGAGGTGGCACTCCTGGTTCTCTGCAGGTGGCCCTTGGAGGATGTAGTGGGTTGAATTGTGTCCCCACACAAGATATGCCCAAGTCCTAATCCCCTGTACCTGTGAATGTGACCTTATTTGGAAATAGGGTCTTTACAGTTGTACTTAATGATCTTGAAATGAAATAATTCCGGACTTAGGGTGGGCCTTGTATCCAAAACTAGTGTCTTTATAAAAAAATAGAGGGGGATTTGGGGTGCTGAACACAGGGAAGGAGGCCAGTTGGAGACGGAGGCAGACATTCGAGTGATGCTGCTGCAACCCCAGCAAGGCCAGGCGTGCTGGAAGAGGCAAGAAGGGATTCTTCCTCGGGGCCTTTGGTGGGAGGATGGTCCTACCAACGTCTCAGTTTTGGACTTCTGGCCTCCAGACTGTGAGAGAATACATTTCTGTTGTCTTAAGCTGCACAGTTTGAGGTAATTTGTTACGACAGCCCTCAGAAAACACTACAGTGGAGGAGAAGTGCAGTCGGAAATAACTGCTGGGCCAGCACAGGCCTGGGTCAGCACTGATCGTACAGAGACAGCTCGCCTGCAGGCGAAGAGCTGGGACCACACACCATAGCGGCTGGTGCTAGCTTACTGCCCCAAAGGATAGGAGGGACCCACTGCGCCTGAGGAGACACCTGTGCAGGGTCACAGGGAAGACTCGCCTTGCCCCAGAGGAGGTCTTACATCTGAGGTCTTATCCCCAGTCACTGCAAGATGAAAGCTGTCCTCCGCACCCAGGCGTGACAAAAACCCTGAAAGACTGAGCACTTATCTCCCAGCGACTCAGCTTGAAAGAGGCTGCTTTAAACTGGAAGAGGTCGAGAAGCCTTCCATTGGTGAGTTTATGCTTTTCCCTGTTCTTCTGTGGCATGGTTCTCATTAAGAAGTGTAGGTGAGGTTTAGGAAATAAAACAATGATTTTTTTTTTGCATAATTTAAGTGCAATCTCATTTCCAAATTCCAAACCTCTTAATATGGTAATGAGAAGCCAAAGGAATTTTAATTTGCAGCCATGTTGCAGTTTTCCAGCATGTGAAGAAAGCATCCTCCGTTAAAAGGTCACATGTGGGATTAGTTGCTAGGCTGTGGGATTACTTTCCTGGGCTTGCTAGGGAAAAAGGGCGAAAGGGAAGTGAACGAGCAGAGTCATGTAGCATTTCTGTCCTGGGACTTAGGCAAATTACGTAATCGTTCTTTGCATTCAAATCTGCTCCACTTCCACCTGATGTTTTGCTGAAGGGACAAGTGAGATTCCAAAGCTCAGTTTGCTGGAGTGTGCAAAATGCTAATGAGCTTCAGCAGCCAGCAAAGTGGCAGGGGGCGTGCCTCTCTGGAGAAGGGAGGAGAGGCTGGACTGGGGGCCTGGAGGAGTCTGGCTGACTCAGCGGTCCTTGACAAATGCACTTCCCTCCTCGCTCATTTCCACGGTGAGCTCTTCTCAGTGGGCAAGGGAGGACTCAGAACAACGGTGTTCTCTTTTTTTACAGAGAAAGATGATGTGCAAGGGGGTCATTAACAAGAGGATCAAGGGTTTGGCTATGCTGGGAGGTGCTAACTTTGATATACGCGTCCGTATCTCTCTCCAGACATGCCATTCTGAGTCCCCTGTTAGATTGGAAAAAGACTTTGGAGACTGTCTTCTGCACAGTGGCTCTGAGACTGGGCACTTAGCAGATGCTCAGTAAATATTTGAATGAACAAATGGATAGAGTTCAAGCTACTAGGTTACGCATCCTGTTTGTGGCATAGTTAGGTCTGTGACATCCCGTACTCTAACCACTCAGCTGGGAGTTTTGTGTCTGTTCCATCTTGCTGCCAGGACAACTGTAGCCACCCAAAAGGATGTTTCAGTACTCTTGAAAGTTCTCTGGCTGAATGTTGCTATGATACAGTCTTGCAAAGAGCTGATTGCTCAGTAGCAATGGCAAGCGCTTTTTATGTTCGGTAAATAAGAGGGAATGCTGCCCTACAGATATTTTGTTAAGTGTCTCTTTACTATTTGTGAGGAGGCTGTCTTGATAACAATCTGTGAGTATGTACACACTGGTAAATTTTATCTTTTAGGGGTTGTGCTATCCTATTGTTATTTGATTTAAAAATCTTTCTTTCCCTTCACATGTATTACCTACATAAAGAAGAAGAACAACAAAAAACAGCAGAGGGAAATACATACACACACACACACACACACACACACACACACACACACACCCTCCCCAATGTATTCAAATTAGATTGACTTAGAATATGAAGAGAAATTTATAAATATCTCTTCAGATTACTTAAAACTCTCAGGGTGACCCCAAAGCTAAACTGTGGCTCATGGTCTCAAATACTTGCTCATAAGGGTTTATAACTCTGATGGTTTTATTAGTTAATCTATTAATTGCTCATTGCTCTCCCTCCTCCACTTATTTGCAGTGTGGTTTTAAAACTCAAGTTAGCTGCTTCCCTTGTTGAAGGAAGGAGCTGTTAACAGACTATTCAGTGAACCTGTGCAACCCCGAGAATCCAAATCTCTGCTTCCCTATTTTCATAAGGACCCCTGGTGTCTTCTTGTGCCCTTTGGCCCATAGGACTTGATTAATCAGATTAACGCAAGGTCAAATAACAACTGCTGCATATAGCACTTTACAGTTTAGCAATTAATACTACATATTATTCATTGATAACCTAGGTTCTAGGCATTGTGCATGCATCTGGAAGCCTTACAGAGATGTTATTTATAATGTTCTTGGCGAAAAAATCCTATATGGTGAGTGATATGCCTATTTTTTTTAAATAGGTGAGGATTCTGAGGCTACAACTTGCTTAAGGTCACACAACTGGTCAATAATGGGGCACGATTTCAAACGAGATTTGTCTGACCCCAAAGTCTGAGCTTTCTTCATTGTACCACACTCACTTAGCTGAGTGTTCTCGCATGTTGCTTCAGGATTGATTTCTGAAGTGCCAGCTATATGCCTTCCCATTCATTCTCCCTACCTGCCCCACCCTAACTCAGTTGATAGTGGATAAAGGAGTCAGATAGGAACCAAAGCACCAGCTCTGTCATTGGTGAAGCTGGATTGAAGACTGCGGCTTGGACCTAAGTCCTAAAGCACTACCTGACATGTAGCTCCTGAAGTTTGACTCACCCTTTTAGGCACATGGTAGAGAATCACTGCCCTGGGAAGACTACCTACCTCATGGAGTAGTAGAGAGAGAACCTGTGTGCACTGAACGTAGGCTAGATCCCCATTTAAAAGAGCCACAGTGCCTGGGGCATCACCAAATATCCATGGATTTTTTTCTCATTTTTCTGCCTCCGTTGCAGAGGTATGGAGGGGCCATGAGACTGGGTCTGGCTAATGCAACAAGGACAATTTCCAAGCCTGGCCCTTAAAAAATCTTCTGGGATCCATGGCTCACTCTCTCCACATAATGTAGTGAATTTAGGGGCCATACGATTCATACAGCATAGCTACAAGGTTGAGGAGGGCTGTAACTATGAATCATCAGTAGCCAACTCTCTTGGAGGCTGGGGACTGAGTACTTTGGTCTTGAAGGAGGCATTTGGATACTTCACTGAAGCATCTACTGAAGTTCACCCCTTGCTCCAGGAAGATACACTTGTTTCTTATAAGTCAGCAAGTATTTCACTGAGAGTGATTCTAAATGGGCCACCCCACCCGAAATTCTACCCTTGGCTCCTGGCCCATGTATTCTACATGTTGGTATAAATTGGTTGTTGACTTAGGGTGTATACCATGTCCTGAAGGATGGTATTCCATCATTGCAGGATATCGTCTCCAAACTGCACCTTGCTATGGCTCTATTCGGTTGGCTGCTTTTGCATTTTGCGGTATAAATTAGAACTGGTGGATTCAATAGTCATCAGCCCATTGCTGCACTTCCTTTGCTGTAGAGTCTACCTTGGACAGAAGTGATGCACTGCAAGACCCCATTCTGGTGGATCTACCACCGTGAGAGCTCAGATAGTGGTGCTGGCCAAGACCCCGGTAGATGTGATGGCAAACCTGCATCTGGATGCATGTTGATTTCATTCAGTGTGAATTCCTGCCCCTTCCTTGTGGAAAGGAGCTAATGTAATTTACTTGCCAACACATGGTTATTTGGGGTCCTCGAATGATAGGGCCATACAGGAAGCTCAGCATTGGTCTCTGTTGCTGTTGGCAGTGGCTGTAGTTAGATCAGTCTTGGTGACTCTACTGGGTCCATGCACATTCTCCATCTCTGCCATCATGGCCACTCTGTTCATGTCTCCATTGTGCCAGAACTGGGGTGACTGATCACAGACGTTGGCTGAGGTCAAGCCACTCTGTCTGCTTGGCTGTTTCATGCCTCTTCCATGGTGAGTACTCTTTGAAATATGGTACACTGATATTTACACACTATGCCATTCCCACAGGTTCATCCACATGCCTCTTCCTAAGACCTTCTTTCCCCCAGTTTTCTAATCTTTTCCTTCCTAGGCTCCTGACCAATGAAGCACATTTTTTGCCAGTGTCCATATTCTTGCCTTAGGCTGTTTTTCTACCCACACAAAGTGGATGACCAGGTGCGCCACCTGAAGCTCTGACCACCAGGAAGACGTTCCCTCACCACTGTCTTTCAGGGCCACATCTCAATGGGACTGTAATTCAGCTAGGGTCCATTTTTGACTTGAATAAACCTGCTGAACCAACACACGTAATACCAAGCTTGACCTTTTTTCTATTTCCATCACTAGTCATAAGGTAACCTTCCTCCTCTGTTGCCATAGGGTTGAGTTGAGGGAGAGATATTAGTGTGTGGGTTGTACTAATGGTGGATGATAGGGTCTGGGCCAGCTGCTTGTGTAGCTTATTTGTGCCCTCTGACCTGTTAGTGCCTGATTATGGATATACTGCCTCCATTTTGCCCTGAATTGCTGCAGGGTTGCCTTGCCTTTGACTCGGTGGGTCTGACAGAACCCAGCTCATGATAGGAATCTCTGGCCACAGCATCAGTTGATGTCCATGTTCTGTGCTCTGTCTTGACTAGCATGCAAGGATTGTTTTTTTGAATGGTAGTTCTCTGCTTTAAATAGCATGGAATTGCTATAGAACACTCGGGACTCTCTACACTGTAATTTTTTTATTTGGCTTCTCATAAACCTTATGCACATCATTTTCCAGGGCAGGTACCTCTTGAACTCTGTGGATCAGGATCCCCTGGCTGACATTCCAACCTTGCCACTCATTACAATAATTGTGACCACTTTGCTTTTGATACTTCAACATTGCTCCATGGCCTCCATCATTTCAAGACCCAATCAGGCCCTTTGTTGTTAGGGGGTCTGGAGAAGCATCTGCTGTGACCCACGGAAGATGACCACCCTGAGCATCACACTGATGCTGATGCCCTGCCTCATGGACACATTTCTTATTACTCTGGTGAGCGAGGCACCCTCTTGGCCCTCCCTGGGAACATCATTGGCTGGTGAGTTTTCCAGCTATAAGAAGTATATTAGTTATCTCTTGCTACATAACAAATTGCCACAAAATTAGCAATTTAAAATAACATGCAGTTATTATCTCACAGCATCTAGAGGTCAGAAGTCTGGACATGGCTTGACTAGGTCATTTGTTCAAGGTCTCACAAGGCTGAAGTCAAAGTACTGGGCAGGCTGCATTCCTATCTGGAGCTCAGGATTCTCTTCCAGGCTTACATCCTAAATGGCAGAACTCAGTTCTTTGCAGATATAGGACTGAGGTCCTTGTTTTCTTGTTGATGGTCAGCTGGGAGCTGCTCTCAGTTCCTAGAGGTGGCCTGCAGTTCCTCACTGAAGAGTCCTCTCACAATATGGCAGCCCACTTCTTCAATCCAGCAGGAGAACCTCTCACTCCAGCATGATAACCTGGAGTATTATATAATGTGATGTAATCATGGAATGATTATCCAATCCCCTTTGCCAGACACTATAGGCTGGAAGTGAGTCACAGGTTCTGCCTGCACACAAGGGCACGGCTCATTGAGGTCGCCTGAGGGTGTGCCCACTACAAGTACCATAGCCACTCTAGCATGCCTCCTTCTCTGAGCCTTTCCATCCCTTCCTACACTGCCTGCTGTATTCTGGCATTTGTATCTCACTTAGTGTGAGCCATCACTTTCCCCAAGTTCTCAAGAGGCATCTAAGATGCATATCGGCACCATCTCCTATGGTCCTTGCCAGAGTGTTAAATCATTTTCCCATACCAATAAACTTTACCTTATTCAACTTTATATTCTTTCCCCTTGGTCCAGACCCTCAAGATCCAGTCCTGTATAGACTCTGGCTCCTGGTGGTTCATCTTGGTGAGGACCAGCATCTTCTTTGGCATGTGGGCCTCTGTTAGCAGGCCCAGCATTTCCCTACACTGATTATGTTGTGATTCAACCCTAGTTTTTGTTCTGGTGGCCAGGAGAGGAGGTTGGGTGAAATCCCAAGGAAGGCGTTTGTTGTCTTTCACTTGAAGGCCTCTGCACTCAAGCTGTCTTCAAGTAAAAGTGTGGGTGTGGGGTGAAGTGCCAGCCTATAACAAGGAGGAATGGGCTACTTCTTTAGGCCCAGAGGGTTCAGAAGGATCTGGTGTTTCAGGGTTTATAGTAATATCAGGGTCACACTTCTTCCCAATCATAGCTCTAACCTAGATACAGCAGCCTTGCTGCAGTTGGGATTTCAACCTTCTCTGGAGCTCTGTTACCTTATAAATTAAGTTTTTTTTCTGCCCTTTGGCTGCAGAAGATGAGAGCCTCTTTGCTGAATGCCAGGAAGGCCCCCTGAGTTTCATTTCTCACCTTTAAATGATGATGAATCACCTCAGCCTTTCATTGTCTATCTCTAATGCATTTACAGAACCCAGCAGCAGCCATTTGATTCCATTGTGCTTCTAATTACTATTTCTGTTGCCCTGTACCTCTCAAAGCTTTATCTGTTCACCAGACAGTGCATTGGCTTCCATAGGGATCTCATCCAGTTCAGAACAAGTGACAGTGATAACAATTGTGGTGTCAACCTACTGGAGCTCTCAGTACTCTGCCTACCACCAGTGATATGGTACTTATTGCCAGACAACTGTGGGGGATCCAGCTCCTAAAATTCCACGTTAGGGGAGTGACAACAGCAAGATGGCAGAATAGAAGATCCTTCCAGCATCACTTCCCCCACAAAAATGCAACTAGAAACTATTCCCATAAAAGAATACCATCCTGAGTTCACTATAACTTGAGGGAGAAGTAGAGAACACCCCTGGGCCAACAGAATTGAGAGAAGTTGTGACTGGTAAGAGAAACAGCTTTTTCAGACTGTGCCACCCCACCCCGCCCCCCACCCCCAGGTAGCATAAAGGCACTCACAAAGAATTTTCCTAGACTTACAGTTTATGAAGTGAGCAAAGGGAATTGGAGGTGGATGTTGCACACCTTGTGGGTGGGACAAAAAGATTGGACTGGGATTGTCCTATGAGTCCACATTCTTCTTTATGTACTAGGATATGGGGCTGGTGGGTGGACTAGTCTCCAGATCATATGGCACACGTAGGACTTGGGAATGGATTGGATCATTCCTGGACATTTCAGCGAATTCTGGCTCCTTGACAAGTTCGTTGGCTATTCCACAGTCATACAGCTGTTCTCAACTGGGCTACAGAACATAGACAATGATTTGAGCGATCTCCTCTGATTCTCCTAATGTTGGTACATAATGAATGCCATTATACATGCATAGAGAGAAGTTGATTCATTATAGACAGTGGATGGCTTAGGGCTTTCAGTTTAATTCTCTTGCAGAAACCTGATTGAGAATGCCTATATGGGTAGAGCTATTCCTCTCAAGTGACTGAGCTCCCACTTATTAATGTATTTGTTCATTCAATCATTTTTCTTTGACTTATTTGTTACTTCATTTAGCAAGCAGTTATGCTCAGTGGTAGACATTCCCACATCATAGGCATATGATTTTAGAATAGAAAGTGACTTGAGCTGTTGTTGTCAGATGATTCTATCAATGATGGAATTGAGAAATCGAGACAGGTTAGTAACTTACTTGAAGGTCTTAGAGACTATTCAAGACAGAGTCAGGGTTAGAACCAAGTTCCAGAAGGGGACTAGTGTGCCCAGGGAAGACAATAGTACAATCCTTTAGTGCAAGGACAGGAATATGTAGCTAATCTTAATTTGTATTTTATTAATATGCATTATATAGTAATTATATCTACCCACAAGCCAAAGGTACAGCCTTTCCTTCTGCCTGTATTTCTCTAGAAAACTGTGTGCCACCAGGAGCTTTTGAACAGGTCTCACAGTCCTAGCTTTGATTTAGTTTGAGCCAAGGGAGCAGTTTGTATCCTGGAAGTATTCAGCCGTTATTCAGAGTACAGAAATGCGAGTGCTCCCGAATCTCTAGGAAATGAAAGCTCTATCTGGCCATTTAAGTGAACAATCTGTGAAACTATCTACTCTCTCTAAACATTAAACCAAGCCTTTGCCAACCTTAATTGTAAGCAGAGAAGCCATTGTCAAGAGGACATAAATTGGAATTCTTCTCAGGCTTGGAGCCCTGACTAGAAATCATGTTGCCTGCTCTCTCTGCCTTACTCCCTGTGCAAACTTAATTTTTGCATTCTTCTGGGACTGAGTTATGTACCTTTTGTTGCTAGTATAGTGCCGGGGAGAAATATGATTTTGTTTTTACTACCACAGACCAAATTCACTCTGTTTAATTAATATCTGAGCGCTGCCAATTCCCAGTCTTGTAATCCAGTCAAGAATATTGTATGATCATTACCACAAAAGTGGCTTTCCCCAGCATTTGGCTACTTGTGCCAGAGGGTACCTTGGGTTTCAGGGAAAATGTTTCCATTACCCTTTATAGGTTAGGGGAATTATTTCCACAGTAACCGCACATGCTCCAAATATACCACCAGTGGATTTAAGCCTAAATTATTTACACTGTGAATCTCTATTAATTTTTAATTTTTTACTTAAGTTCTTATTTTGATTAGGTTAGACCTCAAGGCTGCAGATGAATCTTGCTAGCACTTGCTATGAGCGAGGGAGTTTATTGGCTCAGGCAAGTGACAGGGTCAGAGGTGGGACTGGCCTATGTGATAACTGAAACCAGGGACCCGACATCTGTCAGTGTGGTCTGGCCAGGATAGATGTATTAGGGGGAAAAGCTTCCCTAATCCTGGCACATCCCTACATATGGAGGGGGTGCCACTAGGCCAACACCTGGGCCTTTCCCTTCCCCTCTATTTGCAGGAGAGGAGGTGACTCCTCTCTGATGGTTAATTGTGGGAGAGCAGACTGGGCATTGTTCTCAGCTCAGTGCTTTCCTCCTCGTAGAGTCCCAGATGAGATGTCTCTTCTCTGCCCGACCCATGTGGTTGGGGGCAAGGCTGTGGTTTTCCAATCCTGTCCAGGACTGGGTGGAAAAGTCTGTCTAATTCTGGAGTTTCCTATTTCTTATTTCCTATTTCCTATACTTTCCTATAAATAGGACCCATATTCTCTAGTATACCTGTTTTCAGTAATAAAGGTGATATTTTGGCCTCTACAGGTCTGATCTTGTCTGTATCTCAAGTGATTTTGAACCTGGGTGGAGAAAGAAGTTATTTATCAGGCCTTCTTCAATTACATCATTAACTCTTCATTCAGCAATTGTTTATTGTGCGATCATTATGTATCAGTTGCAGAGAGAAAAGAGATGATTTTTGCCCTTGAGGGGCTCAGTCTAGGGAGAGCTGCCTGCTAATGTATCTCTAGGGCTTTTCACTATTGATAAGTGTTCACTGAACGAAAGAAAGCATGAACACACTGCATTACGATGCAGTCTGCATGCAGGGAATGCTGTGGTGAGCTCTCCAGGTCTCTGTTTGTGACTCAGGTACTCTGTCCTCCAGTTGCTGGGAGTGTTGGCTGCTGGTGGCTCTTGGCTGAGTCTCTCTCCAGGAATTGCCCTTGGTGGAGGAGAGCAGCCTCTCCTGAGATCATGTCCTCTTCCTGATAAACCTCCTGCATGTGGATTTTCATCTCAAACCCAGTTTCCGGGAACCTGATCAAGACACAAGTGTGGGATTCCAGGGGAGGGGTTATTGAGTTAAGCCTGGGTATTTGGAGAAGTGGATGGTCCTGGGATTGGAGGAGAAGGCAGGAAGGCTGGGCAGAGGATGGCAGGAGGCTTGCAGCAGAATGAAGGCAAGGATGCGTTTTGGAAGGAGAGGCAGCTGGAGCGACTGGGGGCTTGAGGAACTCCTGAGGCAGAGGGAGCTCGTGCCCATCGCTGAGAAAATATGCTCCTGCTTGCTGCTGCTCTCAGTTTGCCCTGCTGTCTCCAAGCAAGCAGCCCAGCCAGAGAGGTCGCAAGATGTCTTGGTCCTGGGTTGCAGCAGTGGCAGGACTTACCCGAAACAATTAGGGAAGAGCAGATGTGGAGTCGGGGATCTGAGGGCACTGCAGAGGGCAGCATGGCATGTGCATGGGGATTCCTGGGAGGAGAAGACCAGAAGGTGACAGGCTGTCGTGACTGACTTCATGGAGGGCCAGCTGCATCTGACTGACTTGGGAAGGGTTTGCTTTAGTTCCTGGAGTTCCTGATGTAATGGCTGTGCATGCACACAGGAGGCAGGGAGTGGAGAGACCAGAATGCCTGCTGTGGCCAAGCAGCGCTAGCCAAGATGAGCATCTCCTTCTCTGGTGGGTGCCAGGGTGGAGGGACAGAGCCAGCAAGGAGCAAGCTGCCCACAGGGTATGAGATGGGGATGAGCAGGGACTGAGGAAGTGGCCCGAGGAGAGGGTCAGGCAGATGCAAAAGCCTCTGACTTTATTTTATTCATTTTTTGATATAAAATATTGGCGGTTTTATTCCCCCTAGGAACTGCAAAAAAAAGAAAAGCAAGTCACCTTAGCTT
Source organism: Lemur catta (assembly GCF_020740605.2). Taxonomy (NCBI): domain Eukaryota; kingdom Metazoa; phylum Chordata; class Mammalia; order Primates; family Lemuridae; genus Lemur; species Lemur catta. The sequence goes on from NC_059136.1 coordinate 39,824,472, forward strand.
TCTAGATGGCTAAAGTTTTTGATCATGCTTATTGCTTCTACCTAGTAGAAGATTTGTGCAATTAGAGTTCAATTCAGATAACCCTGGACATCTAACATATGCCAGGAACTGTGCTACACAGCCTGGCATCATTTGCTAGTTGTATAGTCAAAGACGAAGCAGTACCTAAATAATTCTCTTTAATGAGAGAAGGACGAACATACCATTTGGTTGATAGTGCTTACCTTGCTGTGGACGTTAGCTACCTTGATTCTCTAGCAGCAAATACCTATTCATTTCATGAATTTATGAAACACAGTATTATTGACCCACACCAGTGCTGGAAAATACATGTCTGCTGTAATGGAAAGCGAGGAGACAGAATCCTGAGTGTGCCATACAGTCCAGCGTGGAAAGGCTCATCCATAGGGTGCATCAGCTGCAGTCCCCGCCTCCTGGGTTTTCCATTGCCATGGCCACAGTAATGATCTTATCATCACAGCAAGACTCTAGAGTGGCCTCTGGCTTAACCAGAAGGTACTTCTGACTGAATATTGAATCACAGTCTGTATAGTTTAGTGCAAAAGTGCTTTCTTTTTTACTCTCAGGCTTTAAAACATTGGCTATTCTGCTGCTGTCTCTTTAGCTATCCTGTTAGCCATTAGTCAGAATATTTGATTAGGAGAAAGCTAGTCCTTCTTTAGCCAGGCAGACTCAATGTTCATGTTAGGCTATGTAGGTATTTTTCTCATGCATCGTTTTGGTAATGATATTTACAAAATAGTTCAATTTAAGGGTTTAATCTTTTATTTAGTGGTAACACAGAGGTTTGCTTTAACTGCACTTAAGGCTATGGATTTTGGGCTTGGGCTTTTAACACACAAAGACAAAATGCTTTGTTTTTGGGACATTAATTCCTTTAGATTGAACATCTTTAGACTTTAGCTTTCAGAAGGCTTTCATTTTTGAATGTATATTTTTCCTTAAGAATTTGATAATGGGACATCTCTAGGTTGCAATCATTCTACTATATGAGTGCTTTCAAGCAGTTTATTATTGGAGCATTTTACTGCTGTCATTAATTTCATTGCTGAATCTTGGATACCCTATGTCAGACGATGTGGCTGTGCCTAATGTGATATGGGAAATGTAACAGGGAGTGAATTTTAAGACTTGGGTCTGGTTTTATCCTGTCATTGACTGAATTTGGTTCTGTTCTGATGCGTATCAGAACCTTCAGGACGTGATGTCTAAACCACCCTTCAGTGGTCTCAGCAGTGGCTTTGGGTACTGCAGGTGCAATTTTATATTCTGGTGATATCAGGGCCATGGCCACTGTTGTTGACCATGGACTTAACAATGAAGCTGACTGAGTTGAGAGCAAAAAGCTAAAAGATGTCAGGGGAGAACATGTCTTCCCCTTTTCTTAGGTTTTCTTCTGTGTTAAAGAAACTCAGTTTGACTTCTCACCTCTCTCCACTCCAGGAGGAGTAGAGTAATTTACCTGATGGGATATGCGAGAAGAACAAATGGGGCATGTTTGGATCCACCCTTCTTCCTTTTGGGAATGTGCTGCCCTCATGGAGCCGTGTCCCCCTTGCTTCTTCCAGGGAGAGGCTCACCCCAATCAACCCCACTGCCTGCGTCAGGGTGGGTACGTCCACTTAGCTCACTGAGCCCACCTGTGTTTTCTTCTAACCCATTTCAGAGACTTCTGGAAGCAAAATCTAAACTGTCCACCAGTGGTCTCAGGAGATCGCAAAGGAGGAAAGTCTAGTCATCGGTTTCATTTGGAAACCTCATTCTCCTACCTTTTTAGTAATAGGGAGAATATTTTGAATTCCCACCAGCAACTCTTATTTTTAAATTGGACTTCAGGTGTGGAAAACAGAATCAACAATGGTAAAGGAAATTTGTGGGTATGTGAAATAAAAATTCTGTATGCTATTTTTGAGCATAATGTGCTATTGGGAAAGTGAAGGCAAATAAAATCAACCTTACATCCTTCACAGTGCAGCCTAGTCCCCTGTCCTGGCTTCCCCAGGAGCTCCCCTGCCCTCGGTTCAGTTTGAGGTGCTCTTCCTCCATGCTGCCAGATCACTCTGCGGCTGCCTGTCTCACACAGTACTCACCATCCTAAATTGAAATTCCACATTTATGTGATTGCCTCTGTGTCAATTTGGGTCCTCCAAGAAGCAGACTTAGAGATGGAATTAGATGTCAGAGAGATTTACTGGGGGATGCCTGTGAAGGATAAAGGGGGAGGAATAGGTAGCCAAGGAGAACCTTCAGATCTCAATGCTGGTCTGGCACCTGTGAAAAGAAAGAGCAGGACAGACTGGGTTGAGAAAGGCAAAGACTGTAGCGTGATCCCGGGGGTGTTTTGGCCAGGCCAGTGGAGAGTTACTGAGCCAAAGCTACTCGTTAGAAAAACACCACACTGGGGAGGAACAAACTGCCAGTCATGGGCTGGGAGCAGCCTAGGGGAAGCTTGGCTGTGGCAGTGCTGCGGGTCACAGCTGGGTCTGCCAGCTACGTTCCCTGCTGCGGCAGGCTCTCTCTGGAAGGCGATCTATGAGACAGGTTTCTATGGCTACCAGAGTCCCTCCTCCAGACAGGAGGCTCTTCAAGGTTAGTGATCGACCTTAACATTTCTCTGCATCCTCAGAGCTTGGACAGTGGGCAGGTCTGACTCACAGAAGGTACTTAGTAAATATCTGTTGAAAGATTGTCAGGAATATATTTTAGAGAGATTTGAAGTTGGGTAAGTAGTTTGTATTAATTTGTTAGGAAATTGAAAGTGATTGACAGTTTTGGAACAGAGGATCAGAGCTTCACTTAAAGAAGAATGTAGAGTGGATTTAAGTGGGACTTACTCACTTTCACAATCGTACTGGAATGTGATTAATGGTAGGCATAGAAAGGAAGACACTGACAGTAGAAGAGTTTGGAGGTGGAGTCTATAGGAATTGGAAACTTGTTAGGACTTGGGGTGGGTAAAGCAAGGAGTTAAAGATGGCAATGAAATTCCCAACCTCAGAGAGTGGGTGCATGGGAAGGGAGAGGGAGAGGAGCTGGCATTTTAGGGGAAAGTCCTCAGTTTGGTGTTAGATTTACTTAGCTAGAGTTACTCTTAAAACATCCAAGTGGAAGTATCAAACTGGCAGTTAGAATTGCCTGCCAGGGAGGTCCGAGTCAGAGATACATATTGAGAAAAGGAGGCAACAAGATCAAGGTGAAAATAGACAATGGAGTTCAAAGATGAATTGAAATGGATCTGCTCCATGTTTTGCAGACAGCTGCTAGGCCATTGTGCATTCTTTTGTAGGACTGAATAAAACAGAATGATACTGTTTTCCTTTGATTTTCCTTTGATTCTTTGTTGATAGAAAGGGATTCTTCTTAGCTGTCTGCTTTTCCTCCTAAACTGTGAGCTTCCCAAGACTGTATCTTTTCACCTTTGATGCTCAGAGAACAAGCACAGCAATTGGCACAAAGTTTGTGAACTTCTATAGGGTAGAGACCTTGCTCATTTATCTCTGTCTAGTGTTTAAAATGGTGACTAGACAATAGGAGGCACTCAGTTAATAGACATCAAATTGAATTATTGAATCTGTATAATGCTTTATAATTTGGTAAGTCTTTGAAGATACATTATAACACTTAATCCTCACAATGAGGCTGGTCAGTACCCCCATTTACCCATGAGGAAGCTGAACTTTAGAGAGGTTAAGTAACTTACTTGAAATCATATAGTTCATAAGAGGCTGTAACAGTCACCATAGGCCAGGTTATGCTTAGTAAGAAACAAACCTGAAAAACTCAGTGGTTTCACACATAAAGGTTTATTTATTATTTATGTAAAGTCCATTGAGGGTCTGGAAAACCCTCTGGAGAAGCTGTCCTCCATTCCGAAGGCTCAGAATTCCAGGCTTTTTCAGTCTTCTGTCAACAAGTGCTTCCACAGTTGCTGCGGAAGAGAAAAGAGAACACAGAATCATACACTGGTTCTTAAATGCTTCCTCCAGGTAGTGAATCACATGTCTTTCACTCACATCTCGTTGGCCCAAAATGCCCCAGGCTTCACCTAAATCCAAGAGAGCAGAGCAGAACAATCTCCCCATGTGCCTGGAGGGAGAACCGGAACCAATGGTGAGTAACTCGATCACCTATCACAAATGCAGAACTACGTCTGGAACTTAGATTTCTGATTTCAAATGTAGGCTGCTTTTTACATTTTTCCTCAAGTTTCATTTTTTACTAAGCCTATTCAGAACACTGTCAACATTAATGCTAGTTAAAATAATTAATATCCTGAAAAACAATCATGCTCTCCACCCTTCTCTCCTGCTTTCTGTTGCCATAGGACTAACCTCTGTCTCTTAGCCTTGAGCCTTAGAGTATAAAGGCTCAAAGGTACCCAAGACATCAGGGAGATACCGATCCCTTTTTTAGACATAGAGATGGAATTTAAATGATATATAAATATCATCAAATGATATTTGAATAGAGGACCCAGAAATGCAAGACCTTGTTCTGCCAATTCAATTACTCTTCTTCTCCTTGAGGTTCTGAAGATGAGAGATATATTAATATACGTGGTGGGATGTCACCATCAGCTAGGACAGTCCCTCCTACTCTCCAGTAGCTCTCTCCAGCAGAAAGTCTATACACATTAGGCTCCAGACCTCATGGGGTTTCCCACTTTTGTATAAGTTCAAATACGTATCTTAGGATTGTACTCCATTATGTCCATCCTTATGGAGGTGGGAACCATGACCACCCTGTTTATGTGATGAGAGAAACAATATGACCAAGATTCCTAGGCAGTATAGAGGGGACATTGGGATTAAGTGGGCTGGACAGACAGAGAGACAGACATAGGCATGACCTATTTACACAGATTGAACTCCTCAGCCACTACATATGTGTCCCAGTAAAAGTCTGAGAACTGGACCCTTCAGATCTATGCTGAGAGCATCTCCTCCAACCACTCATATTTTAGTTATCAGAACATTGATATGCGTATGGGGTTCATGGCTAATTAGAAGCTGAGCTGCTTTGACTCCAGCCCAGAGTGGCTGCCCTTCGACTTACAACTTTGGAAGGACCCTGAAGTGAAATAAAGACCCCAGGGTCTGTCATTAGAATGATAACAAAAGCTAGCATTATTGAGCTGTTATCATGTGCCAGGCCTAAGTGCTGAGGTTGTTTTATTTAACCTCATAATATTATGTGATACGGGCTTTGTATATCTTTTTACAGCAATAAAGAATATATAGTTCACAAGGGCAGGTTTTTTTTTTGTCTCTTTTGCTGTATTTTTATTGCCTAGACCTGTGCTCGGTATATGAATGAAAAAGCCTAAATTCATTGAACTAATGGGCAGAGGAGCCAGCAGAGGAACCCAGGCAGCCGGACTTCAAGGCTTTTCCTCTGAATCATTATATAATGTGGCCCCTTATATATGTCTGGCACTTATGAACTATGATGCATAGTGTTTGCAAATCATTGCATGTTTATTAGCCTCGTTCCTTCCTCCCCTAGCACACTAGGAACACCTAGAGAGACAGAGATGATGCCCGACTTCTCCTGCGTGTCCCCTGCCCTGCAAAGCTGGGGAAACAGTAGGTGTGAGTGACATGTTGATTGGTTGCTTGGCTGCAGAGCTGTGCTCATACCTTGGGGAAGGCAGGGGAAAGGCAGCCATACATCTTGGCAGCTGGTGTTAACTTCCCTGGGGGAGGTTCCATCTCTGCACGCCTTCTTCAGGAGACCACACCAGTGCACTTTCACTGCTCCACTAGGGGGACCCAAATGCAAACCAAAAACCTCTCCTGCCCTCCTAAGGTAATGGATCCCCACCACAGCCCTCCGCATGGGTCTGACAGCGTGGCTCCAGCCAACCTGGAGAGGAGTGCGTGCCCAGGGCCTCTGCTGGGCTCTAGTTTTGCTTTCTCCTTGCCCGATGGCCGCGTTTACAATCAGGGCTCTTGGAGCAAATTCCACCCTTGTGGGGCCAGGACTACTCAGTTTTGGGATCCCTGCCGGTTCTGCTGGTGCTGACATATGGGTTTGTCTCAGGAGTAGAAAAGATGGATTTTGAAAGGCTGCCAGCCTGGTGATGGGGCTGCTCTGGTTTCACGTGGGAAGCCCTGAAATCAAGATCTAGTAAAGGAGGGATACTTAATCTCTTCCAGCTCCCCTCGCCTCCTCTCAAAAGTCAGGGGGCCTTAACCACTTTGATATTTCAATGAGAGGCCACGCAAAGTTTAGTTCTTCCTTTCCTGCTGCAACAAGAACTGGCTCTCACAAGGGCAACCTGACTTGTTGAGACAAGAATGATCTATTTTGACAACTAACCTCACCGGGATGGATGTATTTGTGCAATGTTGGGCAGTTATATTTTATTATTATGTTTTAACGCTGTGCTGTGGAACATTTTTCTTTCTTTCTTTGTTTTTAACAGCTTGCAAGCCTGCTGCAAGCATTTGGGAAAATTCTCAGTTATATATTTTCTGTGATAAAAAATCTGATACAAGTGATTTCTTCTTCTCTCTGATCTCTAATTAAATTGTTTGATTTAGCTTTTGTCATAGAGGTATTATTTCTTTTAGGATCTGATATTTTCCTTGAGGGAGAACGATATAGACGTTTTCAATGAAACATATTTACTGTTCTAGGGTTTGAAGAAGTTTTAGAAATGCTGGTATAGACCCACAACGGCCCTGGCAGAGAGAGGTTCCTCAGGCTCTTTGGATTAAAGATGGGGCAGAGGAGATTGATTGCTATTAAAGCCAGGTGGGGCCAAATCATTTCATAAAATTTCAGCCCTAGAGGAAGGGCTTCTTAGAGATGTTCTCATTTAACAATTGCATTTGATGAGTAAATTATGGTCCAAGGGGGTAATGACTTGCCTTGGCACAAAGCTGGCTAGTTGCTAAGAGCATCTGGTCATCACTTGTCATGATCTCATAGATTTTTGGTGTGAACTGAGAATGAATGAATGCATTGCCTTCCTTCCCATGGCTTTTCATTTTATGATTAGTCTGTCAAGAAAGCATCTGGAGTAAAGAAAGTAAGTCAGGGAGGGAAAAGAGAACTCTGTGATAAAGATGACACATTCTGGTGACTCGGTGTCCTGTAACCTGCAGAGAGGATGCAGAGGGGACATGGTGAGTGGCTCTGTCCATGAGCACAAAAGACCAAAAGAATCTCTGGAAGGTTGTGTCCAAGAACAGAGGGCATACTCAACAGTCTTGCTTCAACAATCATTTCATAAGACTGTTGGGTAGTAGTTACCATGGAATGTGTTGGAAAATACCACCTGGCATTTGTATGCATCCTTTTTTTTTTTAGAAGTGCTAAAGAAATGTTTTTATTTATTTTCTTTTCTTTTTTTATTTTAGCATATTATGAGGGTACAAATGTTTAGGTTATGTATATTGCCCTTGCCCCCCACCCCGAGTCAGAGCTTCAAGCATGTCCATCCCCCAGATGGTGTTCATCGCACTCATTATGTATGTATACACCCATCCCCTCCTCCCTGCTCCCATCTGCCCGACACCTGATGAATGTTATTCCTAAATGTGCTCTTAGGTGTTGATCAGTGAAACCAATTTGATTGTGAGTACATGTGGTGCTTATTTTTCCATTCTTGGGATACTTCACTTAGCAGAATGGGTTCCAGCTCTATCCAGGAAAATACAAGAGGTGCTATATCACCACTGTTTCTTATAGCTGAATAGAACTCCATGGTACACATATACCGCACTTTATTAATCCACTTATGTATTAATGGGCACTTGGGTTGTTTCCACATCTTTGCAATTGTGAATTGTGCTTGTATGCATCCTTTTGGAAAGATATCAGTGAGTCACACAATGCCAGGACCCAGAGCTGCTCTACAGACAGAATAGGAAGCTGGAACAAAAGGGTCGTCTCTTTGGGGCTCTGCCTTTGCCCTGACTTGGCTCTGACTCCTTTTAGTTTGTGTGTCTCTCTGCTCAGAACCCCATTCCAGGGTGAGGGTGTCTGAGGGGCCCGGTATTCCTTGGGCAGGGGAATACTGAGGCATCTTGAAGGGAAGGCCCTTCAAAGCTGTATCCAAAGCAAAATCTGGGTGTTGGTGACAGAAGAAATGGGGATAAGCAATAGATGTTCCCAAAGAACCCTGTAAAGTGAGGCATTAGATAAAATGATAACCTCCATGGTACAAAGGGGAAACCTGAAGCTCAGAGAGGTGCAGTGACTTGTTCAAGGTCACACAGCTGTACATAGCAGAGCACAGGTATGTGTCCAGATCCTGTTCTTTATACCAGAAGGAGGAGGTAAAGTTTTCCCCCACATAATCCCTTCTCCTTTCTTACTCCTGCGTCACCTGCTTCCTAGCCCTTCTCCAAGGAGCCCTATCACCCCATCACCTGCCATCACTGGACCATGAGACTTAGGCTTTTACTCCACACTTGGATCCCCAAATTTCCAAGTACCAAGGTAATAAACCGAGGAATCCCTCACAGTGTGTGCCAGTAGAATAAGGGTCACTCCAGGTTGGCCTTCTGGACACTGTGAAAGTCCTCTCTCACTTCTTATCGCACTGATTATCTTATTGTTGGGGATCTGGACCTCAGAGGAAGGATACCAGGGGACCTAGGGAAGTCACCTATGCAGGTTTCTTTGAGATGAGGCTGCCTTCAAGTGGAGCCTGGTTGTGGATTCATGGCCCCATCACCGTATCACTATTGAGAAGTCAATGGACTTTTAGGAGCAATGTTTCAAAAATATATGCTCCCCATTGTCCATAGTGAAAAAAAAAGCCCATATTCACTTGCTTAGCTCTATGATGCATCACTTCCGATGCCTGGAGTGACTGATGTTTACAGGAGGCTTCTGAGTCTCTGGGCACCATGGGAAAGCGTTACCTGCTCTACCAGCGATGTCTGCTGTGAGCACAGAGCGGAGAGGGTGGCACCTGTCCCTTGGGTTTGATGTCCCTGACTGAAGCTTTCCAGGCACTTCTCCCAACGTACCATTCTTGCTTCATCTCCCCCTTCTCCTCTATGCTTTCACCACCCCCTGGTGTTAAAATTTAAAAAGTCGAAGTTAAATGAATTCTTTCTTCAAATGAAATTGCATATAGAAGCCCAGTAGATAAAGTAGATAAAACTGAATTACTCTGGAGGTGAAATTGGACAGCCCTCCGAGTCTACCGTGGCCCCGAGGCCCTGCCTGGGAATCAAAGTGGGGCCAATGCGTTAGCCACAATCCCCTTCCTGTACTTCCTCGGACATGCCCCACCCTTCCTCCCTCCTTGCTTTTCCCCTTCCTTTTCCATTAACCTGGAATGATGTCCTGCCCATCATTCAAGATCCCAGGGGTCACCTCTTCTCTAACCTTCCCTAATACCCTCTGGCCGGATGCGTTTTCTCTGACAGCCATAGCATCTTTGTTGAACTTCTCTTACGGCTTTTAGAGTTGCTCATTCGAGTACAGTTTTGCTGTAGCTGCCTCTGGGTAAGTTCACGTATGATGAGTCATCTGAGGTCTGTGCAGTCAATTCCAGTGAAAATGATAATAATTTTATGCATGAATGTTGTTTATTTTGTTTTTCAGTTTTTTCACTCTTTGTAATTTTCTACCTCCTACATCCACCTACGTTTCACCTTTCTGGACGTCCTTTTGTTTTCATAAAATTGGGGGAGTGGTATTATCGGCTTCAGAGTTTCTGAAATGAGTTAATTTAATTTATGCAAAGTACTTATAACAGTACCTGGCACAGAGTATGTGCTCTGTAAATATTAGTTATTATTATACTATTATTGTAATTATTATGATCTCATCACCATTAGGATAACAACACTTCTCCAATTTGACTTCATATCCAGGTTCTAGCCAGAGGGGAGGCCTGTATTTGCTTTTCACTGGGATGCATGAAGAAGTGAACCTTTTGACTCTTGGCTTGGTCGCTGGATATATGAAGTGAGAATTAGTCATGGCCTTGTTCACAATCTGAGAACATTCACACTCTTGCACCTGCTTGGAGAAGCTTGACTTCAACCAGCAGATTTCACATTTCCCAACCCCCGCCTGGGGAAGAGCTTGACTTAAAAAGTCTTGCAAAGGCCTCCTCTCCACAACTCAGTGATTTTATTCGGGAACTGGCCCCTCCAGGGAGCAAGCGAGCCAAGCTCTGCTGAAAGGCAGGAGAAAGCTGTGTCAGCTGCAGCCATGTTTTCTCAGGCAGGGTTCTCTCGGGGCACCCATCTTGGTCTGTTCCCAGCTTGTGCCTTCAAGTCCAAGAAGCAATAGAGCATCCTTTTGCTAAAGAGACCCAGGGTCATTCAGGAAACTGCTCCTTGGAGACAATATATTGGGATGCCAGGTTCTTGGCTGGAATCATTAAGTGAATTTACAACCTGATCTGCTGTAAATGAAGCATCCTCCAGTTAGGAAGGGCTTTAGCTGGGTCTTAGGTACTTACGTTTTGGGATACTTTGTCTGTTCTTTGTCCTATCTATTGGCCTTCCTGATTGCTGGACAACTTGCATTCGTGTATTTACTATGTTCTCTCTTACCTTTGGGTCTTTACCTAGAAAAACTGCCTCCCCTCCTTCTCCCATCCTCTATACAAGCCACTGAGGTTTCAATTTTCACACCATTTTCCCCAGAAGTTTCTCTTGACCCCCAAAGCCTTTTGGATGCTGTCTTTTCCTTCAGGATCGTGTACCTGTCTCCACCACGAAGCTCCTAACACTGGGTTATCTTGGCCTGTTTCCTTGTTTATCTCTCCCACTGAAAAATCACCTGCAGGCTCCCAGGAACTCTGCTATTTGTTCAAGGTTCTAACTCTGGGGCTTAGCTGGCAACCTGGTCAAAAAAATGTACAACTTAGTGAATACCAGAAGGAACAAATAAATGAATGAATAAATGAATCAAGAATAAATGTTTATTTCTGTTTATCTCATTCTGAATGATCTTACCCAAGAATGAGAAGATGAAGAGTGACACAGAAAAATGGATCTTCAAATATTGTTCCACAGTAGCATCTTTTTGATAATAAAATTGTGTGCAACATCTCCAGTTTTGGAACAGATAAGAGCAGGGATTTTCGGTGCACAGGAGGGGTGAGGCCTTGTCTATTTCACATTCCTCTTCCTCCTTTGGGGGTATCTAGGCTCCTTGGGTAGAATTTGAAAACTACCATGTCTAAAGTGATAGTATTGTTTTGAAAAGAACTGAGCAGAGGGACCACGATCCAGCTGGGGTCCCGATTCCCGGGTTAGCCGCGGCTAATAGAACTTTTTACACATGAACGCTGAGCTAGTTGCTCTGCTAAATGCTTCATTTATATCAATTTTTTGTCCTCACAGTAATCTTATGTGGTGAGCATTATGCTTATTTCTATTTTAGAACTGGAAGCATAGAGAGGTTAAGTAACTTGCCTGAAGTCCCACAACTACCGAGTAGCTGAGACCAGAGTCAAACTCCAGATTATCTGCCTCTGGGGGCTGAGCCCTGGGCAGCCACGTGCAGCTGAGCAGCAGAACCGCCCATAGGAATGTCTGCCGTCCACACAGCAGCTGTGTTGTTCACTCCCCAACGCACCCCGTGAAGTGGGGACCTTATTCCCACGGCATCACATCAGCGCCTGAATCTATCGATGCCCTTCTCGGCGGGTTGTCCGGGCCTCCTATTGCCAACAACTGGGTTGAGTAGAAAGCAATTAGCTCAATGTTTGCATACCTTCTGTAAAAGGATGACTTTTTTCTTTTCTTTTTAAAGAGAAGTCTAGATTACTTGGGACCAGTGATGGTAATTAAGCTTGGCTGCCTCAGCAGGATAAAGTAAATCAACCAATCTACTTTTGGAAGCAGAAGATGGCAAAGTGGCTGCTCCTGAGCCAACTGTGCACCAAGGGACAGATCCTTGTTTCATATAAATTGTCTATGAAAATTCCCCCAGACGAATGCAGGAGGGAAATCTGGCACAGGCCCCAGAGCAGGATAAAGACATTTGAAAATCCTTTCAGGAATCATAACTTAGATGCCCCATTTCTGGCTATTGCCTGTGAGAAATATGACCCTCTGTCTCATAGGTCCTCAATGCACAGGACAGGCTCCGGAAGGAGACGCAGAGTAGAAGAAAGTGGTGCTGCTTTTCACAACGGACAATTCCAAACCTCGTGGACCCCTCTCTGATTAGACTCTCAGGCTGGACACCTGTGTTAACAAGTCCAATGTGAGGTGTTATCCTTTGTCCCATCTTCCTTCAGGGGAATCTTGGTGTACTATGAAAACAGAAAGCTTCAGCTAACTCAGTGAAAAAGGAAAGGACTAAGGGTGATGGTATTCTTTGCAAAAATTATGATGCAATTAGGATACTGTGGTTTTCCTTAAGGCTGCTCATAAATGTTTTGGTTCTGTTCTGGGCCCATAGGATTGTTCATTCTTGACCTCATTAATGTTAGGCTGTGTGGCTTGCTGTGGTCAATGAAATAAGAGTGAAAGTGAGATGTCTCAGTTCTGAGAGGAAACGTGAAGAGCCAGGGTGATTTGCTGTGTTTTCTTTCCCTTTGCCACAATGACAGGAACATTTGACATGGTGGCTGCTTCTTTAGCTTAGGTAGGATGGTTAGTTTTATATGTCACCTTGGCTTGGCTGTGATGTCCAGTTGTTTGGTCAAACACCAGTCTAGATGTTGGTGTGAAGGTATTTTTTAGATGTGGTTAATGTTTAAGTCAGTAGACTTTGAGTAAAGCAGACATTATCCTCCATGAAGTGGATGAGCTCATCTAATCAGTTGAAGGCCATAAAAGCAAAGAATAAGGTTTCCCAAAGAGAAAGGAATTTTCCTCAAGACTGCAACATAGAATACCTGCCTGAATTTCTAGACTTCTGTAGAATTCAGATTCAAGACCATAACCTCAACTCTTACCTGAATTTCCAGGTTGCTGGCCTGCCCTGCAGATTTTGGACTTTCCAGCTCCACAATCATGTGAGCTGATTCCTCAGAATAAATCTCTGTCTGTCTATGTATATATCCTATGGTTCTGTTTCTTTGTCCTATTTCCCTGACTAATCCACTGGGTGAAGATGAACAGGAGCAGAGCACTTAGCGTCTGCCAGCTCAGAATGGAAATGTAGTGTGAAGGATAAATAAACATTTGTTGTAAAAGCCATTGAGATTTTGGGGTTGTTTGTGACTGCAACATAACCTAGACTGTTCTTACTGATAGGGACACTACACATAATCTGTTCCATTCATCTATTTTTTCCATATACTTTTTCAGGAGTACAACTGAATCTCAGCTGGATACTGTAATGCAGTTTGGCTTACATGAACTTTAAATCATTCCAGCGAGTACCCTTTTTCTAAATATTGGTTTGAAATATCAAAACCAAATCTACAACATAGTGGCTGGAAGTAAGAAAGGTTGGAAGAAAATTAGCATTAGCTGATGGCTTACTCTTGAACCGGGTACTGACCCAGGCATATATCGTCTTATTTATTATTATTTCTAAAACCATTTTTAAGGTATGTGCTATGGGTTGAATGTGTCCCCCTAAAAGCACATGTTGGAAACTTAATCCCCAGTACAGTGTTGGGAGGTGGGGCCTAATGGGTGGCGTTCATATTCCACCCTCATGAATGGATTAATGCTTGTTATAAAAGGGCTTGAGGCTGTGAGTTTGATCTCTTGCCCTCTCTTGCCCATTTATTTTCTGCATGGGATGATGCATCAGGACTTCGCCAGATGTGACTCCTTCACCTTGGACTTCCCAGGCTCTGGAACTGTAAAAAGTAAATTTCTTTTAAAAAAATAAATTACCCAGTCTGTGATATTCTGTTATAGCAACACAAAATGGACTAATTTTTTTATTGTATTATTTTTATAGATGAGCAAACCAAAACCAAGGATACAGAGTTAGTGAATGTCACATGTAGAATTTAGGGTCATAATGATGTGTTTTAAAGCCTATGGTAATTCTATCAATTAGGATTTTTAACAGCAGAAAAGAAATGTATTACAACAGCATCCAGTAGCTCACAGGATCGATGGGAGGAGAAAGAGGTTTATAAAAGGGCACATATGACGATGGTGTCAGGAGTCTGGGAATCAAGAATCCCTCAATGGTCTCACTGGGAGATGCTCCTGGAATGAATGTGCTCATTCTGGTGTTTTAGGTTTTTCTGCCATTTCTGGTCAAGTTCAAGAAGTCTTGAGTTCAGTCATCCTAACTTAGATCACTACCTGGCACTTGCACCGACAATCCCAATAAGACTACTTACCACTGGAATAGGTGATTCCTCAGGAGGAAATTTTTTGTTGTGACAAAAAAGTGTGTGTGTGTGTGTGTGTGAGAAAAGGATGAGCAAATATAAAATTTGGTTTTGCTGGAAGAGTCCTAGTTTTCTGCCTGTTGTCCTGACATTATTAATAAAAGCCACCTTTATTCTTAAAAATATCCTTATTTAGAGAACAAATTATGGGATCACTGAACAGCACTCCCTATACACAACCCTCTTACTTACCTGGAGCCTCGAGTGGATGAAAGGGGACATTTCATTATCAGGCATGGAGGATCATTACAGCATGATCTTCAGATTTATTTTGGTTCAGTTCCTAGTAGTGTATTTCTAAGCTCCTGAATCATTTTTATCTGATTGGTTATCATCTAATTCTATCAGCTAAAAATTATATGTGCCCTTTGCTGATGAGTGAAGAATTATGCTGTTTCTACTCTAATTATGCAGTCTGATTCTCTCTGATAAGAAGGACCAGCGGTGATGTGTCAGTTGGAACCACTCCCAAGCTCTGTGCAGGGCTTGGATTGTTCAAGAGACTATACGGAGAACATGTGTCAAGTTGGCTATAACCGTGAGCATGTCCTATAGATTCAAATTCCTAAATATCTTTTGAACCCACCTATCAATACTTTCTTATATCCTCACTGCTAGTACCTTGGTTCAAGTTGTGACTGTCACCAGGATTACCATGACTGCCTCCTGACTGGCACCTGGCTGTCCTTGTTGCCCCTGGTCAATGCATTCACTGCATGGTGATGAGAGTGATCTTCTTAAGCTGAAAGCCTCGTTATGCCAGCTTCCCTGCTCTGATGAGGTCCTGTTGCTCTTGGTTCAAGTCCAAATGCCTTCCCCTAGCCTGCAAGTACCTGCATAACCTGGCCCAGCCTAACTCCTTAGCCTCCTCTCTCAGACTCTCCACCACGTGTCCTTTCCTTATGATTCTCTGGGACTCAGTGCTTTTGAAGATGTTGTTCCTTTTGTCTGGACATCTCTCTGTTTTCCTAATCCCCACTAGCTCCAACTTATCCTCAGCTCTTAGCTTAGCATCGGGAATAATCATCTTATTAATATCTCATCTATGCAGAACACTTATTTATCTGCCAGATGTTATACTAAGGGCTTCCCATGGAGGATCTTATTTGATCCTTTCAGCAATTCTAGCAAGTAGGTGCTGCTATCATTAGCATCCCTATTTTACAGGTCAGGAAATTGGGGTACAGAGATGGTAAATGTCTTGCCAGGATACATAGCTAGTAGTAAGAGGTGGAGCCAGGATTTGAACCTGGTGAAGCAGACACAGAGCCTTTTCTCTTAATCCTGTGCTAGATGGATTTTTAAGCACTTCCTCCAGGTGGCTTCTGCTTTCCCTGGCTTTCTAAGTCTGCGTTAGCTTCCTCTTCTCAGTGCTTCCATAGCACAGAACTTTCTCTAGCATAGTCCTCACCACTCTTTACTGTAATGGTCTGTTTATTTGTTTATTTTTTTCTCTAGTATTAAGTTCCAAGAGTTTAGTGTCTGTTTCATTCTTTCCTACTCAAGTAGGTATAGTTCTTTTCACACAGTATGTGCTTAATAAAGTTTGGTTGAATGGATGATTAAAACTAAGATGTTGGTGTTTAGGTCTTGAAAAGTTATCAATTGTCTCTCCCATTCTGCCTGTATACCTGGTTCCTCACATCATTCTCCATTACCACTGGCCCAGAAAGTGTTTCTCCTACTGTATTAGATTCCACTAATAATATCCCCTCCTCTAGGCTTTGCCTGCGAGATTTCCTCCATGCAAAACTCTCTCCTTTCTCCTCTCGGTCTTCTTGCTTCAAACGCCATTAGGGCATGAGTCTTCTCTGATTTACTCAGCAGGCTTCTCTTATCCATTTCCCATCACCTGGAGCCTGGCACTGGGTGTGGCATAAACCCACGATGTTCCTCTAGATGTGTTTTCCTCTCATCACTAAGGTGATGACATGTTGCCAATGACTACATGATTACCTCTCCCATTCTCTTCTGGAGGTGGGAAGAAACCTTTTGATTGACTTCAATTTTGGCCAATGAGATAAGGGTTGTGAGTGAACTCAGGAAATGTCCTTAAAGGGAAGAGTCACAACTTTCTTCTTACTTATGCTCCCTGCTACTGTCAAAGGTATAGGCTGCAGCTCTAGCAAAGCACCCTGGACCATGAGAACCAGAGCTACCCTCCAGGGACGTCAGTGTGGCACACTAGAAGGAGCCCGAGTCCCAGACAACTTTGTGTTGCGTCCATGCCATCCCTAGACTGTCTAGTGTTGACTTCTTATATCAGCGAGCAATATACACACTTATTTTTAGCTTCTTTGTTATATGCAGCCAAACCCAATTCTGCCTGATATGCTGGTCCAAGGGAGACTCCACACATGTTGAACAGTCTTGAGAAACTGAGTGGTAAGTCTAAGTGGCACGGGGCAGCTGTCAGGGGAAAGAGGTGGCTTTCCTGCTAGCATTTAAAAGGTATACAAATGATGGCCTTCTATATGTATGCCCTAAGTTCCCACCACAGCTGTGACTTGAATTGTCTATATACGCTTGGACAAGCCACATCACCTTTCTGGACCCCATTTTCCTACTGAGGATGGCTGGTAGGTAGATAAAATTGGACCATGAATTTTAAAAGGTCTCTGGTGTCAAAGGCCATGTCCTCAAGATAAGAACTGCTAAAGATAAAGATCTGGACAAACAAACAAGGCCCCCCCCCTTAAAACCCAAGAGCAATAAACTGATTCTGGCAGAAAAATTTCTCATTTTTTTCTGAGACTTCCTGTGCCTCATCCTCTGCCCTTGCCCAGATATGATGTCTGTGTCCTTGCTTCAACCTTGTAAACAAATATAAGAGAAAGCTGTAGGATCTTGGCTGGAGCAAATATTAGCGCTGTTTATGAGTGACAGCTCTGACCCTGCAATTTTAGGTGCCTCTTAGATCTCAAAGTCTGATCTTGTTCTCCTGGCCTAGCCCAGATTCCACCTCTGTCAAGTCTAATAAAAATGCTTCAGTTCTAAAATTATCTTCCTCTAATAAGCTCAAAGCAAAGGCAAACCTGGTAGGACCATCCTAGTCCTGGGCTCACACGTGTCTTCTCTTACACATAACCATTGTGTAAGTTGTTTGCTCTTTAAGGTTTTCCTAACCTTCATTTGACCTGATTTCATAGGAGTGTGTGTATGTATGTTTGTGTGTGTGTATACATGTGTAAGTCTGTGTTTGGAGGCATAGGGAGAAGACAGAGAACAGAGGAAGGGAGTGATCTTCTGAGGTTAAAATGTAATTGTCAATCATCCAGATCTTCTCTTGAGATAGTCTGAGTCTTGCACTCTAGTTTGGTTTTCTCTGCATTAGAGATCATGCCATCCTCACGTGCCTAGGCCATCAAGCCTGCAGGCTAACAATACCCACCGCTCCCCATTCTCAATTATCAATGTCCCCATGGCAGGCATTGATAATCCATCTCTGCCCTCTTTTCCTCTGAGCTGGATAACGTCATACAAGTTGGTTTCAACATGGTCCTCCAGGCAACCTTTATTGGTCCCCAACTGCATGACTGGCTCTGGCCTTCCCAGTAAAGTGTGTCCTCCTGAGTGGTAAGGACCTGCTCCTGCTGCTGTGCTGAGCAGCCAGCGCACTCAGGAAATGGGGCTAGCACGCTGGACACAAAGGTGAGCTCGAGGACTCCAAAGGTGTGCGTAAAGGACATTCCTCATCTGTATCAGGAACCCACATTCTTTCTATTTCAACTCCTTTTAGGATGCTCTTTCCATAGTGGGAAAAAAAAAAACAGGCCTGGAATTGGGGTTAGGTGAGTTAGTTGGAAGGTCACGTGAGCAAGAATGATTTGAAAAGTGTAACATGCTGGTGGTGGCAGGAGCCCAGGATTTAGAGTCAGATTTGAGTTCAAAGTCCAGATTCTGTCGTTTTCCTTGGATAAATGCATGGAGCTATCTATTTTTCTAATTTTCCTTAATTACAAAATGGGGATGAAAATAGTGTTTAGCTCCCAAACCACTAGTGTGTGGACATATGATAGAAGGAACGTGGCTTCGGAACGGGAAAACCTGGGTTTGAGCCCTGCTCTTCCTCTTCTGGACCAAAAAATGCGAGGAAAGTCATTTAACTCTGAGCCTTCATTTCCTCACCTATTAAATTGAATTAAAAATAAATTCTACTGCAGAGGGGGTTATGAATATTAAGTGAGAAAACATAGATAAATATGCTTTAATTATATACTATTATTATTGTCCGTAAGAATGATAATGACTTTCTTCCATATCCTACCTTAGAACCGTTCATACCTGCATGCTAATAATATCCACCCCTCCCCATTCTCAATTATCAATGTCCCCATGGAAGACATTGACAATTCATCTCTGCTTTCTTTTCCTTCTTGCCCAATGGGCCAATGGGCCTTGCGACATTGTTAGTTGCACTCTGACATCTGCCTGCTAAGCAGTGAGTACAGGGCTACTTATATAGTATAGACCATGCACAGATGAGTGATAGCATATTATGTGAATGGCACCACCTAGAATGGTGCAGTGCACAACTTGTACAACTGTATGTAGTAGCCTCGGCATCTAGATGTCCATCCATAGACATCTAGATTTTTTTCCCTCTAGAGTGGTATTTAAATAAAAGGTCCCCCTTTGCTGGCAGTGTTTTTGTGGTCTTAGAGAGTTTTCCTCACCTGAGTCATCAGGGGACCACAAATTCAAGGCAGCAGGCAGAGAAAAGAACTGTGAATAAGGCTAAAATCTAGAAGCAAGCAGGTGAACCCAGGTGGTTGCCTAGATGAGGGGACCTGAGACAGTAGTCAAAGTTGGGGGGGGGGCAAGCAAGCCCAGAACAAGAGAAAAGAGCAACTGCAAGCAGATGGAATGCACAGGGAGAGCTGAGTTAACTCTCTGAACCACACAAGATTGATTTGAGATTTGCTTTAATGTTCAGGCTAAGGTGTGATGCACCATGAACCTGCCAAGTTCAAGGGCCAGGTATTTGGCTTGGCTCTGATATAGACAGAATTTTGTCCACCTAGTGTAACTGTATTTGGAGATAGGGCTTTTAGGAGCTAATTAAGGTTAAATGAGGTCATAAGAGTGAGGTCCTAACTCAATAGGATTGGTGGCCTTATAAGAAGAGGAAGAGAGAGAGAGGGAGATATTTCTTTTCTCTGTTTGCTGTGTGAGGATGCAGTGAGAAGGTGACTGTCTACAAGCCAGGAAGATGGGCCCCTCACCAGAATCTGACCATGCTGGCACCCTGATCTTGGACTCTAGCCTCCAGAATTGTAAGAAAATAAATTTCTGTTGTTTAAGCTACCCAGTCTGTAGTGTTTTGTTATGGCAGCTTTGGGTAGACTAAAACAGACTCTTTTTTTGTTGTTGTTGTTGTTAGAGGTAGGGTCTCTGTCACCCAGGCTGGAGTATAGTGGCATGATCACAGCTCACTGAAGCCTCCAACTCCTGGGCTCAAGTGATCCTCTTGCCTTAGCTTCCCGAGCAGCTGGGACCACAGGCATGTGCCACCATGCCTGGCCATTTTAAATTTTTTGTAGAAACGGGGTCTTACTACGTTGCCCAGGCTGGTCTTGAATGCCTATGCTCAAGCAATCCTTCCGCCTTGGCTTCCCAAAGTGCTGGGATTACAGGCATGACACTGCATCTGGTCTAACAGACTCTTTATAACAGAAACCATCAAGAAATAATTTATTTTAAAGGTTTTATCTTTTTATGTAAAAGAAGACTGGAGTAGGCATAGCCCTATAGAATAGTTAAGGGGCCATCCTCCTTCTACCTTTCTATTTCAAGGCTTCCATCTCAAGTTTGCCTCATGGTCCAAGAAGGCTCTTAGAGCTCCAGTTGTTACAGCAGCATCTCAGGTAGCAGAACAGAGGATGGGAGGAAGGGCAAAAGAGATGAACCTTCCTGGCTGAGTCTTAACTCCTTTTAAGCTATCCTCCTGGAAGCCCCCCGCACTTTGTTAACCAGTTTTGGCCCAAATTAGTCTCATGGCCATGTCTAATTGAAGAGGTGATGAGGAAATTTGGAATTTAAGCTAGGTGCTTAAATTTCTGCCCCCAATAAAATTGGAGTGTTATTTCAAATGAAGAAGGGAAACATAGATATTATAGACAAGTAGCAGCCTCTGCCACAGCCCTTTTGCATATCTCTTTATATCACTATTTTTTTTGTTGGAATTACCCTTCTTAAAAGCAACTAGCAAGCACTGGTGATTGTCCTCGGCATACAGTTACTGCTCAATAAATACCAACTGGATTATTGAATTAGAACGTCTGTTAAACCATTACACTGATTGAAGGGCAGGGGAAAATGTGAGCTCCTCTTTTTGAAGACTTGGTGGTCAGGGCCAGAACAAACATTCCCGTAATGTCAACCTGGCTTGCACAAAGCCCAACTGTTCCAACAACTCAGCATGGGTCAGAACTTGATCTTTCCTTTGTTGCTGCTTCAAATGACAGTTCCTCATTATTACATACTGTAAGGTGGCTACTGGTGCCACAGGAAAGAAGTCTGTGACTCATGAAATTACTTCGTAGCCAGAAATGTATTAACCTAAGGTAATGAGGCAATGACATTATATTTTTTTTCACCTATATTCCACGGCATTACTTGCCAGTGATTGCTCAAGGAAACTTGGCCTTGACATGGCATACCAGTGTATATTGAATGCTGCAAACGTTTTAGGGTCACTCGATAAATGGAAAAGCCAGACCATATGTGTTAGATCATTAGAAGTTCAGCTTTGTTGATGTATGCTTTGAAGTGTCAATCATTACTGTAAAAAAAATTATTGAGCATATACTGTGTCATAATGTTGGGTGTGTGGGGGTCCCCCGCAAAGAACTCATATTTGGTTTTTGCTTTCAAAGACCTTACCGTTTAGTGGGGGAGGTAGGATGTGGATGGTAGAATTAAACAAGGTAAATCGTAAGAAGGCCTTCAATTGAGGAGCAGTGGGGAGCAGAGCAGAGAGGCTCAGGTTGGGGCTCAGAAGGGGGACTCCAGAGAAAGCTGAACCTTGAAGGCTGGGGAAGCTTTGGGCGCATAGAGACAGAGGTTGAGAGCATGGAGGGCCACTTGCTCTGAAAGGAACAGCAGAGGGAAGGCAGCCTGGGGCATCTGGGGAAGCTGCTGGGAAATCCAGCTGTGCTCTGCAGATGTAAATATATACTGTGGGCAAAAGGGCCCCATAAGCAAATAAGCTTGGGGAGATGTCAGAGATTTTAATTAAATATTAGCATATTGAGGGTTCTAAGAAGGCCCTTTCTTTAAAGGCCAACTGACATCTATTTAATTTTGTTAAGCAAGCAAACAAATTTATACAAGCAGGAAAGAAGTTGTATGTGTGTGTGTGTGTGTGTTTTTTAAACTTGGAACTACTATTTTCTGAAGCTATTCATTTGGGAAATATTGTATTGAAGTGCTTGGTGTAAAGGTTTTAGGCTCTTTACAAATGCTAACTAACAATGACAATTACACTACACATAATAAAGTAATATAATTTAATTTTGGCTGGAACACAATTTTGGCATAAATGTAGTCCTGAGAAATAATGCTGGAAAGGCACATTGGGATCAGACTGTGAAGGGGTTGGGTGCCATGTGTGTTAGTCAGGGTTCTCCAGAGAAACACAACAAATATGTATGAGACAAATAGAACAAATATACGTAAAGAGATTTATGATGAGGCATTGACTCACGTGCCTAGGGAGGCTGCGAGGTTCTGTGATCTGCTGTCTGCTGGCTGGAGACCCAGGAAAGCTGGTGCTGTGGTTCTCAGGCCTGTGTAGATTCCAGCCTGGGTCTGAAGCTGAGAACCAGG
Organism: Lemur catta; assembly: GCF_020740605.2. Taxonomy (NCBI): domain Eukaryota; kingdom Metazoa; phylum Chordata; class Mammalia; order Primates; family Lemuridae; genus Lemur; species Lemur catta. The sequence goes on from NC_059136.1 coordinate 39,846,622, forward strand.
AGCAGCAAGGGCAGGACAAGACCCACGTCCCTGCTCAACTGTCAGGCATTGAGGGAGTCAGCCTGTCTTTGCCTTTCTGTTCTATTTAGGCTCTCAAATGACGGGATGATGTCCACCCACACTGGGGAGGGTCACCAATTCAGACGCTAATCTATTCCAGAAACACCCTCACAGATACCTCCAGTATTGTTTAACCAGATCTCCAGGCATATCATGGCCCAAAGAAGTTGACACATTAAAATAACCATCACACCATGCTAAGCTGTTTGGATTTTGCTCTGTAGGCCTAGACAGTAATGCCTACTAATGTCACACCTACGAAGTATAATACAACCTGCATAGATTTTCTGTAATAACTTAATGTTAGATGAATATCTGAATTAGACTTCCTGGGATTTAAAGATCAATATACTTCCCATCACTGTGTTTCACCCTTTAAGAAAAAAAGCTTAGGCTTAAGACATGAACTCAAATGAATGTTTGACTACTTAAATTGAGGCAGTTTGAATATATAGTTAACTAGATTAATTACAGCTGTAGTTTTGATGTTCATGTGACATTCAGACTGATCAAAATAGAAATGGTGGTTTAAAGGAAGCCATATGCGTGGGATTGAGGGCTTTTAAATGTGGCAAGAACGTACTTCAGAATCAAATCATAGTCAGGGGTATTTGTAGGGGTATAAGTCAGGATAACTAGTGGTTTCACACACGCACACAAACAGGCATGCATGCATGTGTGTACACATGTTTCTTGCTTACCCAAAGTTTGCTACAGTTATTCTTTGTTAGGAAGCTCCTCTGGGCAGTTCCTCCAAGCAGTGACTCAGTAATCCGTTCACCTTGTGGCTCCACCGTTGAACACATGGTTTCAAGGTCCCCCTGGTGTCACCAGCCGGCAAATGAGAAGAAGAGAGACTCACAGAGAAGGTATGTGGCTCTTCTCCACCTTGGCCTGGAAGGGTACATCACTTTTTCTCATCTTCCGTTGACTGCAATCAATCCCATGGCTTCATTCACATGCAGAGTGTTGGAAATGCTGTCCATGGTGTTTCCAGACAGCAGAAATGGGTTTGCTGAGGATCCAGCCAGTCTGCTTACTAACACCCTGCTCAGACTGCCACATGGCCCAACAGCAGGACAGGGTTCCAAGTCCAGAGTTCTTTCCTCTTACCACCAGTTCTGTTGCTCATCCAAAAGAAAGCAAAAAGCAGCAGTCTTCAAGGTTTTTGCTCTTTTATACCCTAAAAGTATTATGCAAAATTATGTATTCCCTTACATATTTCTTAAATTGACTTATAAATTTTTCTTTATAAGTTTAAATAATTTCAAAGGATAAACTTCTAACATAAACACTGAACATTTTAATGTAAAATAATATATCACTCTTTTAAAATTAATCCGGTGGCATATAGATATCATAGTCATTTGAAACTCACTATCATCTGATTTAAAAAAAATCACATGAATAAGCTTTTATGTAATAGTGACAAATTGCACATTATATCTTTTTCACCTTAAAAACCACATTTTCATTCTATTTTCATTACAGAGTTTTATCATATCATAACATATTTTTATGGTTGGAGCTGATCAACGTAGGCAACATTTCTGTGAAAGAAAATATGTTTAAAAACTGAAAAAAAAATTGTTTCCTCTGACTCCAAGGCTCCAAGTGGCAAAACAGATTTCTTTTCAATTGAACTATCATTATAATTATTATTAGTTTACAATTGATCACAATAACATGTGTATATGCTGTACGTTCTACTAAGTAATTATTAGTTGTAAAAATAAAATATTGGAAATGCTTTTCTTTGTGATAAATGCAGGGTGAGGGTTATATTTCTTTGTTCATGGAGGCTCCGCAGATATCAAAATTTTGAATTGTCCTTTTGTTTGGCGCCTTGGGATTGTTCCATGCCATACATGGCTGAGAAGTATGATTTTTTGTGAAGGAGGGAGGAGGGATCTGGGAGAAGAGAATCGGCTTGCTGCTTCAAGGGGCTTTTCACACAGATCAATTTTGTCACAGAATGCATCTTTAGTAATTATGGATCTGGGTCTTGTTTCCTCTAAAACTATTTTATTTGTATGCACGTGAAGGGAGGTCTTCATGCAAATGCAGCCCAATTTGAAGAAGGCAGGTGCATGGAAGAGAAAAATGACCCTGGAATCAGGATACCCATCTTGCTCATAGCTGCTCTCCTAAATAAGTGACCTAAAAGCAAGGGACTTGGTCTCCTGTATCAAGGAGTTTAGGGCCCTTTCGCACCCACATTCTGATTCCCAGGTATCCTTCTAGGGGTGAAAGTGATTGCATAACTGAGGCTGCATTTGGTACTGACTGTATCCACCAAACTACGGTTTCCAAGCAATTAGACACTGCAGCAGTCTCATCTCCACATATCAAACAGATTTATGAAATTAATCTTTGACCTTTGCAAACACTAGAAAGGAACATAGATGAAGGGAACAGAGCTTTCAGGCATTTCTTGTTCTTTTCTTTTCTTTTTTCTTCTTTGGCTTGATTAGATATTTGGTTTCCACAGCTTGCATGACTAATTCTGTGCTTCAATGACTCTCTTATAACCTTAGCATGTAAAGATGGAAAAATTCCCCCAACATTTTCAGGAGACATTTATTACAGACTATTTTATACGTCTGGTCAGAACGGGCTAACTGATTTTTCACAAGAACAGAATTTGGCAGAAAGCCTGGCCTCCCTTAGTCTCCCTCTTGCCAAAAATCACTCTGGAGCCAGCCTGGAGGCCTCTTGATGTCCCATACGAGGCAAGATTGAGAAATGGCTTTGGTGAGAGTAACCCTGTCACCTACAATCAGAAACAAGATCCGTGTAGAGGCAGGGGACCCCTCCTTGCCTGCGTTTGTGGGGAATGCAAGAGAAAGCTTAGCAGCTGTATCTCCCAGGAACGAGAATAATGACATGTTACACATGGAAGTTGGGAGGGGCACAGGGAAGCCCGATCACATTCGTCCTACCAGCAAGAAAGACAATGTAGGAGTATGGCCACCCACTCTTTCAAATCTCCCCAAATTCCATAATTTGCCTGGCCCAGCCAGGTTCCCAGCCACTGCAACACCTCCTTCCCCCTCCAGTGTGGCCACTCTGTCCCCATCTGAAGATTCAGCCTCACTCTGCCTCCCCAGGCAAATGCTGACAAGAGACAGGAGGACCTTAAGCCACAGGAGGGACTTAAAGAGGGGTGTGTCAGGATCACATTTCAGTTTTCGATTTACTGCTCTGACTGCAGCTGTGTGGAGGATGTTCAGGTTACACTGCAGTGATAAAGTTGTTCTCCTGCTGGAGAAACCCAATGAGTTTTACATGTGTGCTGCCTGTGTTATGCGGTGAACCCTGACGGCCCCTATGGCCTGCTGCAGAAGGCTGTTGTCATCTGTTTTTGGAGATGAGCAAACCAGGCTGAGTTTCCAAAAATGGATACTTTAAAGAGGGTCTCCACTAAACCTGCTTGGTAGGCCCTGAGCTCTGGACTCAGATGGTCCAGGGTCTGACCACCCACACCTCTGCGTACTGTGTGATATCGGGCAAGTTACTGAACTTCTCTCTGCCTGTTCCTTATCTGTAAACTAGGGAGGATACTTGTACCTACTCCACAGGGTTACTGTGACGATAATGTTCCTGGTTCATACAAATATTAAGCTATCTATTTTCATCTCTGAACCAGGATAGAGTGGGGAGAGCTATGGTTAGAGGAAGGAGAGACCAAGAAGGGTGGGTATGGAGGCAGTGTGGGAGCTGGAGGATATGATGTCCTTGAGTTGAATGAGCAGAGATTCTACAATTTTGGCTTAGAATAGCTCCTGTTTCTGTCTGTCTCGATTCTAGCTCAAACACCCCAACTGATGTTCCAGAGGTTGGAAGTGGTCTAAAAAGTTTTTTTTTTTTTTTTTTTTTTTTTGGTCTCTGAGATTAGTTGGAGCTGAGTAATAATAACTGGTTGCTTGAGGGGGGTGTATAGTCAGTGTCTCCAGAGAAACAGAACCACCAAGATGTGTGTGTGTGCGAGAGAGAGAGAGAGAGAGAGAGAGAGAGAGACATTGATTTATTTTAAGGAATTGACATGGTACAAGTCAAAATTTGCAGGGCCAGCAATCAGGCTGGAGACCCAGGGGAAACGTGTAGTCCGAGTCCAAAACAGTCCCCTGGCAGAATTCCCTCTTGCTTGCTGGAGATCAGTCTTTGCTCAACTGATTGGACGTGGCCCACCTGCATTATGGATTCTTTGCTCAACTGATTGGACATGGCCCACCTGCATTGTGGATGGTAATCTGCTTCACTCAAGGTCCACCAATCTAAATGTTCATCTCACCCAAAAACAGCTTCACGGAAACATCTAGAATAATGTTTGACCAAAGATCTGTGCACGATGGCCTAGCCAAGTGGACACATCCGATTGACCATCACAGTGGGCATGCATGACCGTTGGCTGTGACCTGGATCACCTCATACCTCATCCACACCATTCATTTGCTTATCTTCCTGACTCTGGTAGATGTTTGAGTTTGTGGGCCTTACTCTAGTGTTTCTCTTCATAATTGTACATAAGATTTCACTGTCAGACACTGCAGGATACAGTTTGACTTGCTGGTCTCGAGTCCCCCATCTATTGTCGTGGACTGGCTAGAGGACAACTGTAAAGGGTGTTGGGGTCTCTGACTCAGGCGGATGTGCTGTAACTCACACGAGCTTGGGTGTGAGGTGTGTTGGGATTGTAACAGCATGGCCCCAGGTGGAGCGAAAGCCTGACATAGCAGGCGGGTGCTGGGAAAACTAACAGGGAGCAGCGACTGTCCCCCGGGGCAGCCTGGGGGCCTAACACACAGTGGCCAAAGGATGTGGCAAGTTCTTATGTGTGTTTGGACAGGGAGGTCCAGTCTGAAAGTGAGGTCTCTCTCCAGTGGGAGGGCCCCAAAGGCTGGCAGGGCTCTTCAGAGCAGGCTCTGAGCCAGGAGGAAGGCGGCGTGAGCTACCTTGGGTATATGCCTCCGTTTTGAAAGCTCAGGTTCACGGAAGGGTCAAGCTCTATCAGGAAATGGAGACAGGACCTGAGCCTAGGGAATGGCCAGAGCTTACGACAGGGGCTGGAGTTAAAGCTGCTGTGGTTTAGAGGCCACATGGTGAGCCCAAGTTCATCCCAGTACAGTGGACTCCAGACCACAGGCAGCAGGATTCATTTCAGACTTTGCCGCTACTGCTGAGGCTGCTGCCCCGACCCAGACAGACAGACAAGGGACTGAGGCTGAGGCTGACTGCGAGCGATGTGGACGTCACTGTGGCCTGTGACATGCAGGCACCAGGGCCCTGTGTGAGTGGGAATGTGCGTCCACAACAGCGCGCCAAAGGAAGGGCACGCGCTGATGGGGCAGTGGTGGATTTCCCCATGAGAGGGCGCTCACGGTTTGTCTTCGTAGGTGCTCGTATTTTTTTTGGCTTTGATAAAAAAGTATGTATCGTAAATTATACTGTTTTAGAATTCATAAAAATATGACTTATCTTTCCTGATCTCAAAAGCAGTTTTCATGTACTTTCATGCTTTCGAGGGATCATATTTCTGATAGCTAATTTTTTTTCCTTCTGAGATGCAGTGACAGAAGGAGGCAGGGAATATCTTACAATCTCTTGCTCCAGCACCCCTGGATCCCAGCCCTGGCCCAGGGAGCTCACAGTCTGTCTAGAATGGAAGATCCATCTCCTCCTCTGATGCCAGGTAGACTTTGTTATGCTTTGTTAGAGATCAAACCAACATGCTATTACTGGATGGGAGAGGAAAAGACTGATTCTGCCTGGAAGTTTCTTGAGGAAAGGTTGGGACATCGATAGGTCGTAAAAGGTTAATATTTAATGTGGAAAATACTTTTTCTGAAGTCTTTGTAGCTGGGGCATCACAAACAACCCAGGTCTCCTTGTGACAAAGTTGCCCAGGGCAGATCATTTCCTAACAGCTGCTTGACCTGGGCACCTTGTTTGTGAGACTGAACTTAAAGAAGGAGAGAGGAAGGGACATAATTTTACAAAATCCAGGAAGTGCCCCCAACTTCTGGGGACAGGAGGGATCAGGTAAATACTAAAGCGGGGCCTTGGTAATGATGAGGAAGTAGGCTCTTTTGAAGTTATTTCAGGCAGAAATAAACAAGAAGTTGTAAACATGCACAGCCTGAGAATCAATAAATAATTAATAGTACATTTATATCATACTTTGTGGTTTAGAAAGCAGTATTACAATGTAGGAATTTTTGATATTTCCGTTTAACTAATGAGGAATCAAAGGCTTAGAGAAATTAAATGGGCTACTTAAGGTCACATATATAGTAAGTGACCAAATCCTGCTGAAAGAATCGGTCAATCTGTCTTTAGCAGCCTGTGAAATCTTAATCTTTCTTCAATAAACATTCATTGAGCACTTACTGTGTGCAGATACTAGGTATCCGATGGTTTGCGTTATAGTCCGTACTATCTGGGAGCTCCCAGCCCAAGGAATGGTTCTCACTAGAGGTGATCTTGCCCCCGAGGGGAATTTGGTGATGTTTGGAGACATTTTTGGTTGTCATGACTGGGGGGTGGGTGTCACTGGCATCTAGTGGGGCAGGAATGCTGCTAGGTGTCCTGCAATGCCCACAACAAAGAGCAATCTGTCTGTTTTAGCTGGGGTTGCTATAACAAAACACCATAGACTAGGTGGCTTAAACAACAAACATTTATTTCCCATGGTTTTGGAGGCTGGGAAGTCAGGGTGCCAGCAGATCTGGTGTCTGGTGAGGGCCACTTCCTGGCTTGTAGACAGCTGCCTTCTCCCTGTACTCTCACATGGCAGTGAGGGGGGTGGGGAGGGAGAGAGAGAGAGAGAGAGAGAGAGAGAGAATGCGTGCATCACTCTGGTCCCTTCATCTCCTTATAAGAGCACTATTTCCATCACGGGGAGCTCCACTCTCGTGACCTCATCTACACTTATTCACCTCCAAAAGCCCCACCTCCAAATACCATCCCACTGAGGGTTAGGATTTCAACATATGAATTTTTGGGTACACAAACCCACAGTCTGTAACACTGACCCAAACTGTCAACAGTGTGGCAATTGAGAAACTCCGCTCTAGTTCCTCATTCATTCTATTTATTCTATAAAATTTTTGAGAATGGACCAGGCACAGTTCTAAGCACAGAGGATATGGTGGTGAACAAGACAGGAAAAGCCCCTGCTCTCCTGTCCCTTCCACTTTAGGTGCAGGGTGGAGGGTGGAGGGGAGGCAGAGGTGCACATTAACAAGTAAACAAATGAATCAGTAACCAGGAAAATGTCAGGGGGTGATGTTGTTCAGATGTGTTGGTACAATTAGGTGTAACTTGGTGATGGCTTTAAGTTGGTTGGTCACGGAAAGCCTTTCTGAAGGGATGGTATTTAAGATTAAGTTTGAATGGCTAGAAGCTGTCCCAGGAAAGGGCATGTTGATTCAGGGGAACAGCAAGCGCAAAGTGTCCAAGGTGGGAACGAGGTCAGCATGTTCTTTCCGGGAAGGGAAGGATGGCCCGGGCGTTTGAAGTGTGGTGGGAGAGGGAGAGAGGGAAGGAGCCGACGTGGGAGAGGGCAGCAGGGACTGCATCCTACTAGGGCTTTGTTAGCCAAGATAAGGAGTGTGGGTTTTCTTCTAAAGCCTTCCATGTGCTGTTCTCATGGTGAAAAATGATAAGGGCTGTGAAGAAAATGAGATAGAGTCTTGGGAATAAAGTGTCTGAGAGAGTGTGACGTCGCATCTGACAGTCAGAGAGAGACCTGGATGTTGATAATGAGACAGTCCAGTCCTGGGAGCCTGGACAGAACTATGCGTGCCCTGGGGTTCTCTGTCCCTCTCCCCCAAGTTCACGTGCTACAGCCCCACTACCCACAAGCTCAGAATGTGACTGTATTTGGATATATGGCCTTTAGAGAGGTGATTAAGTTAAAATGAGACCACTAGTAGGACTAATAGGCCCTAATCTAATAGGTCTGGTGTCCTTATAAGAAAAGGAAATTTGGACACAGAAAAGGGATGACAGGGAGGCACAAGCCCAGAGGAAAGGCCATGTGGGGACACAGGGAAAAGCCGAGGAGAGAGGCCCCAGAAGACACCAAACCTGTTGGGAACGAGATCTTGGTCGTTTAGCCTCCAGAACCATGAGAAAATAAATTTCTGTTGTTTAAGCCCCCAGTCTGGAGTATTTTGTTACGGCAGCCTGAGGACCCTAATATATCTGGGGCTCAGTTTTCTCACCTGTTGAAGAGAGGCTGTTGTGGATCTTTGAGTTAAGTTTCTTTCCAGTTCTAAGAGCCTTTGATGCTAAGAAATACATGGGCTCCTTGTCAGGGCCGCCTGCACCCCGTAAACCTTAGCAAAGTGTCCCTTAGTCAGAGAATAAGGACAGAGCAGTCTGAGGGGGGACAGAAGAGCCTTCAGGAGAATTTGGAATTGGATATGAATTTCCCATCAATTTCAAAGAGGTCCCGGCTGGGAGAAGAGCCCAGTCACTTTTCTCCCACACAAGGGAGACTTGAAACCCTGGATGGGGACCCGCGGGGTCACAATGGCATCCACATCTCCACTGGGGATGGGTGGAATTCTGGGCCCGAGTTTCTGGAGGGGAGATGGAACTTCAGGAATTCTCCCCTTGGAAAGAGTTCACTAGAGCCTGAGGGGTCCCGTGGGGGACTTTTAATGCCCTTGTGCAGGCTGGATGTGCCATCCCAGGCGTAGGGACTCCCTGCCTTCTGTGTGGAAGGTGCCTCGTGGGCTCCTCATGTCCTTTGTGGCTCCTATCTTGTCTCTGAGAAGGAAGGGCTGAAGCTGTGAGTGGCTCCAGGACTCAGGAACAGGGTGGTCGAAGCTTCTGCGAAATTCATGGGTCTCCTGCTTGATAAAGAAAAATCTGACCTAGGAAATGGCTCCATGGTCCTCTAAACAATGGTGGTTATTGTTTGAGTTTTACTTTATTTCTAACTTTTTCTTCACAAATTGAGATATATCAGAACATATTGAAGGGGCAGACTTGGTCCCTTGCTGCCCAGCCTTTCATAGTTAACCATCTGTCCAAATATCATAAATTCAACAAATATTTACTAAGCAATACACATTGCTTACAATTTTGTCATGGGGGCGGGAGGTTGGGGGTGGGGAGAAGACGCAGACACTAAACTGGGATGTCATTTGTGTGCGTGTGTGTGCTCACGAGTGTGTGTGTGAAGTGAAAAGAACAAAATGGCTGGCAGGGAGTTGCTCATTCAGTGAGTGTTAACTGAGTGGAGGAATGAATGAATGAGGAAACAAACAAATGGACTAGACATTCTACACCTTAGGTGCCATTCCACTCTCTGCCTCTCTGTATCAGTGTAAAACCTTGCTAGAAAGTAACTCCCTGTCTCCCCCAGAGGGATAGCAGGGATTTTTGTTTGCATTGTTCAATGCTGCATCTGCAACACCCAGAATAATACCTGGCATATAGTAGGCACTCAACTCCATAATATTTATGGAATGAATGAGTGAATAACCTTAAGAGAATAAGTGGATCTCTTTGGGTCTCATTCATTCCATTGACAAACACATACTGGGTCCTACGTTAGGTACTGAGCATGCAGAGACAGTCAAGCTGAAGTCCTTGCTCTTGTGGAGTGTTTCCTGAGGGAAGCGGGCAAGTAAGCATACAATCACACTACATTCAGGTGATGTCTATGAAGGAGGAAAGCAAAGGGTGTGATAAGAGCACAGAGGTGGTGACCCTCGAGCCAGGCAGGAAAGTGGCTGAGGAAGGCATGTATGAAGGCACACAGGTGCGGGAGGCCTGGGCTGCAGTGGTTTAGCAGGGCCGGGTTACAGGGGGAGGGGAACATGAGTTGAGAATAGAGACCCAGTGAATAGGAGCAAGAGCATGGAGGCCCAGTGCCATGCACAGAGTTGTGGACTATAATGTGGACCTAGTGACGAGCCATTTAGTCACAGAAGTGTAAGGACAAGACTTACATTTTAGAAAGATCTCTCTGTTTGCAGGTTGGAGAATGGCTTGAAGGAGGTTGAACCAAGATGGAGGGAGACTATGGAGGATGTTACTCCAGTAATTCAGGTCAGAGATGACCAGGCAGAGGACACAGAGGTATTTAAGGAGCAGAAAAGACTGTACATGGTAACTCATCGACTGTGAGGCTCAGGAGAAGGAAGTCTGAAGACACTGCCAGGGTTCTGCATGTGGATGAATGGAGGCCAATAACAAAGACAGGAGGAGGTGGGGAAGACCCTGGCCAGTTATAAAGAGGCATCTGGAGCCTTCAAGGGAAGTCAGTATCAATAATACTGAGTTAGAATTATTAACATAGGGTATCAATTGAAGTCTGAGGAAGATGAGCAGAGGGTTCAAGAGAGGATCCTGGGGAAATGGCAACAATTAAATGGGGAGGAAAGAGTCCACCTTGGACACTGAGAGATCAGAGAGGTGGGAGGAAAATGAGGAGAGAGTGATACCTCCTAAAATCAGATCTTGTCATGTCACTACTCTGTAGGCTCCCTGGGTCCTGTAGAAATAAACCTTGAATCATTAACATGCACACATGGAGCACATTGCAAGTTGCTGACCCAGAATTCATCCCTTTGTGCTTCTTTCTTCCTAACAGAAGATTAATTCACTCAGTTATCTACCCCCTTCTCATGGATTCAAGGGAGGCTGGCCTCACCCCAGCTCCTTGGATAGATCCTAAGTAGTCTTTGCTGATCAGCACATGACAGTCCCTGGTTCAGGGACCTAACATGGTGTGATGTAAAATGGCCCTATCAGACTGAAAACAAGAATTTCATTCTATGCTGGAGGTGAATAAAAATGCTGTAGCTCTAGTTTCTATCGGCAGTCTTGGGATGAAGTCAACACTGGATGGCCGAAGAGAGAGGCAGAGGGAATCTAGGTTTTTGATGATGGTAAGTGTTGCAGCTGCTATAACAACAACAACAAAAATCCCTTAATTCATAAAGGACAGAAATTTATTTCTCACAGTTCTGGTGGCTGGGAAGTCCAAGATCAAGGCAACAGCAGAGCTGGTGTCTCGTGAGGGCCTATTCCTCATAGGTGGTGCTTTCTTCCTGTATCCACACACGGCAGAAGAGGCAAGGTGGCTCCCTTCAACCTCTTTTATAAGGGCACTAATCCCATTCATGAGGGTGGAGCCCTCATGACTGATCACTTCCCCAAAGGCCCCACCTCTTAATACTATCACATTGGGTATTAGGTTCTAATATGAATTTTGGGCACCAACATTCAGATGATAGCAGTGATGGATCATACTATTATTACTATTATTTTATAGTTCTTTATTCCTGTCCACCTTAGCCACACTGACCCACACCACTGACTTTGGCGTGGGCCAGGCGACATGCTTGTGCCAATGGCTGTGGATAGATATTCCCCTTACCCTTTCTGAGCAGAAGCTCTAGGTCTGATTGTGGGTGTGGCTGGCTTCTTCCTTCTCTGCTGTTCTCCACCCTGAGAACAGCATGCTCCAGGTAGTGGCAACTCCTGCAGTCCAGACCCTAGAATGAGAAGACATAAAAGCTGAACCGAGCTATGACTAGCTGAGCCTGGTCATGCCCTGCTGAGGCCAGCAGAGCCCAGGCAAGCCCAACTGACAGTGTTATGAGCAAGAAATAAATATGTGCTATGGTAAACTACCGAAATTTTAATGTTGTTTTATTATGCAGCATAAGTGAGTGAGAACTACCAAAACAAGTGGCTGCTGAGCACTGGAATCCATTGGCTCAGGGTGATTCAGTATGTGCTTTTAAACAATCAAGGAAAATATCTTTATCATCAAACCATTGTGAGTTACGGTTTTCTGTTACTTGCAACCAAAATCATCTGCTCCACAAATCAAACTGCAGGGGCTAATTGTTTCCAGTCATATCTCCCTAAGCATCTTTGGCCGGCTGGCATCATTTCTTCTCCCTGGAGACCCTTGGCTTCACCTGACAAGCTTTTATCCATCTTCTACAACCTAGATCAATACTGTCTCCTATGTGAAATCTTCTTGACTTTCCTGGGAAATATTATTTTTATAGTACTTTAATCTTTCTTTTATTATAATCTTATCACATTGCATTGGGCCTGTTGACAAATCTGTCTTGCTTACTAGGTAGTGGGTATGATTTGTGTCCTATGCATTTTTGTATCTGTTGTATCTAGCACATACCTTGTATGTAGTGGGTACTCAGGAAAATTTTGCTAAATAGGTAATTTAAAAAAATGTATTCCTATGAGGCATTACTGGGAAGAGATCAGGTATTTGTTCAATGCATCTTCCCTGAATTGTAGGTCGCTAGTGGAGTTAGACCATACTGGATGGTGTGATATGGAAGTATCAGCCTTCCAGATTTGAATGCAAATGGAAAAATGTTGAGAATCCAAGATTGTCTTTATTAGTCTGACCAAGGCATTCCAATAGGCCAGCAGGCTCTGGGATTTGGCAGCAATTTTGTGCATTCAGAGACTGAAAGAATTTACCAACCCCCTGAGAACCATTTTTACAAAGACAATGAGACTTTTAGGTCATCTTGTCTGATACATTTCCCACCACAAATGGCCTGAAGAAGCATATGTCAGTGCACCCCATTGAAGTCTACTTTTGTCATCTGGACATGCAGTTTAAACTAGTATATATTGACCCCTGCCATGTTCCAGATGCTGTGCCAGACATTTTAAATAAAAATCTCTCATACTACCAGATACCCATTTTACAGATTTAAAAAATGAGAGGCTAAGAGAGGTAAAATAACAAACTCTAGGTCACAAAACTCATATGGCACACTTGGGATTCAACCTCAGATTCTCCAACTCCAAGTCCAATTTTTTGTTTGTTTTCTGGTCTACAAATAGAGATCACATCTGCTTTGATCACCTTCCAGGGTTACAGCAAGGATTACATAAGATTGTACAGATGAAGCTCTTATTTAGATAGTATTGAAATCAGTGATGCTTAGCTAGAGTTTGTTTTTAATACTTTCACTCAAAGAATTGAGAAACATGGAGATTTTTTTGCATCCTAGAGTACCATTGGGGAAATATATTTTGTGGGGAGTGTGAGGCTGTCCAACCGCTTCTCACATTCCATCATGGAGGAAGGTGTCTACCCTGCCAAGGGGTAGGCCACATGCTACCCAGTGTCCTCATTGCTAAAAATCTAAAGGAAATAATAGCTTCCATTTAGCTACCATATCTACAGGCCTGCTGTTTTTCTCATATTATTTTTGATCCTGCAATAAGATACATTTCGCTATTGGGGGACTATAGTGAGGTTCAGAGAGGTTAAGTAACTTGCCCAAGGTAACACAGGTGATGAAAGACAGAGCTGGCTCTTGAACCCAGATGTGTGTGATTCTCAAGAACAAGATCACCCTATTGGGTCATTGAATTATTCTTTATTCTAACAGTTTACAGATGTGGTTCTCAGTAATGCGTTTCTCCTGATACTTTGTCAAGACTTAGGACCTTTTAAATAATTCAGTGTCCTTCCTTAGGTGAAAATGCTGTGGTTTGCCAACTGCTCTATGTACATTTTAAAACACAATTTCAGCTGGTGTGGATGAGGAACTAAATTTAATTGTGTGCGTGTTGGCTGTTTGAATGTAGGTTGAACAAGAGCATTTAACGATTTGGAAATTAAATTGATGTCAAGTCATCGAATCTTATTCTCCTCTGCCTTGATCAAATAAAGCTCAGTAAGTCAGACATTTAAAATGTGAAATAGGCAGGTGGACTTTGACGAAGGAGCTGAGGACATAGGCCACATCTGGCTTCCTGCCTGTTCTTCTATGGCCCTCGAGAGCTAAGAGTGGTTTTTACATTTTCAAGTGATTTGAAAAAAATTATGGAAATATGTTTTTTTCTTGTTATGCACATATCTGATAATATCTTTGATCTTGGGGCCATAAAACCTAACATGTTCACTATCTGTTCTCTTATAGTGAACGTTTGCTGACACCTGCCACAGGCCTTTCCCTCCCTCAGGTAAAGAAGGACGGGCTCAGCATGGTTGATTTCTGGAGCATCTGCTCACCTTACCCCTTCCGTTCAATGCAACAGACACTCTGAGTGGGGCTTTGTGCACACACTGTGCTGCATGCAGTGGGGAAATGAAGTAGATAAGGCCAGTTGCTCACCGAGCTGTCGGACTCTGTGGAATTGCTGTTACAACAGAAGAACAGGGTTTTTTTTTTCTGGGAGGAAAGGAAACTGTTTCAGGGGAAACCATCATGCAGTGAGCAGAGCGGACCCATTTGTGAATACCTGGCTTCCAATCACAGGCCCACCGTGAGCCTGCGCCTGGGATGGGCTCTCTTATTGCACAAATAGCAGGAAGAACGTTTCGGTTTTGTTGGGAAAAGAAAGACTTCCTCTTTTCTACAGCGCAGAGAAATTGATGGCGGAAAGTCTGAGCAAAGCCCTCTTTTCTACATCAAGAATGAAAGGGGGTCTGTTTGAACAGGTTTCAAGCAGGAATCAGAGCTCACTGGGCGCTCGGCTCCACAGGTGGCTTTTCGGCTTCCTGTTGTATTAAAGCTTCGCAGCTAACCCCTCCTGGCAGCCTGTCTTCTTCTGAAGGCCCAGATGTTTGACTTTGGAGGCTGTGATGAGAGCTCAAAGAAACTGTGCCTAGAACACACGTTCCTTCAGATCTGCGCTTCCTCACGTCCCTTAGCCACCGGGCAGAGACCCGTGCTTTGTGGCGCTGGTATAAACACTCACCCCGAGGGCTGTGTGCTCCCCTGTCCTTACTAGAGATACCGCGTTGGATTTCTTCTGTCATGTTTGGGAATGCCCTTGCCCTGCACTTCCTTGCTGGTCAATAGGTTCTGAGTTCCCTTCCCGCAGGGCCCCACTCCTGTCTCTGGGTCTCCAGTGAATGCATCCTCCTTCTCCCTTCCTGCCCCATTGTCCCTCTGGGTGTCCCTCCTCTGTCACTGCAGTGGACTCCTGGCATTTAGCCTCATCCATTAAACACTCCAGGCAACACGGGAAGATGGGAGTGGGGTGGGGATTCTTTTGTTTTCCTTTACTCACCAGGTACGGAATTTACGTGTCAGCAGATTTGCTCTCTGGATTGCACTTTTAACACATCTGAGAGTAAACAGCGGCAAGTTGGGATTCCCAGGCTGCTCCAACCTGAGGGTACAAAAACAAAGTCATAGTAACACCAAGGATAATATTCTTTTCTGGTTCTGACTGGGTCTAACCCCCCCTCGCCCCTTCCCCTCCACGCCCCCCACTCCAGAGCTCCCTCCTAACTCTCTGGGAAGCTCTGGCAGTGGCTCTTGCGTGGCTAGGAGTTCAGTCCTGTTGCCATAATGGCTGTGCCACCTACCTGCCTTTATCCTGGTCTCCTCCTCTGCTTCAGGCTCTAGATGCATGAGATGACGTCCCCAGCCTAGGCCGCTGAAGCTAAGATGCCACAACACTGAGACCATTGCTGGGCCAGCCCCAAATCCCTCAGCAGGGTCATTGCTGGGGCTGGCAGCCTTGCCATCATCCTCAGTGGAGCGGAGAGACATTCTCTCCTCCACCCTTGGTGACTCACCATTGCTTTGGTCTCAATGTAGAGGAGCCTTGTGTAGTAGCTCAGCAAGACTTATTGCAAAAATGGCTGTTTTTTCTCTTGTAGCCCCTCTCTCTCAGGCTCAAGTGCCCAGCCCTGGGGGGGGTAGGCCTGAGTAGCCTCAGAATCTCTTCTGACCTGGTGGGGGGTGGGGGATCTATGTGGATCCAACTTGTGTGCCTGGCTCCTGACTCTTTGTTGTAGATGCCAAATCCCTTATCAGGGCGTTTCTCTGATTCTTGTGAAACAGACTCATGGCTGCCCTATCCCAAATTCATCTTCCAGGCATACCCAGACCTATAAGAAATGAGGAGCTTAGGTTCTACCTAGGGCTCCTGCTGCACACACAGCTCTGCCTTTTTACTTGCTGTGTGGAACAGACTGCCAGGCCCTTGGTAAGTTCGTTAGGATTTACAGAGGGCATTTGCAAATAGTAGCTCATTTAAGTTTTATACATACTCTCTTCATTTGGTATCATTTTGATGTCCATTTTAGAGATGAGAAAATAGAGGCCTGGAGATAGTAAGTAATTCTCCCAATATTACATAGCAGAGCGGAGATTTGAATGCTTCTTTTTAAAATTTGAAAACCCAAGCCTTTGGGTCACACATAGTTCATGGGTTAGGAAGAGCAAATATTAATATAACTTGGGTATTTTTATATTCTTTCTTAGGTTGCATGGTAATTGTATGCAAAATTTTAATTTTTCTTATATCTGTTGCTCACTCTCTAAACTACAAGCAGGGGCTGAGTCTCAGTAATTTTAAATCCTTAGAGATAGACAGAATGCCTAGTAAAGCAGGTGCTCAGTAAACACTGGCTAAATAAAGTGTTACTAAGAGTCCTTTGTGAACCAGATGCATTCTGAGAAACCAGTCCAGGAGGGAGGTTTTGGAGTGTAGGAAGAAGCTGTCAGAGGAAAGGCAGAAGGCAGACCACGGGGAGAGGTGAGGAACAGGCTGGAGGGCTGGGCTACCCCATGGTTAGCTTTGATATTCAATAATCCAAGCTTTGATTTCCATGCATGGGGCTCAATTGCTGCCTTTGTGTACAGATTGATCAGGGAAAGGGGAGGTTTTTCCAAGTGGGTTTTCTGATGAAATGTGTACAGTGGGGACAGAAGTTAAGTCTGTAGTTCCGGCTCCTTTTCTTGGACAAATTTCAGAGGAGATTCATGCAGGAGTCAGAGGTCATTAAAGCAGAAACATGCCGGTGATTACTAATGCCAGTGTGCGGAAGCTGGAAGGATATGTGCTCTGCAAGCACCGGGGCCCAGGGCTGGGGATTTTCTTCCTTTGATTTCCTTCCAGATCTTGTCAAGGTAGTCTGTGGGCATGAGCCTAGTGACAGCAGGCCTGCTGGGTGGGGCAGGGAGAAAAATGCACTCATTTTCCTGCTAGAAAAGTGTTTTTGACTTTTGGAAATGTGGTAGAACTGTCAAAAGGATGTGACAAACCTAGCTACAGAAGTTGAAAAAAATCAAGCCATTGCTAATACTGTTCCGTGACAACATAAAGTTGTAAACTGTCTTCAACACACACAATTAAAAGAAAAGACAATTAGGAGCACCTCTTTACAGAGACATGTGCCCCATATTCAGGTAACCTGGGTCACCTGCTCCCTACTGCTCCCCTCTCTGCCCCCTCCCCATCGTCTTTGACATGCTATGTCAATAACTGCAAGGATTTAAAGTGAGAGGTTGTGCAAAGTGACATAAATGGAGTCTAATCAGAGCTTTAGCTCTTCAAATTTGAGCACAATTGGGTTAATTTATCATTGTGCACAACTAAGGAAAATCTGGTTGGAGAGCTTGGTTTATTTAGTTTTGCTTACTACTCTGATGAACTGTAGAGGATAATGGCAAAAACACTTCAGGGAGATTCAGGTCATACATATGTTATTAATTAGCCAAGTGACTTTGAACAGTAAATGTATCATACTGAATATTTGTTTCTTCATGTTGAAAATGAGAGTGCTTGGGAATGTCTTAGTCAGTTCAGGCTGCTATAATAAAATACCAGAGTGGATGGCTTAAACAACGATTTATTACTCACAGTTCTAGAAGCTGGGATGTCCAAGATCAAGGTGCTAGCTGACTTGGTTCCTGGTGAGGGCCCTCTTCCTGGCTTGCAGACAGTGTGTCCTTACATGGAAGAGAGAAAAAGAGCTCTCTCATGTTCCTTCTTATAAGGACACCAATCCCATCATGGGGGATTCACCCTCATGAGCTAATCTAAACCCAGTTTCCTCTCAAAGCCTCACCTTCTAATGCCATCACATTGGGGGCTAGAGCTTCCTCATTGGAATTTTGGGAAGACACAATTCAATCCAGAGCAGGGAAACACATAAGGGTGGGAAGGTGAAATGTTGATGAACATGGACTTTTTCTAAGTTACGCTCATGTCTACAATGGAGAGACTTTATTAATTTATATCTAGAAACCCAGATTATGAGACTGCTCATGAATTGGCTCTATTAAAGACAATCATGATCCAAAGGGGTATTTATGGCTTCAGGAAATGGACATGACAAGCTTCAGTCCCTATAATTTTAAATTGTGGGTACATTTTTTCCCCACAAAGCAAGTGTCTGAGGGATATATCTGCCTCTTAGATTGAATTGTGATAAAACGCACAGTCATACACGTGGCCGCTTTCAAGAATGGGAGTGGTTAAGGCTTCAGAACATTCCAAGGTGGAGGTACTGTCATCAGAGTAGAGCACACAGAAATTGGCACTGTCATATACCCCTGGGGCCAGTGAAAATTGGTACAATCCTTGTGGAAAGCAATTTGACATCATGTATAAAGAGCCATCAAAGTACTCAGACCCTCTGACTCACTCTCACTTCTGGGAGTTTATCCCAAGAAAATAATCTGAAAGGAGAAAGTTACTTGTGAAGGTGTCATGGGAGCATTGTTTTCTAACAGTGAAAAATTGGAACTATATAAAGCAGAGGTTGGCGAAGTTTTTCTGTAAAGGGTAGATGGCAAATATCTTAGGCTTTGTGAGGTACGTAGTATTAATCTGTGTCTAATACGCAACTTTGCTGTTGTATTGTGCAAGAAGCCATAAGATCATATGGAAGTGAGTGGGCATAGCTATGTGTCAATAAAATTCTATTTATAAAAACGTAAACTAGAATTTCATATAATTTTTACATCATGACATGAAATATTATTCTTCTTTTACTTTCTTTTCAACCATTTAAAAATGTAAAAACTGTTTGTAGCTTGCAAGTCACATAAAAAGCAGGTGATGGGCTCATGGACTGTAGTTTGCTGACCTTTGGTCTAAACATGGGAATATAGTTTATTAAATTGTCATAAAACCATGTAACAGAATGTTACATAGCCACTACAGTGATAATCAAGACAACCATATAATAACATGAGTTATGATTATAATATGTAAAAAAATGCAGGGCATGAAATGCTAAATACATCCTAGAATATAATAAATGAAAGCAGTTGTGGTTAAGGATAAAAAGAATTTAAGTAAGTTTTCATTCCATCACATTTTCTGTAAGATTTCTATTTGTCTTTATTTTCTTCTTCTAGAACTCTGATTAGATGTTTGTTGGATGTTCTCATTCTATTCTCCCTGTTTCCTAGCCCCTGGCTCATTTTCCCCAACTCTTTCTCTCCCTGTTCTGCATTCTAGGTAATTTCCTTATGCATGTGTTTTCAGTTCACTAATCTATCCACTGCATTTTTTAAAAAATTGATGTGACGTTCACATAACATAAAATTAACTATTTTTAGGTGAACAGGTCAATGGTATTTAATGCATTCTCAGTGTTGTACAACCACCACCTTTATCTAGTTCTAGAATATTTTTATCACCCCCAAAGGAGATCCTATGCCCATTAAGCAGTCACTCCTCATTTCCCCGTCCCCCTATTCCCTGGCAACCACTTATCTGCATTCTTTCTTTACGGATTTACCTATTCCAGAAATTTCATATAAATGGAATCATAAAATATGTGACCGTTTGTATCTGTCTTCTTTTACTTAGCATAATGTTTTTGAGGTTCATCTGTATTATAGCATGTGTCAATTCTTTATTCCTTCTTATGGCTGTATAATATTCCATTGTGTGTGTGTATATGTGTGTGTGTGTGTATATGTGTGTGTGGTTTATCCATTCATCCATTGATAGCCTATCCATTGAATTTATTTTTCTTTGCTTACAACAACAAATATTTATTATCTTACACAGTTTCCGAGGCTGAAACATGTGTAAGTACGCTTAGCTGGGCAATTCTGGCTCAGGGTCCCTCATGAGGTTACAATGAAGTTTTGGGCCGGGGCTAAAGTCATGTAGGGGCTAGAGAATCTCCTTCTAAGTTCAGTCACGTGGGTGTTGCCAGGAAGCTTCAGTTCCTTGCCACTGGGCCACTCCGTGGAGAGAGAAACTGATCAAGATGGAAGCTGCAGTCATTTTGTAACCTAATTTGGGAAGTGATGTTCTATCACTTCCACCATATTCTTTCATCAGAGTCACTTGCTAAGTCCAACCTATACTGAAGGGGAGGTGAATTAAACTCAAAAAATTTGTGAACATGTTTTTAAAACCACAACAGGTGTGGAAGAAAAAGTAGATAGGAACAAATTTATGACAGGCAAAGGGTGTAGCAAAAACAAAGGAATAGAGATACTAGATTAAACCATGTAATCTATGACTAGGGAGCTGTTATTCCTATTTTAAAGAAAAGGAAACTGAAGCTTAGTGTGGTAAAGTATTAATAACTTTCCCAATTGAAATAGTTAGTAGATGATGGATCCACATCCTGAACCTATATTTATGGTTACAGAATCCATGATCTTACTACTCCCTGTATTAGTCAGGGTTCTCCAGAGAGACAAAACCAACAGGATGTGTATCTATAAATAGAGAGATTTATTTTAAGGAATTGGATCACGTGATTGTGGAGGCTTGGTAAGTCCCAAATCTGCTGACAAGCTGGTGGCCCATGGAAGAATTGCAGTTCAAGTCCAAGGCTGTCTGCTGGCACAATTCCTGCTTGCTCAGAAGAGGTCAGTCTTTGTGCTGTTAAGGCCTTCAGCTGGTTGGATGAGGCCCACCCACATTATGGAGGGTCATCTGCTTTACTCGAAGTCCATCAACGTAAACGTGAATCTCATCCAAAAACACCTCCACAAAAACATCCAGAATAATCTTTGACCAACTATCTGGGCACCATGGCCCAGCCATAAAATGAATCATCCCACTATCCTATACAAGAGTGACAATCTGGGTTTCAGATTGCAAAGATCTCAGTTGAGATGACTGGGGTGACTCAGCATCTTCTGTCCTTCATCAGAATAACCCAAGCGCATTCTCTCGGTGATGCCAGAGCTCAAAGGGGAGCAAAGCCCAGTCACTCCAGTGCTGTTTAATGTCTCTGCTTGTGCCACGTTAATATACTTTTGGTCAAAGCTAGTCACAGGTCAGTCCAGATTCAAGGACTGGGAATATAAACTGTGCCCTGTTAGTGGGAGGAATTGCAAAATCATATGGCAAAGGGCTTGGCTCTAAGGAGGGCAAAGAACTGAGGCCTTTGATACCGTCAATTTACTGTAGAACATGTGCCTTAGAGCAATTGGGGATGATTGTCAACAATGTAGGTGCCTGAACCCACTAATGTTTTGCCTGAGCAAAAAATGCAGATGCTGAATCAGAATGTGAGGGGTCTTGCTGGGCACCTGCATTTTTTACAAGCTTTTTGAGTGATTCTCATATACAGCAGTGTCAGAATTGCTGCTGCAGGCTTTCTGAGGGCAAGGAGGCCATGACCGCAGCTCAGGGAGGCCTGTGTGTGAATTCTGGTTCAGCCACATGCAAGCTCCATGGCCTGGGTAAGTTGCATAAACTCTCTGAGGCTCAGGTTCCTCATCTCTACAATGGGAATAACATAATCACCCTAACCAACTCGGCACACAGGGCTTCCCCCAAGTCAGGATGAGATGGTGAGTGCAGGGTAACAGGGAAACAAACTTACATGGTAACCACTGCCTGGTGGGGCAGCTCCAGGCTCTCCAACTGCCGATGGAACACCTGGAACAAGAGGTGCTCAACATAGGCCATTCCATAGTAGCTTATAATTAAAAATATATTGTATACTCTTTCTTAAAAAAAATAAGAGAATAGGGGTTAGCTCCCTTTAGGGTAATCTTTGAGTCCCCTGCTGAACAGCTAATCAAACCCAAGACATCTACTCCAGTGTCTTCTCTACTTCCTGAGGCTGTAGGTGGGGTCTGAATGAGTGGAAGATGGGCTGGAGAGAACTACTTGACCCAAGCCTTGCATGTATGTGACTTATAAAAGGCTGTGACTTTAGACTTTTGATAGTCCTTCCAAATGAGGTTGTACAGGTAGCTACATTGCAAGGATCAAAAGAAAAAGATATCCCTTGTGTGACTTTAAATATACTGCCTTGTTTTGGCAATTCTTTATTTAAAAAATTTCCTGGGATCTTAAAAATACAGTGACATCTGGGGCCTCCTTGGATTTCTAACAGGGCCTGGCTTAGGATCTCCCAGGAGCCAGTTATCTAGCTTAAGCCCAGGTGGCCAGAGGGGTCTGGCCACCTGAAGGCAAATCTGTGCCTAATGCCAGGCTATGAATGTTTAAATGAAATTGCCCACCAGGCTTGCTTGACTAGGCCTTGAACGAAAGCACAAATTACACAGGAGGGCCAGAGAGAAGGCCTAACTCCTTAGGGTCACAGGCCTATGTTGGGAGGGGGTTTATGGCAGTAACCAGCCAGGCACTGCTCACCAGAGAGGTGGTGGCAGTGGAGGAGGGAGAGGGTCTCTAGGCTGCTGCTCTGCCATCTGTTAGGAACAGTGCACTTCTTATGACCCAAGCCCTGGAAGTGTTGCAAGAAGGCTGATTAATTATTTCCCTGGGGTCTCCCCAGCAGAGGATAGAAACTGATGCTTGGTGGGCGTGAAAGAGAGGCCAAACCTTTCAACTAGTAGGGAATTTTTCTCCTGGTCTAACTGCAGCCACATGTGAAGGTATTGAAAACATATGTGCCTCCGATAAAAGATCACATTTAAAATAAAAACTAAAAAGAAACCAGTGCCACAGCATCCTGTTTCTCTTCAAACACCAAGCCCTGCATTTTCCACTGCTTTGTGTTACTGGAGGATGTTGAGAAGCATTTGAACAGGGCTGGCCTCAGTTTCCATTAACATCTTTGACACGTTTCCATCATCTGCCTCCCCTATCTTGTGAAATGAGTCATTTTTCACTGTGGTCCCCAAGTCCGGTGACCTCTAAAGCCCACTGAATCAGAGTCCACAGGAGTGGCCACCAGAAACTGGACTTTCATTGATTTTTAGGCAGCTGGCCTTGAACCTCTCCCGGTAAGCTGAGACAGACAGCTACAGGTTTAGTGAATATGCATAAATAAGGACTATGCTGAGTTTCTGGTAGACAGAAAGAGAGAGAGGGGGAGAGAGAGAGAGAGAGGGAGAAGGAGAATCACATGAGTGTTGTATCTGTTTGTAAGGAGAAGGATGGGGAAGTGAACAGAAGATGGCAGTAAACACACTGGGTGCCGTAAATCTTTGAAATAATAAACTACCACTAGTAGATACCAATTTCTGCTAATGAGATCATCATCCATTTAGTCTCCTGAGCTAGAAACCTTAGAGATACCTGCACTCCTCCTTTGCTTCTCTCTTTCCATTCCAAGTGATCAACAAATCTTGTTCATGGATCATGTTAGTCACAGCTGACTGCTAAGCCAACAGCCCGTCCTTCCTCCCTCCTTGTTAACAGACCAGTAGTTTAGCATGGAAATCAGGAAACAATGTACTCAGCTGGCCTACCTACCACAGGAGCTTCTCCAATGGTCTTTTGGCCAACAGACTCTTTCATTCGTCTTCTACCATGCCTTTGAAAATTTTAATGAACTGACTTCTCTGCTTACAAAAATCAAACTATTTTCATTTTTATTATAAACAGGATAAAACACAACCTCCTTAGGATATTTTCCAAGGCTCTTCTCAATTTGGCCCTGAATTTCTTCTCCCAAATCATCTGTGTGGTAGATTAAAGATGGTGGCAAATTCTTTGATTCCTCATAGAGAGGTGGGGTTTGTGTGCCCTCCCCTTGTTCTTGGGTGAGCTTTCTGACTGTTTTATACCAATATAATATGGTGGCACTTTGCCAGTTTTTGGCCCAGGCCTTAAGAAACTATCAGTTTCTACTTCTTGTCTTTTAGAATTTTTATTTTTGGGGGAGCTCTGAGGCACCATGTAAAAGTTCCACCTACCCTGAGAGGACCGGCATAGGTGCTCTGGTATTTTCGTCTGTGCCCAGCTTTTTTTTTTTTTTTTTTTTATTGAGACAGAGTCTCACTTTGTTGCCCGGGCTAGAGTGAGTGCCATGGCATCAGCCTAGCTCACAGCAACCTCAAACTCCTGTGCTTAAGCGATCCTACTGCCTCAGCCTCCCAAGTAGCTGGGACTACAGGCATGCGCCACCATGCCCAGCTAATTTTTTCTATATATTTATTTTAGTTGGCCAGATAATTTCTTTCTATTTTTAGTAGAGACGGGGTCTCGCTCTTGCTCAGACTGGTCTCGAACTCCTGAGCTCAAGCAATCCTCCCACCTGAGTGCTAGGATTACAGGCGTGAGCCACCGCACCCGGCCTGTGCCCAGGTTTTTATACAACCTTGCCAGACACCAAACATGTGAGTGTAGCCATTTGGACCCTACAGGCTGGACCATCAGCGAGTGACCTCAACTGAACCCATTTGGAGCATAAGAATCTCCTAGCTAAGCCCTGTTTAAATTTTGGATCCACAAAATGATCAACCATAGTAAAATAATTTTTGTTTTAAGCTTCTAAGTTTTGGGGTGACTTGTTATGCAGCAAATTAATTAGAACCATCTCCTATGAGTCTTCCTAAGCAATCCGTACCCCAGTGATATGGAACCACCATCAGTTTCCTGAGAATATTAAGGCCTCAGGTCTTCTCTGCCAGGAAAGCCCTTCTTACTTTTCTCCCTTGGAAAACTCCTGCTCATCCTTCAGATATAATTCACATGTTAACTCCCCTCCAAAGTCATTGTTAAACAAATAAATGAATGAAAGAAATACTTCCTGCTCCATCCTACATTACCATGGATTCTTGGCAAGTACCTCTTTAAAAGCAATACAGCATTGAGATTATTTAAGTATTTATATTTTTAAGTAATTTGTTTGGTATGGTTTGAATGTTTGTCCTTTCCAAAACTCATGTTTCAAGTTAATCCCCAATGTGGCCATATTGAAAGGTAGGGCCTCTAAGAGGTGACTGGGTTATGAGGGCCCTGTCCTCATGAATGGATTAATCCACCCATGGGTTAATGAATTAGTGGACTAATAGGTTAATAGATTAGTGGGTTATCAGAGGAGTGGGGCTGGTGGCTTCATAAGAAGAGGAAGAGAGATCTGAGCTAGTGTGCTCAGCCCCCTCACCATGTGATGCCATGTGCTGCCTTGGGACTCTGCAGAGTCCCCACTAGCTAGAAGGCTCTCACCAGAGGTGTCTCCTTGATCTTGGACTTCCCGGCCTGTAGAACTATGAGAAATAAATTTTGTTTCTTTATAAATTTCCCAGTTTCAGGTACTCTGTTAGAAGCAATAGAAAATAGAATATGACACTGATGATTCTTAGAAGGTAGGAATTGTGTCTTGTTCATCTTGGCATCTCCAGGGCTGAGCATAGTATCTGGTCCCTGGTAGGTACTCAACAGATGTTTGTTGAATGAAGGGAGGACTCAATAAACAAGTAACATGAAAAACATTTTGGTCTCGACATTTTTTGAAAGTTCAATCATGCCTTACTGGCTTCTTCCAATTAGAGTCATAAATAAAATAGAACAATAAAGTATTGATTCTTTTTATCTTTTGTGAAACTTTGAGTCTTGACAGCCTGGAAAGATAGATTGGCCTATCAATATGTTGAAAAACAACTACCTAGAAGATGGAGGTGTTCCTACATCTGATAGATTGAATGTGACGTATTAAAATTTTATGAGGTCTAAAGAGGCAAACAAAAATAATAAAAAGAGCTTTGGCTTGGGAAGAAGGATCTTTGCCTGAGTGGTACCAATTCTTTCACTGGGGGACTTGGCCAAGTGGCTTCATCTCTTTGGGCCTCAGTTTCCTTTTGTGAAAAATGGGATTGCACCAGATGACATGTCATTTACCTACCAGCCAGACATTCTGTAATCCTGACAGTAACCTGGACTATTTTATTTGTATTACGTAGATGGGATAGATGAATCTCAATTCTCTACCTCCCCATCCCTTTTCTGACTTCTGATCCCTTTGTGCCTTGATAGTGGTGGTGGAAAAATCATTTGTTTTAGAGAATCTTCCTCGGGTGGAAGGTTCTATGTGGATGTAGATCAGCCCTGTGGACCTGTTTATGGGCAGATTTCCCTACAAGTTGATTTGAGGCATTTCTTTTTTTCCTTTAATTTATATGATTTTCTTTATCAATTATATCTCAATAAAGCTGGAAAAACAAAACAAAATGAAACAAAAACAATGAACCACAGGTCCTACTCCTGACAGAGAACATTAACGTGGGCTTATCTGTTAAAGCCATTTGCCACTCTTTGCCAAACTTTACATCAATCGTGTTCATCATATATTTTTAAAAAACTTTTCTTATGAAAAGTTTCACACATATTCAAAAGTAGAGAGAATAATATAATGAACTCACATGCACCCATTACCAGCTTTAGCAAGTACCAATGTGAGGGTAATCTTGTTTCATTTATAACCCCACCTATAACTAACATCCCCTCCCCACCCCTAAACTGGATCATTTTTAAGCAAATGCCAAGGATTTTATTTCACTGTAAACATTTCAGAATGTACTGATTTGAGGCATTTCTATAAAGGTCTTCCTTTGATGTCGTCATCACCTCCCAGTGAGAACCTTCCACACTGGCTTGCCAAGGATTTGAAATGCTAGTTTAAGTTATTCTCTTATGGCACTGAAGGTCTTCAGTTCAAATGCAAACATCATTAAATCATTAGCAGCTATTAAAACCTTATTTGAATGAGCTCATCAAAACAGCTCCTGCACACTGATTTCTCTAGAGCTTTTATATCTGTGATCACATCTAAAATCTACACAATAATTCATTTTACATATGTGGAAACTAAGTGTCTAGTAGGGGAAAAATCCAGGTATCCAGCCTAGTTTTGTGAATCCTAATCCTATTATACTCTTTCCAAAGTACCACACTGCTTTTACTGGCAGGGTCCTAAAGGAATGCCTAGGACAAGTAAGTTTTAATGGAAGGGAGAAAAGAAATGGAAGACAAAATACAATTCCAGAGCTCAGGGAATTACTTAGAATACAGCAAGAGGGATCAGCGTGAAGACACTATCTGATTAGGAAGGAATCATAAAGGAACCTTAAGAAAGATTAATGGAAGGGGTCTAGAAGGTCCATTTTGCTACTGTGAGATCATGGACACAGCCCTGGACTTTGAATAAGATCATCTGGACTTGGTCTGACAGTGTGACCTTGAGGAAATCCCTTTACTTCTCTGAGTCAAGTTTCCTCAAGTGTACAGGGGGATCCTGACATCCACCTTGTAATGTTATTGTGAAGATGAGAAAAATGGTTTGCAAGTACTCATAAATTGGTACCTTCTATTGCTAATAATACATAGGTAGAATTCCTGATAGTCAAAACTATTAGGCTGACCCAGAGTCTGGATTAGTCAATATGATGGTTTTTTTTTTTTTCCTAAAGGCAAGTAGACAGGATGATTAATTTGTAGGATCATGATTCCACTTGGATTTAGGTCTCCTTCTTGCAGATGTACATTCTTGGCACCCAGTAATGTCTTCTACTTTATTTCATAGTGTACAGGTAATGAGGGCTGTTATTTATTGAAAGCTCAATATTAAAAATTATTGCTGTCAATGCTAAGCTGGGAAGAACAAGTGTCTCATTTTTCCAGGCAGAAATTTAGACTGAAGATTTATCTGGACCTGTTTTAGTACCTTGATTGCACCACTCTCTCTTTCTCTTTGTCTTTGAACTTGCTTTTCCCCCTCCCTGGCACACTCTTCCACACCTGCCCTGCTACGCTTCCTCTGCTCATCTTTCAAGTCTCAGTGTAAATGCCATTTCTTCTGGGACACCTTCACTGACACCTTGGACTGGGTAGGACTATCTCTACTCTTTCCATGAAATTATCTTATCATGATGCTCATCACACCTCATGCTAATTACTCATTCTGTTGGTTTGACTTTGGCCAGGTTGGTTACTATGTGTCTTGGAGATGCCCTATTTGCTGTGAATCTTCCTGGTGTTCAATGTCCATCTTGTATCTGTATGTCTGAATTTCTGGTCATACCAGGGAAGTTTCCCTCAATAATTTCCTCAAATGTTTTTTCCATGCTTTTAGCTCTTTCTTCTTCTCCCTCAGGGATACCTATAATTTGAATGTTAGTTCATTTCACATAGTCCCATATCTTTCTCAGTGATTGCTCAGAGTTTTTTATATACTATTCTCTGCCTCTTTGAATGACTGGGTTATTTCAAGAGCCTTGTCTTCAAGCTCTGAGATTCCTTCTTCTCCTTGGTTTAGCCTGTTGCTGAAGCTTTCTGTTGTTTTAAAATTCCCTAACTGACTCTTTCATTTCTTTAAGTTCTGTTATATCCTTTCTTATGTTGTCTAGCTCTCTAGTGACTTTTTTATTTTTTTCATTGATGTTGTGAATTTTTCTTTTGCCTTCTTTTTGTTGGTTTTCAATTTCTCTTTAGTTCCATTCGTCTTATTTGCCACAGATATTCTGAATTCCATTTCTGTCATTTTGGCGATTTCATTGTGGGTAGAGTCCACTACTGTGGCTCTATTGTGATCATTTGGGGCTGTCAAACTATTTTGATTTTTTCATGTTGCCAGGGTTCTTTTGCTGGTTTCTTCTCATTTGGCTCCTTTATTTCAGCTCTGGCCTAATAGGATTTCAGGGCAGCTGTTCTCCTTTGCTGGGGACTCTCTTGAACCAAGTCCAGGAGTGATGCCTGCTCAGGGTTGGGAGTCCTGAGTGAAGTGTTGGACTTTGGGCAGGTTTTGTTGGCCCAGCAGTAATGGTGGGGACTTAATGGTGATATCTTGGGATCCAGGCACAACTCTGGATTCTTAGCGGTGTAGTTGCAGGCCTGGTGGGAGCCCTGGAGCAGAGGCAGAGCCTTGGACTTGGGCGTAGCAAGAGCTTCAGAGCTGGCTTTGTTGATTTCAGGGGCCGAGCCACCCATATAGGGGGCTGTATCACCAGCGTGGGGATTGCTGATGCCTAAATGCTTAGGCAGGTGTTTGTCTCAGTGGCCCAGGGCCTGCACAGGTGGGCTGGAGCTGCTGGTCAGTCAGGGTTCTTCCCCCACACCTAGGACCCACTGAGGCAGTCACCGAGGCTTCCCAAGTGGTGCCTGTGGCATCCGGGGCTCCTCTTCTGTTCAGCTCCCATGCTGGGGAGGAGGCATGCTCAGCCCTCAGTCACAGAGCATGACACAGGGCAGCATCTGTTCTCTCTCCTGCCTGGAAGGGAGATGCCAAGGTTACTGCTGGAAGGCTGGGCCCTGAGCAGACCTGACTCTGTGTGCCAGAGTGATCAGGATGGCATCAGTTGCAGAAACCTGGGATTGGCAGCCACCAGATCTCTGCTGCACCTGCTCGCTGGTGGAATGGCTCTGCACTGACTCTGAGAAGTTCTCCAGTCAACACCGAGGTCTGCCTTGGAGGAGGGAGACCCC
Organism: Lemur catta; assembly: GCF_020740605.2. Classification (NCBI taxonomy): domain Eukaryota; kingdom Metazoa; phylum Chordata; class Mammalia; order Primates; family Lemuridae; genus Lemur; species Lemur catta. The sequence goes on from NC_059136.1 coordinate 39,876,052, forward strand.
TCACAGATCAAGCTGCCTGTAATTTTTATGTCTCTCCTAAAAAGCAGTGTCTCCTTGAGTTGCTTCTATCCTCCTGTCTTCGCCTCTTCCCAGCAATGTGAATTGCATTTGGACCCCCATCCAAGATGGTGGGTGATACGTGTAAGAATCAGCCATGCACTGTTTTATTGAGTTGGTAGATGCTGTAATGAGCTATAGAGTTGTTCTGTCAGTGGTTGATGATTGCAGGAAAGAGTCAACTGAAGAGATATTATTTTATTCCTGTAATAAGCTCTAGTCCCTCAGGAGGAGCACTTGAATGTCCCAGGCTTTGGGAGGGGCCCTGTAGCTCCCAGGGGTTGCTTGTTGTCCACCACAGTGGAGGTGGGTGGAGGAGCAAGCCTGGGTGTGGTTAGGTTGGGCCAGCCTGGAAGGCTTTGCAAAGCCTTGGCAGGGCTTAAAAGTTGTTTTCCTGGCCACTGGGGGAGCTTCTAGGAGGAGAATTGAGACTGATTCTCCAAACCAGATGTCTGATCATTAGGAAGGGGTCATAATTCATGGACTGGCTGTTGGGAGTTAACTCTGCCAGTCTTGTGTTACCCCTGCCCTCCAGGGTCTGGTTGCAAACAGGCACTTGGCTGCACTCGGTTGCTATGGTGCCACGGGCTGGGATCTTCCCTGCTGGGGGACCCACCCTAGTCCAATGGTGCAGCTTTTAGCCTTAGCAGGGCTCCAAGGTCATTTTCCCGGTTGCTAGGGACAGCTGCTGGGAGGAGGGTCAAGGTATTCTCTCCCAACTGGGAAGGCTGCTTGTGAGGAAGGGGCCGCAATTCCCTGACTGGCTATGGGGAGTATGCTCGGCCCCTCTTGTGTCTGCCATTTAGTGTCTGGTTGCAAACAGGTACCCGAATGTGCCACACTCAGTTGCTATGGCACTGTGGGCTGGGATCTTCCCTGTCGAAGGACCCACCCTGGTTCACCAGCATCGCTTTCCTGCGGTGGGGATGGGCAGTCCCCCACTGTATTCTCCCATCAGTTCTGCCCACGTGGGCTCCCTTGCCTCCTGAGTTCAGTTCCCAAATCTTTCCCTTATGTCTCTTAGCAACTCACCTGAGTCCTGGGGCATGGGATCTGGCCTGCGTGTCTGACCCACTGGTGTGCATCTGCAGGAAATGCTGGTGGGCAGGGAGCTCCCAGAACAGGCATCCTGGGTCCACTGCAGGTCCTTGAGGCGTAAGGCATGGGCCCCACTCTTTATGGAAACCTCACACTGGAGGATGTACCAGCTGGGGAGAGGTGACCACCTACCAGATTTTTGGCTCAAATTGCTCTCCTGGTTGCAGTAGGTAGGGGAGGGGCAAGGGAAGATAAGAGTCTGAATGGAAGAAAGCTGGCTCTAGGGCCTCTCAGGTCACTCTCTTTGGATGGGAACTCCACACAGAATGTTCAAACTCTGGGGTCACGCAAGTTCTTCCCACAATTCTGTGGTTGCTGCAGTGCTTGGGCTTGTAGGGGTGGAAAAACTTCCCAGTAACTTGGTAGCGTGCTGACCACCAAAGGTGTGTGGGAAGGAGAAAGGGATTCCCCTTTACCCCTTCACTGGGCTCTGAGCCTCTCTGGGTCTTATCTTCACTGATATAGTTTTTCCCTTTTTCCTGTTCCTTCTCTGCTTTGCAATTTTTCTCCATGAGGTCTCCAGCAGGCTCTGGAACTTCTTCCTCTGACCCACCCCTCAGCTGTGTCTTTTCTCCCCTCTCATTTGTCTGAAACTCTTCCTGCCCTCAGGGATGGTCCGGTAAGCAATGTCTTCAGTCAGCCATCTTGCCCTGCCAAAATTTTTAAGATTAAGGTGTTTGAACCAAGGTAGATTAGGACCATTGTCTTTTTTCACTCTCATACCTCCTCTGTCATGTTTCCTTCCCTTGCTTAAGGAGCTGCAGGCATTCTTGGGACTCTGCTAAGGGGAAATTGAATTGGAGTTATATTTGGTCTGTGTTTGGTAGGATATATTTATGTGGTATGCAGTCACTTCTGTGCATGGTTTTGTTTTTACTGGCTGTCCCCTAGTTGAGATGGCTTTCCAGGAATACTTCCACTGTCCACTGGACTGACTCAGCAGGTGTTCCAACACAAAATTCAGGAACAGAGGTGGTCTAGCAACTGAACTTGTCCTAGGGTACCTGGCACAGAAAGCATGTGAGAGAATTTAAATTCAGTCACCACACAAGAAAACTTAAAAGCTCCTAAATCCTACAACTTGTATATGAAATAAACTTAATAGAAGTGTCCTTAGATTTCACCAAAATCCCAAAATTTGCATAACATTACCGATAATGAGTTGTGAAGCTGAAAGGAACCTTTCTAAACTATCAATAAAAATACAAATTTCATCAGCTATTCTAGAGGAAGACTGGATTAGCTTTCTATTCCCTCTAGAGATAATGTTATAAAATATCTGAAGTGATCAAAGAGGTGATTGAAGCATATATAGCTAAAAAATGTAGAAAAATCTGTTATGGATGGATGCGTGCCAAGCAATTAATTAATAAAGCATAACATGCTTCTTTTGGGGTAGATTTTGATGTTTATAGTATTAGCTTTTTAAAATTTATACTTTGTTGTAATTTCTTTTTTTCACACTAATTAAATATTTACTTTTATATCTGATTTTGTATAATTTTGCATTTTTAAATGGACTCCTCAATTTCTATAACGTTCAAGTCCATAAAACCTGATCTGCCCCTGATGGAGAACTGTTTATTTTTCATGTGTAAAATATTGCAGGGATTAGGAAGCTATGTGGTTGCAGTATAGGAGATGGTTGGTGAAGGATGAGAAAGAAGGTTGGAAGACCAGAACCACTCAAAGTAGGTCTTAAAAACATAGGCAGAACACTTTGTGTTTTTAAAAATTTAATTGGAATTCATGTAACATAAAATCAGTCATCTAAAATGTACAATTTAATGGCATTTAGAACATTTGCAATGTTGTACAAACACCACCCCTACCTAGTACCAAAATGTTTTCATCACCCTCAAAAGACATCTGTACCCATTGAGTAGTCATTCCTTATTCCCACCTCCCTAGACCTTGGTGACCACCAATCTATGTTCTGCCTCTGGATTTACCCAGTCTGAATATTTCATATAAATGGAATCTTACAATATATGACCTTTTATCACTGGCTAATTTCACTTGGCATAATGTTTTTGAGGTTCATCCATGTTGTAGCATTATCAATACTTTGTGCCTTTTGAATGATATGCTGGAGCACATGCAAGCATGAGACGTGTGTGTGTGTGTGTGTGTGTGTGTGTGTGTGTGTGTGTGTAGAGCTCATGTGGAAACCATTTTCCAGTTCAGCTTAGCTGAAGAAACATTTATTGAGTGCCTATCACATGCCAGGTACCCAGCCAGGCACTGTTCTATTTTCTTCATAGTCGTGGTTATTGGATGAGAAAGAATGGAAACTGAGGGCTCTTGCTCACATTCAGGAGCCTGTGCCAGATTGCATGAACCCCACCACCACCAGCTCAGCTCCACAACCCACTCCAGCTCTGTATGGCATTTTGCTCCAGGAACTTTGTCATCCCTTTTACCAATATTCTGGGAGAGGGTGGAGAAGGTGGGGGAGGGATGTAAGATTTATGTAAGGGGAACCACCCCCGGTTGAATTGACGTAGGAAAAGAAGGCAATAAAAGTAAGAATGTCTCAACAGCCTTTGAAAGTCCCTTCTACTGACTGCCAGGATATCTCTCTGTTGGAGGGATGGAGAAGCTCAGGTGGGCAGTCACACAGCAAGGCACCAAGCTATTGTCTTCTCCTTTATATTAATCTTTATGGTATTTGGAGGGAGTGAGCTTGGGATTTGTTAAGGCAGTGAATGGATACGTTACTGTGTGTATGGGAAGCAACAATTACTTTTGCTCTTGGATTTTCGTTTCACTTTCCTTTCCTTGAACATCACCAGGGGGGCACCTCTGAAGGCTGGTGGCTGATGGGAACCAGAATTCAATGAAACTATGACCTTCCAGGTTCAGCTTGCATCTGCCTTTGTCGGCTGGGTTTCCCCTCAGCAGAGAAATAATCCACCAACTGAACAGGTAGCCCCTGTGTGTTGAGCACTCACTGTGAGTCCTGTGCTTGGCACTAGCACTGCTTTATTCGTTTAAGCCTCACAACTATTCCAAGTGGCATTTAGACTCAGGAAAGCGCACGAGTTTCTAAGAGCACACAATTTCTAAGGGACAGAGCTGGAATTCAAACCCTGCAGATGTGGTGTTCTTGACAGGCATCCCAACTAGGGAATAGAGCCTTCCCCGCCCTTCTACCTGGAACTGCCAAGAGTTAAGAGAAAATAGTCTTTTGATTTTAGAGCTTCTCAGACCCAAAGTTGCTATTGCACTCTAGGTGCAAGGGAGTTTTAAATTTTTTCTTTTCATTTTTTTGGAAGTGTTTCCCCATAGAAGAAACAATAAAGTTTAAATTTAAAAGTCAATTAATGCATTGAGACAAGGAACTCCAACATACAGCTGGAGAGTGGGGGAGCTTGCCAGGTGAGGCATTCATCTTGGAAGTAATTGTGTATTTTACTTGGCTTTGGCTTTCTGGAATGAGATCTTTGAAAAAGGGCTTTTTAATTTTACATCAACTTTCAAACCAGTGGCGTGGACTAGGCCTTTGTATGAGCCATGGTGAGGACATTTATCTCGATAGAGCATGGAGAGCTGATGAGCCATAAATTCTCTCACTCAGCAGCCTGCGTTGGGTTTTCCTTTCTCAGGGGCTCCAGATGAGGGCTTCCCCTCCCTTGAGGAGTCACTGGGAACAGGCTGCAGCCAGTAGGGGTCTGGAGAGGCTCCGGAAGCACATGAGCCAGGCCTGGGAGGCAGCAATAGCTCTTCCTAGTGGGAAAATGTCTTATCCTTCCTCTTTTCTCTGACACTGTTCTGTCCTGCAGAAGGCAAGTTCTGCGACTGCAACGGGACTTTTACTAGCTCCCCTGCTCCCCTGGGGCAACATCACATAGCAGACCTATGAAGCCATGAGGGGCATTCTGGCTCCTTTTAAATTGTGCACACACTCTGGACCCCATGTCTCCCTCCAAAAGTTTGGGACCAGCAATATGTAAACTTGCATGGCTGTCAAAACTAGCTCCAAGTAGCTTCCTTTTTGCATTTTTCATCTCTCCTGTTGTTTTTTCTTCCCTGCCTGCCTTCAAGTTTTCCACACCTTTATACTTGGCTCTCTTATTTGCTCTTACATTATACTTGCTCTTCCTCTTACCAAAATATACTCTGCCAGAAAAATCTTTGTTCAAATTGAAATAGATCAAGTTCAAAGCAAGTATGCCAGACAAATTCTGTAATCTGGACTCTGCTTAACCCTTTGGCTTTGGCTTTGATACAGCATCCACATTATTGTTAGGACAGTTTGAATTGAACACCAAGTGAGTCATTCTCTCAACCCTGTTAATTTAGGGCCTTTGCACACATTGTTCCCTATGCACAGAACTAATTTTCTAGTCCTCCTTCACTTTTGTTGGCCCCCACTACTTAGCTTCAGTGTCAGTTTGGATGTCCCTTCCCCAGGGAAAATTTATTCTGACCCCACAAGACAAGGCTGGGTGCTCAGGGCACTCTGCTCTTCTAGTTCTGCATTTCCTGTTTTCTTACAAGTCTCCTCACTGGACTGTGAGCTCCTCAAGAGCGGGGATTTTATCCCTCACACCTAGTAGAGTAACCCATTAAATATTTTTAAATGAATGAGAAATTAATGATGTATAAGGGACCACTATCTTTGTTTCTTCACAGTTCTGCACTTCGACAGGATAAAATCTAAGGTGATCTTGAGATCAATAAAAGAAATTCAGTTTTCTCTAGTTTGTATTCAACTCTTCTCTAGGTGTCTCACTTTATTGGAGAGGTGATGGCTTCTGAGTGAGGTCCTAGTAAAGAAACATCCAGAAAACTGGGGACAGGGCAGCCCACGTGACCTGGAACTAATGGTCCAGGTTCATAATCACAGTTACATAAGTAAAAGTCTCTGCTCTTTATTTCTTGTTCTTGCTGTGCTCCCGGGTCTCCTCGAGTGTTCAGTACAGCAGGCCTGGCCATAACCATTCACTGCAAACATGATGTCCTCCAGGGGGTGGGATGCAGGGCAGGAGGGAGAGACCATAATTGTCCACTTGGATATTACAGATGAGCTTTTCAAACTACTTAGCACAACGTTCATATAATCATAGAACTTCTATGTTTAGCTTTCCCATATTATGTATTTTAAAGTAGCCAGTGATAAAATATTTCAACAAAAAAACCCCTAGTGGACTATAAAAAATGCTCTAGGTCAAATGAGTGAAGCTCACATATTGTAATCACAGAGTTTGGATGGGGTGGCGGAGGAAATACAAGGTCACTGAGTACGTGCAATGTTACTTTCTCCACTCCCGGAAAGGGTGAATGGTGGGAGGAGCTACTCTGGGAAGGGAAGAACCTTCAGGGGCGTCTCATTCTGATGCCTCCTTTTTCAAGGCCACGTGGTGTGGGGGTTAAGAGCAGGGGTTCTGGAGCTGGGCCCCAGGCTTCGGGTCCTGGCTCCCTCACTCTCTAGCTTTAAGACCTTGGAAAATTTACTTAACCTCTGTGTGGCTCAGTTTTTTCATCTTTAAAGTAGAGTAATAACAATAGTACTATTGCTTCAAAGGGTCTCAACGAGAATTAGATGAAATAATTTGTGTAAAAGTGCTTGGCCCAAAACCTGTTACACAGTAAATGCTCCATAAACGCTGTATGTGATTAGTATTACGTTAAGGCCCTTGGAATGCAAACAGCCTTTGTGGCCAGGGTCAAGGGCATGATACAGAGGTCTGGTTTGGGTGCCCATGACTCTTTTTGAAATGTATGAGATATAGGAAGGGAGAAAATAGATGTCTCAAACTTAGAAGACCACACTGAAGAAACACACCAAAAAATCCACAATTAATTGTGGTGGCTGAAGAACATAACTCCAAAAATCATCTTTTGGAGGCACTTAATCGTTCCAACAATCATCTTTTCCAAATGGATTTCAGGCATTTAAAAATTGACAACGTTTGTAATTTGAAGCCAATAAAACTAAAATCTGACATGAACACAAAGGAACAGAGGAAGGACATAAGTCGCTAACTGAAGCAGCTGTGATTGCACATCAAGGTTATATCAGACAATGTCTAAAGACAAATGAAATGCCTTACTTATTTTCAGCTGGGTTTTTATGGATTGCAGGTGTAGTGCAGAAGGGGTGAAGAAGGTTGTTAGCAGAGAAGACAGTGTTTTGTCTATGGCTAAAGGAAGCAGGAAAAGTTAGTAAGGCGGGGGACTGTAGAAGAGCTGCAGGGTGTATTAGTACACTGGATGATGCTAGTGTGAAGGTGGTTTTAAATGTGATGATTTTAGCTAAATATTTCATAAGATTGTCTGTTTAACAGCAGTGTGGAGGCTCCTCATCCTGACCTCTTGCTGTAACCGGATCCCTTCCCACCAATGTGCATTTTCCTTACCATGAACTGGTCTCCCTCCCTCCCTCCCTCCCTCCCTCCCTCCCTTCCTTCCTTCCTTCCTTCCTTCCTTCCTTCCTTCCTTCCTCCCTCCCTTCCTTCCTCCCTCCCTTCCTCCCTCCCTTCCTTCCTTCCTTCCTTCCTTCCTCTCTTTCTCTCTCTCTCTTTCTTTCTATCTATCATCTATCTATCCAATCTATACTCTCTGGGTAAAATAAAGAATACACAAGATTACTCTGAGCTGGGCAATAGGCAAACAAAGAAATAAAACAAAAACAAAAACACAAACAAAAAAGCAGAAGGACTAGACAGCATACATGCCCAAACCAGCATATGGTCCCTTGACAGGTCACTGGGAGCCACCTCTTCTGAAGTCAGGAGATAAACTCCACCCTGAATGAGCTGTTTTCCTCTCAAATAGGAAACTCTTCCTGGCTTCCATCAGCGTCCTCCTATAATAGGCACAATTAACAAAAGTCTGATGACTGACGAAATAAACATGTTTGACGGAACAATGAATACTTGCACGATTGATCCCTTCCCAGGCCTTCCTTTCAGACCCTACACAACCGCTCCACCTCAGTGCTGCTTGTTTGAAACACATCTGAAACTTAGCGTTTGAAGTCACCTTCAAACGGTCTGTCAGTTGGATCTGACAGTTTCTGGGGTGTCAGATGTCTTTCCTTTCATGGTCTGTTTCAATTTGAGGATCAGCCAGAAGTTATGAGGTGACAATTCAGATGAAACTGAGGATTGAAGTATGACATGGACATTTTTACTTGCCAGAAATTGTAAGTGACAATAGCATGGTCAAATTTTATGCTGTTCAAAATTGTTGCTAAAATGAATAAAGCTATTGGTGGACCACAGTCAATCAGTCAGGAGCTGGCATATTCTTGAGGGCCTTTTCCTGGAATGAACACTATCCACTGAGGTTCATCCTTTACCCTGTGATCATTAATCATGAGATCATTCACTGTTTTCAGTAGCGATACTTAAGGAGTCATCAACCTGGGTCAACCTGCACCGAGTGCTATTACTGTATTGCTTATTTCCTAAGCACAGATTGCTGTATATGTACATGTTCCTAGAATCGACCTGGATCCTTGTCCTTGTTCCTCTGTCCTCTATTGGAGCACTGTCACATGAAGCCCAGATGCCATTTAGGCCTATATTATCCCTTGGAGATTTAGTTGAAATTGACTAAAACCCCATTTATATGCCTTCTGCAGTCTACAGCCTTCTCCACAATTTCTGTGACTTCCTGGATCTTACTTTCTTTTACTTCTCTTTGTCTTCAGTGTCCTGCTTTTCTCTGCATTGGGTGTTTCTTTTTTCCTTCTTCAGTGTTGGATGGAATTCAATTCTGTGTTCTATGTATTGTATGATTATTCTATGTATTGGATGGAATTCATTCTATGCTGGATAGAAAACTCTACTCATTATCATTTTCCATAAGAAATATATTCACACCCAACATTTCACATTTTTTTGATAGATTTTACCCTAAGTATTTGGATAAAGGATGTGTGTAGATTGTGTGTGTATCTTGGGGAGAGGTTCACTGCCTGCAGCACAGACCTTGACCACGTGGATCGCTCTGTCTCTGTTCGTCTGCATCGTGCTGCTCCCACATTGCTTATGGCCTTTTCTACTCCATAGCTTTCTGGGGACAAGTAGGAGGTAATATTGAACTAGGAGCAACCACCCCCAAATTTGTTATGGCTCAAACAGGATAGAAAGTGATTTTTTTCTGATTTAAAGTCCAAGTTGGTGTTCCTGATAAGGGGATATGCTCTTTTCACCATTCAGTTGCTGATTCAGCCTCTGAAGCTTCTTCCATCTCCTGGCTCCACCCTTTTCAACATATGGCTTCCAGGGTCACCATGCCTGTCTGCATCCTGCTGGTGGGATAGGAGAGCGCTCTGGAAATTTTTTTTTTTTAATTTCAGCTTATTATGGGGGTACAAAAGCTCAGGTTATATACAATGTCCATGTCCCGCCCATCCCCCTGAGTCAGAGCCTCAAGCGTGTCCATTCCCCAGACAGTGCGCCTGGTACTCACCATGTAGTCATACCTCCATCCCCTCCCCCCCCCCCCCCCCCCGAGTCAGCACCTTCAAACATGGCCATTCCCCAGACGGTGCGCAATGCACTCATCATGTAGGCATACACCCATCCCCCCCACTCCCCCGCCTCAGTCTGATATCCACTTGGTATCATTCCCCAATGTGCATTTAGGTGATGATCAGGGAAACCAATTTCTGGCGAGTACATGTGATGCTTGTTTTTCCATTCTTGGGATACTTTACTTAATATAATGGGTTCTAACTCTCTCTAGGAGAAACAAAGAGATGTCGTATCACCGTTATTTCTTATAGCTGAGTAATACTCCATGGTATACATATACCACAATTTATTAACCCATTCGTGAACTGATGGGCAGGAAATGTTGCATATTAATTTGTTTATGCTATATTGGCTAGAATCTCATCAAAAGGCCACTCTAGTGGAACTTGGAAGCATAGTCTGGTGGGCTTTCCCTGAAATCTAGTGTGGTAGGCAGACCCTAAGGTAGCCTTCAGTGATCTTTGACTTTTGGTATTTATGTCCTTGTGTAATCCCCTCCCACTGAGTGTTGGTGGCCCTAGTGATTCACTTCCAATGAACAGAATACAGTAAATGTTATGGGTGTCACTTCTGTGATTAGGTTACAAAAGACCATGAGTTCTGTTTTGCTGGCAGAGTCTCACTCTTGCTTTGATGAAGCAGGCTGCCATGTTGGAGAGCACCAAGTGACAAAAAGCTGGAAATGGCCCCTGGCCAACAGCTAGCAAAGAACTTAGGCCCTCAGCCCCACAGCCCAGGAGGAACTGAATCGCCAACAATCACTGACTAAGCTCTAAATTGGATCCTTCCCAACTGAATCTTGAGATGACTATGCCCAGCAGACACCTTCATTGCAACCTTGTGGGAGGCCCTTAAGCAGATGATCTGGCAAAGTTGAGTTTGGATTCCTGGCCCATAGACACTGTGTGATGGTAGATGTGTATTGTTTTAAGCTGCTATGTTTTGGAGTATATTGATATAGAGCAATAGATAATGAATACAGAGGGGAACCCACATTATGAGGAGCTTGCCAGATCCTATGACAAGGGCTTATCACATGGGGGACAGACCCTTTAGACTGCTCTGCTTCCCTGGTACCTGTGGATTGCTGGCAAATGCATATGCAATGTGGCTTGACCACCCAGCACATAGCTTTCAATACCAATTGTATTTGTATCCTATTGTTGCCGAACCATGTTACTGCAAACTTAGTGACTTAAATTAACACAAATTTATTCTCTTACAGTTTTGGAGGTCAGAAGAGCAAAATGAATCTTATGGGGCAAAAGTCAAGGTGTTGGTAGGGCTGTGTTCCTTCTAGAGACTCTAAGGCAGAATCCACTTTCTTGCTTTTTCCACCTTCTAGAGGTCACCTGCATTCCTTGGCTTGCAATTCCTTCCTCTATTGTCAAAGCCAGTGATAGTGCATCTTCAAATTTCTCACTCCCCTTCCTCCCTCATTTACTCATAAGGGCCTTTGTATTACCTTGGGCCCACCTGCACAAACCAGGATAATCTACCTATGTTGTTCTTAATCAAATCTGCAACTTCCTTTTACCACGTAAGGTAACATATTCACAGGTTCTGGGGTTTAGGATGTGGACATCTTTTTTTGTGTGTGTGTATGTGTGTGTGTGTGTGTGTGTGTGTGTGTGTGATTATTCTGTCTACTACTCCAAAGTAGGTTCTCTTGGAATTGATAAATTCAGCAAAGTCTCAGGATACAAAATCAATGTACATAAATCAGTAGCATTTCTATATACTAATAACAGTCAAGCTAAGAGTCAAATCAAAGACTCAATACCATTCACAATCGGTACAAAGAAACCAAAATACCCAGGTATATACTTGACCAAGGAGGTGAAAGATCCCTACAAGAGGAACTATGAAATGCTGAAGAAAGAAATCACAGAGGATACAAACAAATGGAAAAACATATCATGCTCATGGATAGGTAGAATTAACATAGTTAAAATGTCCATGATACCCAAAGTGATTTATTAATGCAAATTCAACACAATCCCCATCAAGTTACTAAAATCTTACTTCACAGATCTAGAAAAAATAATCATATGCTTCGTTTGGAGCCAGAAAAGAGCATGAATAGGCAATGTAATCTTAAGGAAAAAGAACAAAACTGGAGGCATCTCATTACCAGACTTCAAACTATACTACAAGGCTATGGTAACCAAAACAGTATGGTATTGGTATAAAAATAAAGACATAGACCAATGGGACAGAACAGAGAACTCAGACATAAAACCATCTACCTACAACCAACTGATCTTTGACAAAGCAAACAACAAACACTGGGGAAAAGAAGCCCTATTCAATAAATGGTGCTGGGAAAATTGGATAGCCACACGCAGAGGAATGAAACAGGATCCCTACCTCTCACCACTTACAAAAATTAATTTAAGATGGATAAAAGACTTAGATCTAAGGCATGAAACCATAAAAATTCTAGAGGAAAATGTACGAAAAACTCTTCTAGGTATTGGACTAGGCAAAGAATTTATGAAAAAGACCCCAATGTCAATCATAGCAACAACAAAAATTAATAAGGAATTTGATTAAACTAAAAAGCTTCTGCACAGCTAAGGAAACAATCATCAGAGCAAGTAGACAACCTACAGAATGGGAGAAAATATTCATAATCTATACATCCAATAAAGGCTAATAACAAGAATTTACAAAGAACTCAAGCAAATCAGTAAGAAAAAAACTAACAACCCTATTAAAAAGTGGCCAAAAGACATGATCAGAAGCTTCTCAAAAGAAGATAGACAAATGGCCAATAAACATATGAAAAAATGCTCAGTGTCACTAATTATCAGGGAAATGCAAATTAAAACCGCAGTGAGATATTACCTTTCCTCAGTTGGAATGGCTTTTATCAAAAAGTCCAAAAACAATAGATGCTGGCATGGATGCAGGGAGAAAGGAATGCTTATACAGTGTTGGTGGGACTGCAAATTAGTACAACCTCTATGGAAAACAGTATGGAGATTCCTCAAAGAACTAAAAGTAGACCTACCATTTGATCCAGCAATTCCACTACTGGGTATTTGCTCAAAGGAAAAGAAATTTTATCAAAAAGACATCTATACTCAAATGTTTATTACAGCACAATTCACAATTGCAAAGATGGGGAATCAACCCAAGTGCCCATCAATTCAGGAGTGGATTAAGAAAATGTGGTACATGTATACCATGGAGTACTACTCAGCCATAAAAAATATGAATTAATACCTTTTGCAACAATCTGGATGGAACTGGAGACCATTCTCCTAAATGAAGTTCCTCAAGCATGTAAAAAAACCCACCACATATACTTACTACTAAATTGGAAGTAACCAATGAGCACACAAGTGCACAGAGGGAAGTAAAACTCAGTGGAAAGCAACCAGAGGGGAGGTAGGAGGAGGGGAGGGGAATAAATCAACCTAATGGGTACTATGGACACTATTTGGGTGATGGACATACCTATCGCCAGGACTCAAGCATTACAAAAATGATCCATTGAATCTAAAGCATTTGTACCCCCTTAAGTTTTGAAATAATAAAAAAGAACCAAAGTAGGATTTTCTGTTCCTTCCTGGTTTCTTCTTACTTAATAAGCCACAGCACTGACAACCTAAGAGTCATCAACTCTGGGAAAGACCACATAAAGTTGGAGAAATTTGGCTTTTATGTCCTGGGTCTAGTAGGTCTGTGTTCTTTGCCCCCTGTCCTGTCCCAACCTTTGTTCTGACCTATTTTCAGGTTAATCTACCTCTCTTATTAGGGAGCTCCATTTTTTAGGGGTATTAGGAAGATGAACAAAATATATAGCAAGAGAAGAAACATAGAGGGTGCTGAGGATTTGACAGATGTAGCAGCTGAGTTTCCAAAAGACTGAACAACTTGCCCGAGCTGGGAGGTGGTTGAGCCAAGCTTGAATCATTCTCATTGGCTCCAAACCTCCTGTTATTTTTCTTTTACTAAACTGAGAGTTCAAGTCTAAAAAAGAAAATGAGAATTGATATTTAAACAGAGATGAAAGGTCTAAACTGAAATGGGGAAGGCAGAAATAGGATGACATTTAAATAGACTAGCTAAAAAAGGTAGAAACTTTTGAATAATAATTTTCCACTTATAAACCAGACAGATTTATCTGTGAAACTAAGAAATAGGAAACAAACTAATCAATATCAAACATATTTAAAATTTCTGGAGGAAGACAAAAATAGTATTTTCTCTTACAGCAGTGTTTTTCAAATTTCAACTTCTCTTTTGATGAACATAAACATGTTGCACTTCACAACCCTTGTTGTATTTCTCCTATCTACTTGAGAATCATGGCATCTTCTATGCATTTCCAACAATCAAAAAGATATTGCCACATTTTATATTCTGTTTGATGGACACACATTCTTCTTTTTTTTCTGACTGTAAGATTCCACTATAATTTTTGGATACGCTTTTTTCAAGCTATTCAGTAGAGAATCGCTGCTCTCCCACAGCTGGGGTGTGTGTTTTTGCATGATTCAACCATGGTACAATATGGATGTTCTGTGCTTGGCTCAAGTGTAAATATTTTGAGGGTTGAGATCCTTTGCTCTCAGGAAAATATAATTTATTACTTCTGGAGTAAAAACGAAATTATTAAATGATATAGCACGCAAACCCATCTTGGCCTTGTACTGCTTAGCAGTGTTTTAGTGAGTTACATTTGAATGAATGAGAAACATATGGATGAAATGTCCCTTGTGGCTACTCCTGGACTCCGAGATGGAAGGGGGGCGTGCTTAACCAAATGCACCATATTTTCTCAACACCATGTTTGAGAACATATTTGGACCTATTTCCTAAAGCCAAAAGGAGCCTGGTCTTTCTCCTCTGTCCCTAAAAGTGCACATTGGCAAGGCTGGTGAAAGCTCTCTTGGTCTGTGTCTTTGGCTGGGGATGGGGAACCAGGTGGGACATCAATTGGGTTTTTCTTAAGACATGATAGTAGTGAGTGTTGGGTTAGAATTAGGATTTATTTTTTCCTTTGATTTAGAATTGTACTCAAGCGACTCTTCTGACAAAGTAGATTTCCAATAAACCAGTGGGACAGAGGGACTTTCTCAGAAACAGGGATGATAAGGGAGAATGTGGAAATGTGGGTTCTCATCAGTTGGAATAGTTTACCAGTTGGTTCTGCCATAGATTGGGAATATGTGTGCTGGTCTTACTCAAAACCTGGTCTTACTGTTTCAATGATAGAATAAGGCCCCAATACCCTCTTTTCTTCAACTGAGATAGATATTAGGCTACCTTTCATGAAATTCTCTCTCCTTGATACCTCACAATGAGCTACTCAAGGGAGGTGCTGTTACCTGGCTCTAGCAGATAAAGAAATTGCAGCTCAGAGGAGAAAAATGACCCACCCAGGGTTGCCTAGCTAGTCAACTGCAGAGTGAGGCCACGGAACTCCTCCTTTTGAGACCCCCATCTCCAACAGCCATGCAGGTGGCTCAGCTTAGCACTCAACGTGGCGGTGGCGTGAGCAAACCAGCAGGAAGCACCCGTTTTCACCTCTGTTCTCCCCTGAGCTCAGGGAGCAGGGCTTTCTCCTTCTTAGCCTGTCACACTGGTCTATTTCCTCTGCTCTCTCTTTCCTGCTTGGTGAGTCATCTAGTAATAACAGTCTCAGTGAATAGGCTAGTGTTTACAACCTGCTTTAGTCCAGCAGGACAGATTTCAGGGTAGAAATTCCATGCAAACAGGTGAACCCTAGCTGCCTGGCTTACATCTCAACTCCTCTTGGAATGCCAATAGTGTTTGGCTGATGTTTCCACTCAGTTCCTACCTGTTTTTTCTCCAGCTGGCCATACTCACCTTTATTGACCCAGAAAGATCCTTTTTGTAGGGGTGAAGATGTGACTCTTCAGTTTTAAGTTCCAACAGCCCTGTGGAACCTCACAGGTGGTCACTCGTGTCTCTGACTAGGCTTCTGGCCAGAGCCTGTAGAACCTTTGCCCTGAGTTAATGCATCCCACTGGGCTCGGCACCTTGGTCTCTTCTTTTGGTTTCTGTGACATTTATTTTTGTTTTCAGTGACTCTTGGCCTTCACTTTTGTTCTGGCTTCTCTACGACCTGTTAATGAGCCTCTGTCCTGTCTTTTCTCAGGTTGTATCTCACTCTCTGGCCTTCGCTAGTGCCTGTCACCTCTGCAACTGGGGGGGCTTGGATTTCTCAGCTTCTTCACCTATAGATGGGCATGGCATACAGTATTGTTGAGGGGAATAAAATGAGCTACACTGAAAGTATCTGTCACTTAGTAGTCATTTGCATGATCAATAGATTGTTTTTCCTTTTGCCACTAAAGGAAGTTGAAGAAGGTTAGTGACTGGTGTAGGATACGACAGAGCAGGGGTCCTCAATTATGGGCAACTTTGCCCTCTGCCCAGGAAACATTTTTGGTTGTTGCAATTGGAGGGAATATGCTATTGGGCATCTAGCGGATAGAGACCAAAGTGCTGCTAAACACCCTACAATGCATAGGACAGCTCCCGGCAACAAACAATCATCTGGTCCACAGCCTCAATACTGCTGAAGTTGGGAGTCCCTACCATAGATGGCAAACTGTATACTTTGGGCTCAAAGGCATGTATGAGTACTGCTTTGACCTTTGTGATAATATTGATATATATCAATAATAAACTCACCATTAATATCAATATAAATATTATACTAGCAAAAATTTTTATTAAATACTTAATATATGCCAGGCAAATATTTAATATATTAAAGGGTTGAATAATCATAGTAAATCTTTTAAATAGTTTTATCATTCTTATTTTATATAGAATGAAAACAAGGCTCAGAGAGGTTAAGTGACTGTCCCAAGTCACATATACAGGAATATGTACCCCCCATCTAATTGAGGCCCTTAAATGTTACTGTATTCCACCTCTCATTCTATTCTGTTGTCTCCTAATTCTTTATGTGAGTAGAAAGAAGTTTGGGACAAAGTGACTGGTAAGAGGCCGTGTAGGATTTCCGAGGAGCCTGTTAGAAGTTCTAGCTGCTGTGTGAATTGGGGAATCAGGGTCATCGAACCCTCCCTTACTCAGTGGTGAATTCTGGCCCCTTCTATTGGACTTCCCCCCTCTCAAAGGCTGTTAGGGACCCTCTGGTGTGGGTGGTGAGTCAGAAGTCTCTGGGTATTAAGTCCAACAAGACAGTGTTTCTATACACAGCTACTGTCAGGGTACAAGAACAAATGGAGGAAAGGGAGAAACCACTTGAGATAGAACAACCCCTGTTATCAAAAGATTCTCTCCTTGTCCTGGTGAGGGAGACAGTTCTGTAGGCCCCCCTGTAGGAATGAATATAGTGGTGGCAAACACAGAGGACACATTAATTAAAAGGAGATGGCGAGCGTGGGGCGGGGGAGGGAGTTGTGTGCACAGATAGTTCCGAAGTCTTTGAATGCTTCCTTCCCAGAAGTTGCTGACTCTCTGACGAGCCATTTACGGGGAGGAAAACCTTCCCGAATGTATTTTTGCACGGGAGGACTTCCTGCGGCAAAGGAGTCACATGTGTATCAGCAGCCTCTGTTCATTGTGCAAAGGCCTCTGGCCATCTGGACCACCCAGCGGCGCGAGTTTTCCTTCAGAGGGCAGGATGAAGGAGAGGGGATTGACACCTCGGCCCCAAGGTAATTACCAGATGGCAAAGTGCTTGTTTTCACTGGATGATTCAGAACACCCGAGTCACCCCAGCAAAGCCGTTTCGCCTTCAGCATGGAGCCATTTCCCTCGCAAGATGTATTCTTCCCTTTCTCTTCCACCGGCGGCAGGGCAGGCTGTCTCTCAAGCGCTGAAAGACAGTTTGATTCCGAGAGGGTGACAGTGCGGGGTGGCGGTCGCTGCCTCCCTGGTGCGGCCTCGGGGGGATTCTGGGGTCCGAAGTGGCTGCACTCGGGGGGCGACAGCGGTGACTGGCGCAGGAGGAGTGAGACGCGGCGGGCAGCGAAGCTCAGCACGCACGGGCACTAGCTCTGCGGTCGTGGGCAAGCTGCCCAACTTCCCAGAACTTCACGAAATGGCAATGAAGATCCTTCCTTGTTGGATTAAATGAAATATCATGGATGAAGGCCCGCCCCATGGTGGAGCCTTCGCTGATAGATGTCAATTCCTCTTCCCTTCCGATGCTCCCGTTGGCCTTGTTACCAGCCAGCACTTCACTGCCGGGAAACTTCAAACGTCAAGGGTATCAGAACACAGGCATTCCTAAACATCAGTGAACCCCCTAGTCTCCTGCCTTGCGGTCTGCTGCCCTTGGCCTCGCGCCTCTGCCCCGCCAGCCTCCAGCGTATTAAATGAGGAAATGTATATGGCAAGACCTCGCTTACAGCATCCTGTCAGTTAACTTAAGTTCTTTTTAATTTTTAATATCCTTCCCTTAAAAGTTTTGTTTTGCTTATCCTCAGAAACCCTGCCGTTCTTGTTCATATATATATGAACACGGACAGACTTACATACACGGCGATTTTATTGCAAAGAGCAGAGGGACACTCCGGTTCCTTGCCCTTCCCTGCCCCCAGCCCCCGGCACAGCCCAATTCCCAGCAGCTGAGTCCTCAGACCAGCAGAGGGCGCCAAAGCACCAGGGACGGGACTCAACGGTGCCCAGCGCGTCCCCATTTAGTTCCGCCTGTGGGATCCTGAAGGCAGCTACCTTGGGCCTAATCCTTTGCTAAGGTCACTAATTTCCTTCTTTCTTACACTGAACCTGATGAGTAAATCATCTGGGGGGAAGAATGGCAGACAAGGATAGAGAGGGATTTGTATCCTCTTTGTCTCAGTTTACTGGTCTGTCAATTGGAGACGATAATAACTACCATTTATGGGAGGCTTATATGTGCTCAACACTGTTTTAAGGTGTTTATGTGCATAAACTCACTTGATAGGCATGAGATCTATGAAGCAGTCATTATTGTTATCCCAATTTGACAGATAAAGGAACTGAGACAGATATGTGATGTTGTGATAATAATAGGGTTGTTGGGAGGATTAAAGACAGTATAATTATTTTGGAAGATATATATTTGATAAATAGGAGCTATTACTACACATATCGTTATAATTGTTTGATAGATAACAGCCAGGATTGCATAACTTGATTTTAGAGTTTGTTGCATTTAATAGGGAACAGCCAACTTCCAGACCCTTGTTGCACTTCCTTAGAGACTCAGGGCATGTTTCTGTGAATGTTTAAGGGGACCCCACAGACCCCAGTACTGTATTAAGCAAAAGGGTGAATATTTTTTCACTTTTAGTCTACTTTTTGCTTTATCTCTGTTTCTATCCAAAGGCAGAGGTCTGGAATCTAATGGAATGAGAGTCCACGGGGAGTGGGGGATGGTGGGGTGGGAGAGCAATACTGACACCTCCTCATTCTCCTTCCCTATGCACTTTGCGTTCACAGTATTCAATAAGCATTGTCCTCTGCCTGGGGTGTGAGGCCCAGCCATGGCCCAGGAGCAGAGCTCAGTGATGGGGCTGTCCAGTGGATTATGCCTATAACTCTGGATTCCTCAAAACCATGTTCATTTATTCATTCAACAAACATTTAATAAAGCATACCCACCATTATGCTGGACATGTTGGTAGCTCAAGATTCAATGATTGAAAGTTTTGTCCAGCCTCAAAGAACTTATAGTTTCATGGGGGAAAGGAAGACATATTGAATAAGAAATGAGGGTTTTATGACTCTGATAAAGCTCTCCTGTAGGATGCTTCTCTGACTAGTACGGATGAGCATATTAAACCACATTTGGAGGTGAAGTGGAGTAGAGGAGAAGCCAGAGAGGACTTCCTGGAGGAAGAGGCAATGCCTGAGCTGAGTCTCAAAGAATGAGTGGCATTGAACTGATTTCAGCCAAATATTCTTGAAAATGGGTGGAGAAATAAGTTTAGAGGGATTGCCTGGACTCCATCAAATGTTTCACTGATATTAAAAATATATTAAAAAATTTAAAGTATATATTTCTATATTTAAAAATATGGCTTTAAAATTATTAAAGAAAAAATTAAGCTTCTGTAATTTCATCTCTCTGATTTAAACCTTTATCATTATTTTGCATACTATCATTAGTGGTCGTGCAACTTCATACAAATTTCTACATAATTGCAAGCCCAAGGCTTACTGCATTTTGTACTTTTGAAATTTAAAATTTTGACATGTTAAATATAGCATAGTTTAACATGTCAAAGAGTGTACATAGAATAAGGTCACAGTCTCTAAATCAACCTGTCCTGGTGGAGTTTCTTGACTGTGCCCCTTATGCCTGAATTGAGCACATTACATAACTTTTCCATGCCTCAGTTTCCTTACCCATAAAATGGAGTTAATAATAGTAACTACCTTATAGTTGTAATAGTAACTTAACATGTGTAGAGCAGTGGCTCTCAACTGGGGGTGATTTTGCCTTCTAGGGGACATTTAGAATGTCAGGAGATACTTTTGGTTGTCATAGCTGGGGGAAATGTTCTATTGGCATCCAGTGGGTAGAGGCCAGGGATGCTGCTAAACATCCTACAATGCACAGGACTGGTACCCACAGCAAAGAATAATCTGGCCCAAAAGGTCAGCGGTGTCCAGGCTGAGAAATCCTGCTATAGATTGTGAGAACTATATCTGGCACAAAGAAAACATCTGTTAGATTTAATTGTTGTTATTTCCTAAAACTTCGAAAGTCTGTAACCTGACATTCAAGGATAGGTGTGACTACAGCCAACCTCTCTACGTTTCTCTCCCATTTCTCCTTTACACAAACCACAAACTCAAGCCATATGGGTCCACTCGCTGTCCCCTGCCTATGTCGTGCCCATCTCTGAGGCTGGGTCTCAGTCCCTCTACTGGAACCTCCTCCCTTCTTAGCCACAGCAATTCCTGTACCTTCTTCCAGAGTGATTACTCTTGTCTGGGAACCCCTGTATCCTTTGTACAAAGCACTTCGATGACAGTTACGTATATTTCCTTCTGCGTGCAGGAACTTCCCCCTGTGGAGTTCTGGGATACTCCAGAAGGAGTTTCCTCTGGGCCAGGCACTGTGCTAGGCCCTGAGTACACAAAATTTTCAAGGTGCTGTGCTGGTTGCAAGGAGTGTACCCTGTGTCTTACTTGATCTAGCATGCAGTAGGAGCTCACTAACCACCTGACGGAGGTCATCAGGTATAAGGGAATGAGTCGGGCACACTGGGAGGGTTAAATCTAAACTCTGATCTTGTTAGCTGTGTGACCCTGTCCAAATGACTGATCATTAGAGTCTCACTTTTACAGTGGACGTGATGAGAGGTATGTCCACGGGAGCTGACTGAATGCTTAGTTACTGCTTAGAAAGTGTGGGTTCTTTCCCATTCTTGCTTCCTGGCTTGTTTTACAACTGCTCAACGATGTTCTGACCCAGCAGGATTTCCTGGTACGCCCCCCGCCCCCCACCAGCTCCACACCAGTTCCTCTCCAGGGTCCAGCCTTGTCTTAGGAAACATTCACTGCTGCTCAGAAATTCTGTTTTGGTTGCAGGTCCATGGGTCGAGCCAGTGCTACAGCTCGTAAGTAGGATTCCAGGAAAAGCAAAGCCCTTGATGGATCTGTACTTGGCTGAGTCTGTGTGTTCCCTGCCCCTTCTCTTCTCTGTGTCCAAAGCACATTTTGATTCTGCTGAGGAGATTCCTTCTGGGTTGTTCCACACAGCTGGGGGTAGAAAGAGCATCCCTGATTCTTAATGTATAGTACAGATGACATGTGTTTTGACTTACAGCGAATATCATCTGCTTTGCTGAGTCAAAAAACATGTACATGTTTTTGGCTCAGCTGTTCACTAGAGTTTGCATTTGCAAAGCATGGAGCTCCGTGAGAGAGGACCAAAAATCACAATGTGGTGACAAGCCAGAGGTAGTGACCCTTTTTATTTCTAATTGTGGCATGGATGGGTATTTGGGGGCTCCAGGAAAATCACTCATTCTCTTGGACTTCAGATGCAGTTTAGTACAGAAGAAGTTGGGATTAGGCTAACCTGTATCTGCTGTGTTGCTTTGGGTAAGTTACTCAACCTCTCTGAACCTCTTTTGTGAAGTGGAGATAGCAACAACATAAACAACAATAGAATTGTTGTGGGGATTAATGAAGCTCAGAGAATTCTTAGCATGGCATAGCAGACACTGTGGGTATGCCCCCAGCTCCCCTCATCCTACTTTGGAGGTTGCCTGTACCCCAACAGCTTCCTGTGTATTTTTTCCTGAGTGTGTTCTCTGGCCTTGGAGGGTACTGTGTGTGTGCGTGTGTGTGTGTGTGTGTGTGTGTGTGTGTGTGTGTGGCTGGCTGGAAGCCTGGGAGTACCAAGGATTTAATGCCACCCAAGCTACCCCAACAAATGTGGGGCAGGAGTTGGGGCTGCCTCCTCCCCCCGTCAGTGGGACAATCATGTGATGTGCTCTGTGCAGTCTTTCAGGGGCAGCCAGTGAGATGGAGCCCCAGCTGCCCACAGTGGTAACCTGCTCCTTGGTGTGCCCTTACTGGTTTGCCTCTGTTTTCTGTCTTACTCTCCACTTCCTTACAATGCTTCCTGGGATCACATCCCAAATGAACTATCCATCTAAATCCTTGCCTCAGGCTGTGCTTTTAGGAAAATCAGAGGCCAGGGATGCTTATGACGCATGCCTGCTGTTAGCATTAAAACGTGAAAACACCTTGAAAATGATTGATAACAGTCTCCACAGCTAAGTATTAATTCCATTTCCTTCCTTCCTTCCTTCCTTCCTTCCTTCCTTCCTTCCTTCCTTCCTTCCTTCCTTCCTTCCTTCCTTCCTTCCCTCCCTCCCTCTCTCTGTCTTTCTTTCTCTCTTTCTTTTCTTTCTCTCTCTCTCTCTCTCTTTCTTCCTCCCTCCCTCCCTCCCTCTCTTTCTTTTCTTTTCTTTTCTTTTCTTGTCTTGTCTTGTCTTTTCTTTCTTTTTTCTTTTGACAGGGTCTCACTGTGTCACCCAGGCTGGAGTGCAGTGGCTTGGCCTCATCATAGCTCACTGCGACTTCAAACTCCTGGGCTCAAGCAATCCTCCTGCCTCAGCCTCCTGAGTGGCTGGCACTATAGGTACACACCACCATGCCCAGCTAAGTTTTCTATTTTTTGTAGACATGCGGTCTCGCTCTTGCTCAGGCTGGTCACAAACTCCTGGCCTCAAGCAATCCTCCTGTCTTGGCCTCCCACAGTGCTAGGATTATAGGCATGAGCCACTGCACTTGGCCTCAATTCCATTTCTATAGACCTAATATACTATGTTATTATTTAGCCAATGTTGTCTATAGATAAATTTCTATGTGTCCTGCAATGGATGGTTACAGCTGGTGATATAAATGTAGCATGTTTATGGCATTAAAAATTGATATATTTTCACCTGTAATGCCCCCTACAAGCAAGCTAGCTTTTTCGTCTGGTGCTTGAAAAAGGACATATCAATCTGTTCTTAAATTAGAAGAAATATGATGATGTTGGGCTTCTTGGGGGATGGTGTGCTAATATCTAGAATGACGTCCTCTAAAGGGAATTCCAGTATAAAATTTTAGGCTTATGAGTTGAATTCAGAAAGTAGCCCTCAGATAAGATGGGGCTTGAGTAGATTATCTTTCTTTGTATCCTGCACAGTTACCTAAATTTCTTCACATAGCAGGTGTTTGATAAATATTGGTTCATAAAATTTGTTGGGTTCTAGGAAGAGCCCTTTAAGCATATCCATTGTGACAATGTTGGTTTATTGCCAACAATCCCACCATTGTTAATTGCAATGGGGAATTTGAAGGTTTCCTCATTATAATAACTTTCACTTGAACTGGGATTTTTCTATACTAGCTAAAGCTTTGACCACTGCCAGGAATGTCTGCCAAAGATGAAGCAGTAGCATGGAGGGCTAGGATTGTGTAGAAACCAACTAAAATACTTACTAGAATCTTATAAGTAAATATATAGGATGCAGACATCATCTTGACTCTGATGAAGTTAGGGGTTTAGTTAGGAAGGTAGACACTGAAAAAGTATTTACAAATGGAATGAGTCTTATCCAAAGTGGTATATGGGAGCATAGAGCAAGAGATTTAACTTTATCTAGGAGGTAAGAGAAAGTTGCTTTAAAGAAATGACTCTGAAAGATGAGAAGATGTTGCCTAGGTGAAGAGAATAGGCAAATGTGTTTTAGGCAGGGAACAGCACATGCACAGTCTACATACAGCAAGGGATGGCAAACCTTTTTTTGCAAAAGGCCAGATAGTATGTTAGGCTTGTGGATTATATGGTCTCTGTTATAACTGCTCTGCTATCGTATCATGAAAACAGCTATAGACAACATATAAATGAATGTACATAGCTGTGTTCCAATAAAACTTTATTTACAAAAATAGGTGGTGAGTCAGGTTTGGCCCAAGGGCCATAGTTAAAGAACTCCTGCTTTAACCCCATGAAGCAAGTAATATCATTTATGTCTTATAGATGAGGAAATGGAGGCCTAATAGTACAAAACTGGTAAATAGCAGACTTGAAATTCAAGACCATTTAGCTATAATTCCAAAAACTGTGCTCTTTCATCATACTATGTACTTCCTTTCTAAAATATGTTTTCAAAGTTTCCATCAGAGCAGGAGAGCTAAGTAACTGTTGGTCACAAAAATGCCAGTGTATTCTGCTACCCTGCTAAAAACAGTGGCTGGATAGGAATGGTTAAATGGAGAATGTTACATACTCTTCAGGTTCTATACAGATTATTCCATGTGTATTTGTGTACTAATACTATTTTCATTCACTGGTAATGACTAGCTTTCTCTCTTTTGTGGCTTACTACACTATTGATACATCACACAATGCAGCCGTCATCTCGAGAGTTCTGAGAATCAAGTGTTTCTTCTGGCGTAGCACTTCATCTGTTCTTAATACTAATATGAAAACACTTTAGGAAGTTTTAGTATTCATAGAAATCTTATTGCTTTGGTGGATGTATGGGAAAAATCAGAATGTGCAGTGCTGGCATTGTTGGAGTCTTTTGTTCCACGTTAATAGTCAACTTTGATGATGTTCTCTAAGGAGTTGTAGGCATATTATGTCATATGGCCAAGGTTACTTGGTTTATAGTATTTTAAAATGAATTTTTATTCATGTTTAGGCAGTTCTTCTAAGGATTACTCAGCCCTTTGGATATTAAGTTGTAAATGTTTCAACATGTATCTCTCAGGGTTGAGCGAATGGGTAGCGTCCAGACAGTAGTCATTGATGTGCTGTGAGGGCATCCTGCTTCAACTGAAGAATGCACCAAATAACCACATCATCACTTCAGCCTCAAAATCTTGGGGCTAGGGTGGTAGTATAGTGGACCTCTGAATATCTCTGGACTGTGTGCAGTTTTGGGGTAATCGAGGCACCTTCTTCTTTGTCTCTCTGAGTTCATTCATTCATTCAACAAATATTTATTGAGTCTGTGTGCACCTGGCACTGTACAGATATTGGACAAGATATTGGACAAGAACAGACAGTCCTTGTTCGTTTATGGAGCTTACAGTAGAATAGGGGAGACAGGTATCAAATATTTACATGAATGAATAAATATTTGTAAACTGAGATGAATTTTCTGAAATAAAGAAACATGGTACTGTGGAAATTAGCTTGTTTCAGACTGGGTGGTCTGGGAAGGTTCCCCAACAGAATGCTTAGGCTGGGATCTAATGGATAAATAAGAGGTAAAAGCTAGGTGAAGGTGGAAAACTATAATATTCCAGAAAGAAGGAGGGAAGAGCATGAGCAAAGAGTGCATGCAACAAATTGAAAGAAAGCCAGTGGGCTGAAAGCATGTCTCCCTCCTCCCAGAGTGAGTTGTCCTTCCCCGAGTGATGACTGAAAAGCCTGCCCCCTCCCTCCTGCTATTGAGGCAGTTGTTGAGGGTCCTGTAAAACTAGGTGAAGATTTGCTGGCATAGTTCATTCACCACTGAGAGGTGCTCATACTCCCAGACTGGATGACAATATCCGTAAGAAGAATTTGTGAAGAACTCTCCTACCTGGTAGGGGCCTGGGACCCAGAGCTTCAGCTGATGAATTTCCTAAGAGCTTGGTCTGGGTTACAGGATGTGGTACCTTCAGGCAATTTCAGTGTGGCCTCTGGCAGACTGTTCAATTCAATCTTCAGTTTGAAGGAGCTGGGAAGAAATTGAGGAATACAGATATACCTCATTGTATTGTGCTTCGCAGATATTGCAATTTTTTTTTTCAGTAAATTGAAGGTTTTTAGCAACCCTGTGTTGAGTAAGTCTATTGGCACCATTTTTCCAACAACACGTGCTCACTTTGTGTCTTTGTGTCACATTTTGGTAATTCTTGCAGTATTTCAAACTTTTTCATCATTATTGCATCTGTTATGGTGGTCCATGATCAGTGATCTTTGATGTTACTATTGTAATTGTTTGGGGGCACCACAAGCTGTGCCCACATAAGATGGCATACAATCCATAAATGTGTGTGTGCTGACTGTTCAGCTGTCTGGTCATTCCCCTTTCTCTCTCTCCCTCTTTAGGCCTCTATTTCCTGAGACAGAACAATATTGAAATTAGGCCAGTTAATAACTCTACAAGGGCCTCTACATGTTCAAGTGAAAGGAAGAGTTGAACATCTCTCACTTTACATCATAAGATAGAAATGGTTAAGCTTAGTGAGAAAGTCTTGTCAAAAGCCAAGGCAGGCTGAAATCTAAGCCTCTTGTGCCAAATAGTTAATTCAGTTGTGCATGCAGAGGAAGGGTTCTTGAAGAAAATTAAAAGTGCTACTCGAGTGAATACACAAATGGTAAGAAAGCAAAACAGCCTAATTGCTAATATGAAAAAAGTTGTAGTGGTCTGGATAGGAGATCAAACCAGTCACATTTCCTTAAGCCAAAACCTAACCCGTAGCAAGGCCCTAACTCTCTTCAATTCTGTGAAGGCTGAGAGAGGTGAGGAAGCTGCAGAAGAAAAGTTGGAAGCTAACAGGGGTTGGTTGTTGAAGTACAAGGAAAGAAGCCATCTCTATAACATAAAAGTGCAAGGTAAGCAGCAAGTACTAATGGAGATGTTGCAGCAAGTTATCCAGAAGATGTAGCTAACGTAACTGATGAGGGTGGTTACACTAAACAACAGATTTTCAGTGTAGATGGAACAGCTTTTTATTGGAAGAAGATGCCATCTAGGACTTTCCCAGCTAGAGAGAAGTCAGTGCCTGGCTTCAAAGCTTCAAAGGACATGTTGAGTCTCTTGTCAGGGGCTAATGCAGTTGGTGACTTTAAGTTGAAACCAATGCTCATTTGCGATTCTGAAAATCCTAGGGCACTTAAGAATTATGCTAAATCTACTCTACCTGTGCTCTATAAATGGAACAATCAAGCCTGGATGATAGCACATCTGTCTACAGCATGATTTACTGGATATTTTAAGCCCGTTGTTGAGACTTACTGCTCAGAAAAAAAGATTCCTTTCAAAATATTACTGCTCACTGAAATGGCACCTAATCACCTAAGAGCTTTTGATGGAAATATAAAAGGAGATTAATGTTATTGTCATGCCCACCAGCAAAACATCCATTTTATAGCCTGTGAATCAAGGAGTAATTTTGACTTTCAAGTCTCTTTATTTAAGAAATACATTTCATAAGACTATAGTTGCTGTAGATAGTCATTCCTCTGATGGATCTGGACAAAATAAACTGAAAACATTCTGGAAAGATTTCACCATTCTAGATGCCATTAGGAACATTTATGATTATGGAAGGACATCAAAAATATCAACATTAACAGGAGTGTGGAAGAAGTTGATTCTAATTCTCATGAATGACTTTGAGGGGTTCAAGACTTCAGTGGAGGAAGTAAACTGAAGATATGGTAGAAACAGCCCAAGAACGAGAATTAGAAGTGAAACCCGAAGGTAGGAATGAATTGCTGCAATCTCATGATAAAAAACTTGAATGTATGAGGAGTTGCTTCTTATGGATGAGCAAAAAAAGTAGTTTCTTGATATGGAATCTATTCCTGGTGAAAGTGCTATGAACATTGTTGAGATGACAGCAGAGGATTTAGAATATTCCATAACCTCAGTTGATAAAACAGAGACAGTGTTTGAAAGGACTGTATCTAATTTGGAAAGAAATTCTACTGTGTGTAAAATGCTATCATACAATATCACATGGTAGAGAGAAATATTTCAGGAAAGAAAGTCAATTGATGTGGCAGACTTCATTTGTTGTTTTATTTTAAGAAATTGCCACAGTCACCCCAACCTTCAGCAACCACCACCCTGATCAGTCAGCAGCCATCACTATCGAGGCAAGACTCTCCTCCATCAAGAAGATTACGACTCACTGAAGGCTCAGATGATCATTAGTGTTTTTAGCAATATAGTTTTTTAAAATTAAGGTGTGTGTGTGTGTATGTGTGTGTGTGTGTGTGTGTGTGTGTATATATATATATATATATATATATATATATATATTTTAAGACATGATGCTATTGCACTCTTAGACTATTCCTTTTTATATCAAAATTTTATTTTACTTTATTTCAAAGTATTATGGGGTACTAATAATTTGGTTACATAAGTCACTTTTATGAGTCCTGGTTATAGAGTGTCCATAACCAAGATATTTTTTTAAGTCATTCAGCAATGTTTATTAAGTTCTCCTATATGCAGAATACAGGAATGTCAAATTATAGTGATCATTTTTACTTCTAATGTTTACTTAAAATAATGATTCTTGTAAACCCCACACAAAATTGCTAATGATATATATTTTTTATATTTGTGTGCATATACATGTGTATATGCATTTGTCTTTTTTATTTTTTTGTAATTTCAGAGTATTATGAGGGTATAAATGCTTTGGTTACATAAAATGCCTTTGTACTGCCCCATCACCCATATATTAAACATAACTTTTATACGCACTGGGAAACCAAAAAATCTGTGTGACTCACTTTATTGTAATAGTCACTTTCTGCAGTGGTCTGAAACTGAACCTGCAATATCTCTGAGGTATGCCTATATGAAATATATCTTAGAACATAGTTTTAAGGAAAAGACTGGGAGACTAAGACTGGCAAATAAAAGCCAGAGAGT
Source organism: Lemur catta (assembly GCF_020740605.2). Lineage (NCBI taxonomy): Eukaryota > Metazoa > Chordata > Mammalia > Primates > Lemuridae > Lemur > Lemur catta. The sequence goes on from NC_059136.1 coordinate 39,904,826, forward strand.
GTGGATGCATGTGTATTTTAGAGGCTGCCTTTTGCCCCTGGCAGGGATTGGGGGAGGTGGGAAGATGTTAAAATCAAGTATGAAGGCTAGAATTGAATTATAATTGGATTCTTCTCAAAAGAAAATATAGCTTCGGCAATCAATGTCTTCTTTTTAATTATTGGCTCTAGTCATCAAAGCTTATCAATAAGCTATTTCTACCAAGTGTTCTAGCTCCACAATTCAGCTTACCCATCCCCACGAACAGCCCCCCTCATGGTGAAGCCAATTATATTGTCATATGATCCCATGATAGCTTTACCTGTACAGCCCCTGCCTTCTCATTTGTATTTCCAAGGTGTCAATGACGTTTGAGTTTGTGTTTCTGGGTTTCCCTTTCTTTCCCATTTGAGTTACTGGCTTTGAAACATTGTCTGAGTTCTGCTCCCCTCCTCTTTCTCATATGGGGGCTTTTTCAACCCAATTATCTGAAGAATACATGTGAACACATCTTGCCCAGTGCCTGGGACATAGTCAGTTTGCTATTCTCCTAGAGTTGGGTTAACTTGACTCTGATTCCCTGTGTCTTACCTGTGGACCTCTCTCCTTCCTCCTTCCTCATAATCACCATCAGCTTTCCCATCCTGCGCATCCTCCATACGTGTCCACACTGAGCATCTGCTCTCCACTGGAATCCATGAGAGGCTAATGACCCACTTCATGAAGGCTACATTAACATTAAAGCATAGACGTTTATGCTGCTACAGCAAGAGCCTTAGAAATCATGCCACTCAGCCTCCTTTATTTAGAGATATAGAAACTGAGGACTAAAGAAGCTGAGGCACTCAGCTAAGGTTGCACAGTTGGTGAGTGGCAGAGCTCAGCTGACCTTTTCCCGCTCTAGGGTGCTTCAGTTTTGTTAACAAAAGACCATGAGATCTGCAGAGGAAAAAGGGAGAGTTTTATTTTCTAAAAGAAAATCTGATAAAAAAGCATTTCAATATAAGCGAAAGTGTGCTCTCTGAAGAATAAAGGAAGGGTCTTCTTAAATAGGGACAGTTCTCATCCTGGTTCTCAATCAGATCTGTTTATGCAAATGAAGAAGTCAAACTTGTTCAGTTCTGATTGGTCAAAATAGTTGAGCCTCAACTGGGTGGTTTCCAAGCCCCAAACCGGAAGTCTCTGTCGTATGTTTCTCTTAAATGGCTGGTGAAGGGGGTTTTTGGTGGCAGTGACAACTGGAACTGGTTTGGCTTGATTGTAGAAGGGGAGTTCCTGGGACACTTGTAAACATTTTTCCGAGAATGCAGAGTACCTGATTACTCTCTCACCCAGCTATGGCCACCTGGTTGTTTTAACTGTGAGCACCTCAGTTTGCCATGGGGAGTCCATTTTGTCTGTCCGTTGGGGGCTACCTTAATTTCATAGGTGACTTTGTCCTGTCTATTAATTTTGTTGATTGTTTTTACTTCAGTGGATCAAGATGGGTTTTCTCTCCCCATGGCTACCCCACTTGCACCTGTGAACTGATTTCATTGCCCATCCTCTCCCTTCTCATTGTTTTCCTTTCCTTTCTTCCTTCCCTGCTTGCTTTCTCCTCCTCCTCTTTTGTTTTTTTGATACAAGCTTTTATTGAATGTGAATAAGACACTGTGCTTGTCACTGTGGATAAAGGACAGAAAAGGACAAAATACAATCCCTGCCCTCAAGAAGATTGAAGGCCATCCTGGGAAAATAGCTAAAACAGCAACATTAATAAAAATAACAAAAAGGATAATAGTTGTTAATATTTATTGAACACTTTGTGGATCAGTTACTGTGCTAAGGGCTTTAGATACATGAATTAATTTAAATTTGACCACAATCCTGTAAAGTAGGGAGTATTATTTCTCTATTTTACAGATGAGAGGGAAAGGAACTTTCTCAAGGTCAAGGTCACACAGAAGGGAAGTAGGGGCAAAAATATATATACATGAGAGGATGAGGGAAGGAAGGGTAGAGTCTACATCTGTTACATCCCAAGGCCACTCTGGCATGTTGGCAAGTGGACTCTCCAGTCTCTAAGCAGTTGCAACCTTGGATTAAAAAAAAAAAAAAAAAAAGGAAAGAAAAATGAAGCTCTGGAGAGACTTGGCAGGATTTGAGAAGAGTACTGCTCTCCACCAGCCTTGTGGAGGGTCCTTAAAGTGATTCCCTGCAGGGCAGGATTTGGAGATGTGGCCATGTATAATGTCTGCTGGCTGATCTGGGTGACTCTGAACAGTGTTAATCAGCCTAAGGCATTTGCCCCTCTGGGTCAGTGGCAGGTCCATGTGAGGTGTCTAGAGGCCATCCCAAGGCAGGGACCACCATTCCTGTGGTTTGGATCACTCCTGAGGACATGGAGTCCCTCCTGCAGCCTTGACCTCCTCAGGTAGGTCCTGTGGCCATCATGCTACCACAGCCCACTGCCACTTTCCAGAACTTCTTTCAGTGTCTCATGGCCCTCTCCCTGGCCATTCCCTCTGCGGCTGGGCCATCTGGTATAGATCCCTGGACCCTCCTCCGTGGTTTCCCTCTGGCCCTGCCTAGCCAGGCCATTCTGAGAAGCTTGCTTTGGAAATGGAAGACATACAGCATCTTTTTCCAATAGAGTAAGGCTGTCTATACATGAGCCAAAAAAGTGTACATCTTGGGGCTTTATAGGATTAAATATGTTTTGGCAAATACTATAAATACAAAGGGAGGTTGGAATAAAGGCAGCTGAATAGGATTTTAGGTTTCACTTATGTTCCCTTCCTGCAGAATGAATGATCATTTCAAGATGCATTATTTTGTTCAGCTCATCTTGAAGGAAACAAAGATCACTATTATTCATAAACAACCAGAATGAGAAACAACCATTACAATCAAACCACACAGATGCACATTGGGAAGACCTCTTTCTCTCTTCCTTCCTTTTCTTTGCCCTACATGCTCAGAGGCCATAATGACAACTGTTCCTGGTCTTCACTCATTATATACAAATAGGTTTAACACATTTTGGCATCTGTATCTTGTTTACAACAAAAGGTTTTTGTCCATTTCTTTAATGCTGCTGTGTGGTTTCTGTAGGGCTGCCTTCAAGTGATGAAAACAGGAGGTATCACGGAGAGGGGGGTGAGAAGTGTGGGGAGTGGAGGGCGGGGGGTTGTTTTGTATCCTTGGGTGGGGCCTCTACTTGGGCACTTTGCTGGAAAGTTATTGTCTTCAAGTTTGCATTGCAAGGTTGAAAGTGACAAATTGCCCTTTCCATCATGCAGAATGAGAAAGGCATGATCAATGAGCTCAGTGAAGTGAGTGGCCAGTGGTTGGGTGGGGCTGTCTGGGCCAGGTGGTCATGGATGGTGGTGCTGTCACCTTGCCCAGGGAAGTCCCCACAGCGAGATTGGGCAAAGTGTCTGAGACTAGTGGAGATGAAGTCCAGAAGAAAAGGACCCAGAAGGGAATACATTTAGGACAATTATCCTTTTAAAAATTAACTGATTATCATTCTCCCTTCCATGTCCTATGGTTTCCTTTGTCAGTGGATCTTCTCATCAGCATTTAAATACACTCACGTATTTAAAAAATGAACCATCCTTTCATCCCCCATTCGTCTGTACTTGGTCTGCATCTCTCCATGGTCTAATTTGTTAAAATAGCTCTCTAACATGATTTTTGTATTTTCCCAGCTCTCTCTCCTGCCGTCACTGTAATCTGCCCATATTCCTGAATATCAGTTCTTGCTGGTCTTCCCCAGGTCTGTAGCCTGGGGCTTTCCCTTTGAGTCCTAACGTTGCAGGACTACTCAGCCCTTTCTG